>NC_069499.1:298807850-299162017 GCF_027579735.1 Bombina bombina | reverse complement strand
CCTGTTCTATGGTGATTCACCACCTGGGTGCAACTTCTTTTAGCCCAGTAATGCTTTTCACAGAGTAGAAATCTCCTGTAGTAAATCAGTCTGACCCCGCCCATTACGGCCAGTCCAGCGCCGAAATACCAGGCAACTCCTCTCTGAACAAGGAACACAGCAACCCCAGACGATCATTTCGGCCTTCATTGGGCCTTGTCAGTGAGGTGTAGCAGTGTTCCTCTAAGCACACTGAGCAAGTGGTCCACGTCTGGGTTACCCTTTTTCACATAGGGAGACTAGAGAGAAATGCACTCACAGGAACAAACAACCAGCTCAATATCATTGTTAGCCTGTTCTATGGTGATTCACCACCTGGGTGCAACTTCTTTTAGCCCAGTAATGCTTTTCACAGAGTAGAAATCTCCTGTAGTAAATCAGTCTGACCCCGCCCATTACGGCCAGTCCAGCGCCGAAATACCAGGCAACTCCTCTCTGAACAAGGAACACAGCAACCCCAGACGATCGTTTCGGCCTTCATTGGGCCTCGTCAGTGAGGTGTAGCAGTATTCCTCTAAGCACACTGAGCAAGGGGTCCACGTCTGGGTTACCCTTTTTCACATAGGGAGACTAGAGAGAAGTGCACTCACAGGAACGAACAACCAGCTCAATATCATTGTTATCCTGTTCTATGGCGATTCACCACCTGGGTGCAACTTCTTTTAGCCCAGTAATGCTTTTCACAGAGTAGAATTCTCCTGTAGTATATCAGTCTGACCCCGCCCATTACGGCCAGTCCAGCGCCGAAATACCAGGCAACTTCTCTCTGAACAAGGAACACAGCAACCCCAGATGATCGTTTCGGCCTTCATTGGGCCTCGTCAGTGAGGTGTAGCAGTATTCCTCTAAGCACACTGAGCAAGGAGTCCACTTCTGGGATACCCTTTTTCACATAGGGAGACTAGAGAGAAATGCACTCACTGGAATGAACAACCAGCTCAATCATTGTTAGCCTGTTCTATGGCGATTCACCACCTGGGTGCAACTTCTTTTAGCCCAGTAATGCTTTTCACAGAGTAGAATTCTCCTGTAGTATATCAGTCTGACCCCGCCCAGTCCAGCGCCGAAATACCAGGCAACTCCTCTCTGAACAAGGAACACAGCAACCCCAGACGATCGTTTCGTAATTCTTTTATTAGAAAAATAATCATATATGCATATATACAAAATAAAATCATAATAACAAATGCAAACAAAATATCTCTTGTTACAAAACTGAAATATTGACCCAAATTTTTGTCATTAGAAAAAAAACAAAATGCAAACATTAAACTTAAATAATCACACAAAATAAAATTAAACAGATTTCAAATACAGACAAAAACAAACTGGAGGAAACAAAAAAAACCAAAAAAAAAACTACATAATCCAATCCTTCCACTTCTTTGTCTTCCAGATGCCTTCAGAATCTAATTCCCCATATCGCCTCCTATCAAAAGAAAAATACAAAAACAACTTCCCACGGATCATACCCACGCAATTACCTACAGTAACTACTTCTTTCTTAAAAATCAAAATATTACGCACATCCCACAACACCTCCTTCACACAACATGCCAACAACCGAATCAATCTTGCTTTCTCCTTTTCCACACCACTTCCACACAAACCATACATCATCATATTAAACGTAAAAAATTGCACTCCAGTCAAACCCTTAATCATCCTTTTCAAACTTCTCCAAACATCCCTAGCATACTCACAATTCCAAAACAAATGAATAACACTCTCGCTTTGAAAACAACCATCTCTAGGACACACTTCTGAAGCCACTAAACGACGCATTCTCTGAAAATCCCTTGTTGGCAAACACTTATGCACACTCATCCAACTAATATCTTTCTGCCTATTCATCAAATACTTATTACACACATTTATCCATACCAACACACATTCATTTTCATTCAAACCCCCAATCAACTCAAGACCTTCCTTCTTCTCCAACATTTTCAACACCATTCTGTTTGCACACCACATCTCCCTACTAACATTCTCCAAACCATATTTTTTAATCCAATATTCCACCCTTACATAAAACCACGGAACAGCAAAACATACCGGTTTCTTTCTATCAATCTCAAATAAACCATATCGTCTTAAAACATTTCCACATGCATACTTTACCATACGACCAGCCATGCTATCCTTACCACTCAGAACCACACATCTACTAACATATTTCACAGCCAAAAATCTCTCCACATTTGGAAAACCCTTACCACCAACATTCTTACTCTTAACAACAACATCTCTTTTCAAACGCTCCATACCAGAACTCCAGAAAAAAGAAAACAACACTCTCAAAATTCTCCGAAAAATCCTCTCAGGTGGTGGAAAAACTAACGCCAACTATAACATAATAGGGATCAAAACCGATTTAATAACTAACATTTTTCCTTCCAAAGATAAAGTCCTTAAAGACCAAAACTGAAGTTTTCTACTCACTTTATCAAAAACATTCTCCCAACTTTCCAAGACTTTCAAATCCACATCAAATTTCACACCCAACACCTCAATTGCACCTTCAGTCACAGGCCATCCACAGGAATCAATCTCCCTATCATTACCAAAAACTTTAACTTTACACTTATTCCAATTAACTCTGAAACCACTTGCCATACAAAAACATTCAACTAAAGTTTTCACCCTCCTCAAACCAGCCTGAGTCTCACATACCACACTCACATCATCCATATACCCAATCACTTTTAAACACCTTCCATTACTACCAGGAACACTCACACCTCTAACTAATTTATCCTTCCTCAAACTAGTTAATAATGGCTCAATGACACATACAAATAACACAGGAGACAAAGGACATCCTTGACGCACTCCAGATTTAACACAAAATTCCTCAGTCAAAAAACCATTAACCTGGACTTGACTCACAATATCACTATACAAACATTTAAACCATCCAATAATCTTACCAGAAAAACCTAAACGTTCTAAAACATGAAACATAAAATCATGCACTACCCTATCATACGCTTTTTCAAAATCCACAATAGCAACAGCAACAGACCTCATCCTCTCCCTCACATACCACAGTACATCACATAGTAACAACAAACTTTCAGAAATCTGACGCCCAGGAACAGCACACACTTGCTCCTCACCCACAACCTTACCAATCACTCCACGCATTCTATTTGCCAACACCTTTGCAATAACCTTATAGTCAACATTCAACAATGTAATCGGCCTTCAATTCCTCAAATCTCTCTTATCACCATTTTTAAATAACAAAACAATCAAACCTTTCCTCATTGAAACAGGCAAAACATTCATTCTAAAAACAAACTTACAAACATCACAAAATTCAACAGGCAAACCATCACAACCAGGTACCTTCCCATTCTTAAAACTCCTAACAACCTCTGCAATCTCATCCAAACTTAGATCCCTTTCTAACAAATCATTATCATATTTTTCCAACTTAACCTCAATGTTTTTCAACAACTCATTTTCCAATAAAACATCTCTTTCTTTATATAACTCACTGTAAAACTCATGAACTTCACGCAAAACACCATCCGTACCATTAACTTCACACTCAACCTTATCAAAAATACTAACAAAACCAATCTTTCCTTCAAAAGCTTTCTTAAAAAAATATTTACTACAAGACTCATCCTTTTCCATTTTCTCCAATCTTGCCATAAAAACAATTTTCTTTCCTTTTTCATGCATACACTTTTTAATTATCTTTCTTGCTTCAGCAATTTTCTCATGCACATCAATACCACAATTTCTCAATTCATACAAATACAACAACCTCAGATACCATTTATCATACAACTCCCTTTCCATTCTAGCTTTCTCACAGCCTTTCTTAATAAAAAACCTCTTTATTTCCACCTTCAACCATTCCCACCACATAAGCACATTACTAAAATCACATTTTCTTTCACGCCACCTTTCATACATCCAAACAAACTGACACTTAAACTTCTCATCTTCTAACAAATCCACATTCAGTTTCCAAACACCCTTACCATACTTGATCTTCAAATCACAATTCACCTTACACATCAAAAGGGCATGATCTGTAAAGGGCATCCGCTTTAAAGAAAAATCATCAACACATAAAAATTTAGATAAAAAACAAAAATCAATTCAAGATTTTATCCCACCACTATCACTAAAGAAAGTAAAACCCTCCCCTTTCTTTTTCTTAGGACTCAAAGGAGATTCTTTAAATCTGCCTCTGTGATGTTCCAACCACCTAGGCTCCCCCTTGCCAGCCTCATAACCAGTAACTTCAGCAAGTTGGTTCACATCTCTTTTATCTAGATAACCAACAGAAGAGGCATCAGAAAAGTCACCTATACACTGGCTTGAGTCAGAAGGAACGTCTTTAGTAGAGACAGAAGGAAACTCTGAAATTAAAGAGTCAGCATCACTTGTAGTATCTGGATCTGCACCCTTAACTACTGGAAGATTCAAATCAGGACTTTCCCATCCATCAGAATCCAAATCTATTTTTCGCTTGGAGGCAGATTTTTTCCCTTCAGTGTCCATATCCTCCTCAGAACTAGAGGACACAACAGCAGACCAATCAATGTTCTCCCCTTCACCAAGAACAGCATCAGGAGCAGCATCACAAGATGACTCAGTGAAGGAAAAATTCTCTGTCCCAGGAACAGCAACAGTATCATCCACAGAATTGGGCAACAGGGCTTCAAGAACATGTGAAGCAGCTATCACATTAGATGTTGCAAGATCCACCTCCTGAAGATGAGATTGGGCTTCCTCTACCTTCTCAACCACAGGAACCACCACAGGAACATTAGACACCTCTCCGACAGGGACCCCAACTGCAGATTTCTTACACAAAAGAGGTAAGATAGAGTTCAATGCCTCATCAGAGACCTCCTCCTCATTCACAGATGGCTCAACTGCAACTGAAGATGTTTTTTTTGCAACATCAGCATAGGAAGGCTACACTCTATCAAGCCCCTGAAACATCATCAAAGGACACATCCTGCACAGATGACTTGAAGAACCACACAGGTCACAGGTCCGGCGTTTACTACAGTGGGCAACAAGATGATCCTCCTCACCGCAATTTCGACATCTGGCACCTGGGCAATTTTCAGCAATGTGACCAAACAGGTTGCAACTACGGCAAAAAAGAGGCATGTCATCATAGTATAGGAAACCTCTATTTCCACCAATGGCGAAAGTCTGTGGAGGGTATTTCTTTCCACCAATACCTAATTCATCTGGCACAAACCGCACCCAGAACCTGTGCTTTCCATTAAAAGTCCCAAACTGATTCTTCAGCTTGCTACCTCCTTGAACATCATCAAAGTAGCGACAAAGAAACAGACGAATTTCCACATCAGTGACCCAAGGGTTGTACATATGTACTGTCACCGGGATTCTTCTCTCCCTCTGCACACAGGCAACAAATTTCATGCCAACCAACTCTGGAGCAGCAGCCATATCAATAGTCCGTTGATAGCAGGTCTGTAAATAATGCTCATCGGTGAAAGCCACATCAAAAATCCCTCTTGAAGGTAATGACTGAACACAATGCAAACTTGCTCTTTGCATCTTCAAAACACTCTCCAAAACCACCTGCTGAACATGAGCCAAACCAATCTTCTCTCGAAAGTCCTCAGAAATCAACACCCGAAGTGTATGGGGAACATTTGGCACATTGGTAGCCATATTTGCCCTATTGCCTCTTTAGGCTGGATTTCAGAGCGCCCCCCCCAAAAGCAGCATGTGGCTGAAGTCCAAGGACGATGCCACAAGGCCAAGGGGACGGCCCTACTACCCAGTTGCTCTACGCCTAAGGAGTAGCCACCCCCCCAATAGCAGCAGGAGCCCAAACCCCAAAGGGAAAGGACCCCAGGCCGAAGGAGCAGGTCTCCAGGCAGCAAACCAAGACCAAGACCAAGACCAAGCACAGAAAACTGCACTTGATCCAAGCCAAAGGCCCGAGAAGCAACCTTAGCTGATCATTTCGGCCTTCATTGGGCCTCGTCAGTGAAGTGTAGCAGTGTTCCTCTAAGCACACTGAGCAAGTGGTCCACGTCTGGGTTACCCTTTTTCACATAGGGAGACTAGAGATAAATGCACTCACAGGAACAAACAACTAGCTCAATAACAGAATTTATGCTTACCTGATAAATTACTTTCTCCAACGGTGTGTCCGGTCCACGGCTTCATCCTTACTTGTGGGAAATATCTCTTCCCCAACAGGAAATGGCAAAGAGTCCCAGCAAAGCTGTCCACACAGTCCCCCCCAGGCTCCGCCCACCCCAGTCATTCGACTGACGGACAGGAGGAAAAAAACAGGAGAAACTATAGGGTGCCGTGGTGACTGTAGTTAGAGAAAATAATTCATCAAACCTGATTAATAAACCAGGGCGGGCCGTGGACCGGACACACAGTTGGAGAAATTAATTTATCAGGTAAGCATAAATTCTGTTTTCTCCAACATTGGTGTGTCCGGTCCACGGCGTCATCCTTACTTGTGGGAACCAATACCAAAGCTTTAGGACACGGATGAAGGGAGGGAGCAAACAGGTTACCTAAACAGAAGGCACCACGGCTTGCAAAACCTTTCTCCCAAAAATAGCCTCTGTAGAAGCAAAAGTATCAAATTTGTAAAATTTGGCAAAAGTGTGCAGTGAAGACCAAGTCGCTGCCTTACATATCTGATCAACAGAAGCCTCGTTCTTGAAGGCCCATGTGGAAGCCACAGCCCTAGTGGAGTAAGCTGTGATTCTTTCTGGAGGCTGCCGTCCGGCAGTCTCGTAAGCCAATCGGATGATGCTTTTAAGCCAAAAGGAAAGAGAGGTAGAAGTCGCTTTTTGACCTCTCCTTTTACCAGAATAGACGACAAACAGAGAAGAAGTTTGTCTGAACTCTTTTGTAGCTTCTAAATAGAATTTTAGAGCACGGACTACGTCTAAATTGTGTAACAAACGTTCCTTCTTTGAAACTGGATTCGGACACAAAGAAGGAACAACTATCTCCTGGTTAATATTTTTGTTAGAAACAACCTTTGGAAGAAAACCAGGCTTAGTACGCAAAACAACCTTATCTGCATGGAACACCAGACAGGGCGGAGAACACTGCAGAGCAGATAACTCAGAAACTCTTCTAGCAGAAGAAATAGCAACCAAAAACAAAACTTTCCAAGATAACAACTTAATATCTATGGAATGTAGAGGTTCAAACGGAACCCCTTGAAGAACTGAAAGAACTAGATTTAAACTCCAGGGAGGAGTCAAAGGTCTGTAAACAGGCTTGATCCTAACCAGAGCCTGAACAAATGCTTGAACATCTGGCACAGCTGCCAGTCGTTTGTGTAATAAGACAGATAAAGCAGAAATCTGTCCCTTTAGAGAACTCGCTGATAATCCTTTATCTAAACCCTCTTGTAGAAAAGAAAGGATCTTAGGGATTTGATCTTATTCCATAAGAATCCCTTGGATTCACACCAGCAGATATATCTTTTCCATATTTTATGGTAAATTTTTCTAGTTACCGGTTTTCTGGCTTGAACTAGAGTATCTATCACAGAATCTGAAAACCCACGCTTTGATAGAATCAAGCGTTCAATTTCCAAGCCGTCAGCTGGAGGGAGACCAGATTTGGATGTTCGAATGGACCCTGTACAAGAAGATCCTGTCTCAAAGGTAGCTTCCATGGTGGAACCGATGACATATTCACCAGGTCTGCATACCAAGTCCTGCGTGGCCACACAGGAGCTATCAAGATCACCGAGGCCCTCTCCTGCTTGATCCTGGCTACCAGCCTGGGAATGAGAGGAAACGGTGGAAACACATAGGCTAGGTTGAAGGTCCAAGGCGCTACTAGTGCATCCACTAGAGTCTCTTTGGGATCCCTGGATCTGGACCCGTAGCAAGGAACCTTGAAGTTCTGACGAGACGCCATCAGATCCATATCTGGAATGCCCCATAATTGAGTCAACTGGGCAAAGATCTCCGCCTCCCAGTTTTCCACACCTGGGATGTGGATCGCAGATAGGTGGCAGGAGTGATCCTCTGCCCATTTTATTATTTTGGTCACTTCTTTCATCGCCAGGGAACTTCTTGTTCCCCCCTGATGATTGATATAAGCAACAGTCGTCATGTTGTCTGATCGGAATCTTATGAATCTGGCCTTTGCTAGTTGAGGCCAAGCCCTGAGAGCATTGAATATCGCTCTCAGTTCCAGAATGTTTATCGGGAGAAGAGACTCTTCCCGAGACCATAGTCCCTGAGCTTTCAGGGATTCCCAGACCGCGCCCCAGCCCACTATACTGGCGTCGGTCGTGACGATGACCCACTCTGGTCTGCAGAAGCTCATTCCCTGGGACAGGTGGTCCAGGGTTAGCCACCAACGGAGTGAGTCTCTGGTCTTCTGATCTACTTTAATCACTGGAGACAAGTCTGTATAGTCCCCATTCCACTGTTTCAGCATGTACAGTTGTAATGGTCTTAGATGAATTCGCGCAAAAGGAACTATGTCCATTGCTGCAACCATCAATCCTACTACTTCCATGCACTGAGCTACAGAAGGACGAGGAATAGAATGAAGAACTTGACAAGCGTTTAGAAGTTTTGACTTTCTGACTTCTGTCAGGAAAATCCTCATTTCTAAAGAATCTATTATTGTTCCCAAGAAGGGAACTCTTGTCGACGGAGACGGGGAACTTTTTTCTATGTTCACCTTCCATCCGTGAGATCTGAGAAAGGCCAGAACGATGTCTATGTGAGCCTTTGAAAGAGACGACGCTTGTATTAGAATGTCGTCCAAGTACGGTACTACTGCAATGCCCCTTGGTCTAAGAACCGCTAGAAGGGATCCGAGTACCTTTGTGAAAATCCTTGGAGCAGTGGCTAACCCGAATGGGAGGGCCACAAACTGGTAATGTTTGTCCAGAAAGGCGAACCTTAGGAACTGATGATGTTCTTTGTGGATAGGAATATGTAGATACGCATCCTTTAGATCCACGGTAGTCATAAATTGACCTTCCTGGATTGTGTACCAAATTTTCACCACAGTGTCTTAAAGCATTCAAAGTATTGCACACCAATTTTCAGAGCTTTAACCCTTAAAATAAAGAAACCGGAGCCGGTTACAGTTTTAACCCCTCTACAGTCCCAGCTACAGCCTTTGCTGCGACTTTACCAAACCCAGGGGGGAATACGATACCAGATGAAGCCTTCTAGGAACTTTTCCAACTACTTTCAGATCCTCACACATGCATCTGCATGTCTTGCTCTCAAAAGTAACTGCGCAGTATTGACGCGAAAATGAGGCTCAGCCTACAACTGGGAAGGCCCTTCCTGACTGGAAAGGTGTCTAACACAGTGCCTGACGTTAAAAAACGTTCCCCAAGCTTATAAGTGTGAATTACAAGCATAAACATGTATAAAATGCCCAAATAAAGCAATCAATCTTGCCCATAAAAGTGTCTACCAGTTTTATAGCCCATATTAAGCCCTTTATTCTGTTTGAGACTAAGAAAATGGCTTACCGGTCCCCATGAGGGGAAATGACAGCCTTCCAGCATTACACAATCTTGTTAGAAATATGGCTAGTCATACCTTAAGCAGAAAAGTCTGCTAACTGTTTCCCCCAACTGAAGTTACTTCATCTCAACAGTCCTATGTGGAAACAGCAAACGATTTTAGTTACTGTCTGCTAAAAATCATCTTCCTCTCACAAACAGAACTCTTCATCTTTTTCTGTTTCAGAGTAAATGGTACATACCAGCACTATTTTAAAATAACAAACTCTTGATAGTAGAATTAAAAAACTACAACTAAACACCACATACTCTTAACCATCTCCGTGGAGATGTTGCCTGTGTAACGGCAAAGAGAATGACTGGGGTGGGCGGAGCCTGGGGGGGGACTGTGTGGACAGCTTTGCTGGGACTCTGCCATTTCCTGTTGGGGAAGAGATATTTCCCACAAGTAAGGATGACGCTGTGGACCGGACACACCAATGTTGGAGAAATCATTGTTAGCCTGTTCTATGGCACCACCTGGGTGCAACTTCTTTTAGCCCAGTAATGCTTTTCACAGAGTAGAAATCTCCTGTAGTAAATCAGTCTGACCCCGCCCATTACGGCCAGTCCAGAGCCGAAATACCAGGCAACTCCTCTCTGAACAAGGAACACAGCAACCCCAGACGATCGTTTCGGCCTTCATTGGGCCTCGTCAGTGAGGTGTAGCAGTATTCCTCTAAGCACACTGAGCAAGGGGTCCACGTCTGGGTTACCCTTTTTCACATAGGGAGACTAGAGAGAAATGCACTCACAGGAACAAACAACCAGCTCAATATCATTGTTAGTCTGTTCTATGGCGATTCACCACCTGGGTGCAACTTCTTTTAGCCCAGTAATGCTTTTCACAGAGTAGAACTCTCCTGTAGTATATCAGTCTGACCCCGCCCATTACAGCGCCGAAATACCAGGCAACTCCTCTCTGAACAAGGAACACAGCAACCCCAGACGATCGTTTTGGCCTTCATTGGGCCTCGTCAGTGAGGTGTAGCAGTATTCCTCTAAGCACACTGAGCAAAGGGGGTCCACGTCTGGGTTACCCTTTTTCACATAGGGAGACTAGAGAGAAATGCACTCACAGGAACGAACAACCAGCTCAATATCATTGTTAGCCTGTTCTATGGCGATTCGCCAACTTGTTCGTTCCTGTGAGTGCACTTCTCTCTGTATGTATTTAGTCTCCCTATGGGAAAAAGGGGCAACCAGACGTGGACTCCTTGCTCAGTGTGCTTAGAGGAATATGGCTACACCTCACTAACGAGGCCCAATGAAAGCCGAAACGATCGTCTGGGGTTGCTGTGTTCCTTGTTCGGAGAGGAATTGCCTGGTATTTCGGTGCTGGACTGACCGTAATAGGCGGGATCAGACTGATATACTACAGGAAAGTTCTACTCGTTGAAAAGCATTACTGGGCTAAAAAGCTGCACCCAGGTGGTAAATCGCCATAGAACAGGCTAACAATGGTATTGAGCCAGTTGTTCGTTCCTGTAAGTCAGGGGTGTCCAAACTTTGCTCTCCAGAGGTTTTGGAACTACATTTCCCATGATGCTCAGCTAGATAAAATGCTGGCTGAGCATCATCGGAAATGTAGTTCCAAAACCTCTGGAGAGCAAAGTTTGGACACCCCTGCTGTAAGTGCACTTCTCTCTGTATGTATTTAGTCTCCCTATGGGAAAAAGGGGCAACCAGACGTGGACTCCTTGCTCAGTGTGCTTAGAGGAATATGGCTACACCTCACTAACGAGGCCCAATGAAGGCCGAAACGATCGTCTGGGGTTGCTGTGTTCCTTGTTCGGAGAGGAATTGCCTGGTATTTTGGTGCTGGATTGACCGTAAAAGGCAGGATCAGACTGATATAATACAGGAAAGTTCTACTCTGTGAAAAGCATTACTGGGCTAAAAAGCTGCACCCAGGTGGTAAATCACCATAGAACAAGCTAACAATGGTATTGAGCCAGTTGTTCGTTCCTGTGAGTGCACTTCTCTCTGTATGTATTTAGTCTCCCTATGGGAAAAAGGGGCAACCAGACGTGGACTCCTTGCTCAGTGTGCTTAGAGGAATATGGCTACATCTCACTGACGAGGCCCAATGAAGGCCGAAACGATCATCTGGGGTTGCTGTGTTCCTTGTTCGGAGAGGAATTGCCTGGTATTTTGGTGCTGGACTGACCGTAATAGGCGGGATCAGACTGATATACTAAAGGAAAGTTCTACTCTGTGAAAAGCATTACTGGGCTAAAAAGCTGCACCCAGGCGGTAAATCGCCATAGAACAGGCTAACAATGGTATTGATTTCACATCTTGAAAAAGCCCCAAGTGAGGGGAGAAACCGGTTGATGACTGTGTCTCATTTCCTACAAGAAGAACTACTGCTAAGCTGAACTCCTTTAAGGCTTGTGAACTTGATACAGCCGCCGAAAGGATCGCTATTGTGTTGAAAAAGCACACAGGACAACTACCAACGCCTGGCTCACTACCCCCAAGGCCTGTGAATTTGAATACAGCCCTCTGAGGGAGCGCACCAGTATACAAATTGCATATACTGCCAGATGATTTAGTACCTGCACTAAGCACCACAGAATAAGAGTGCCTTGAAGTTACTATCTACCATCATCTAAAGGATTGCTATTACCCCAGAGATCGTTTACATTCTGTTCCTCCCGAAATCAGCTGGACATTTTCAGAAAGGGTGATGTAAGTGGACTACGCTAGGAGTACACACCCACCTCCAGAGGATCACCCACCTACAGGACGAACAATATTCAATCTGTGCTCCACAGATTAGCGCAAGGTACCTCACTCGCCCATTAGCTTGATCCAATGCTATTAGTATGATCATCTAGTCACGAGTGTTTTTGTTCACTATAGTGCACTTTCAGGTTAATACTGTTTTAACCCCAGATTATTACTGTTTTAACCCCTGTTTTTTACGCTGGACGTCCAGTTATTAAGTCTGTTTGTATTGCTATTTGTTTTTATTTATACTGTTTGAATATCTCTGCCCTCTTTATACTTATATTTATTTGAGTATAGTTTTCTTCTATCCTCAATCACAGTATATATATATATAGATTTGTGATTAATCTTTCCCCTTTCTGTATGTTTTTTCAAACTAATTTAAAGGGCCCCATTAATTACTTTTTAGTATATATGTACTGATTTTATTAACATTGATTTTATAATCTTGATTTTATTGTAATTTTACACTATTAAATACATTTTCTAAGATATATATTAGGCGATTATATTTCTGCTAAGGTAGACCCTTTTAGGTTACCCGTATATTGTATTTGTGCACTACCCTGCTTTCAGCGCCAGTATTTCCGCTTAAATTATTTAACAATGGTATTGAGCCAGTTGTTCATTCCTGTAAGTGCACTTCTCTCTGTCTGTGTGTGTATATATATATATATATGTATATATATATATATATATATATATATATATATGTATATATATATATATATATATATATATATATATATATATAGTTACAAAAGTTGTCACCAAGCACTCACGAGTTATAATCTTCTGCCCGGTGCGGTGCATAAAAACACACATTTAGCAATAACTTGAGACCGCACTCTGAGGACTTAATCCAAACCACTACCGTGGTGTTTTAATTCATGTAATGTTTCGGGGTCTCCCCCTATGTCAAACATGTTTGACATAGGGGGAGACCCCGAAACGTTACATGAATTAAAACACCACGGTAGTGGTTTGGATTAAGTCCTTAGAGTGCGGTCTCAAGTTATTGCTAAATATATATATACACACACACACAAATACAGTATCTCACAAAAGTGAGTACACCCCTCACATTTTTGTAAATATTTTATTATATCTTTTCATGTGACAACACTGAAGAAATTACACTTTGCTACAATGTAAAGTAGTGAGTGTACAGCCTGTATAACAGTGTAAATGTGCTGTCCCCTCAAAATAACTCAACACACAGCCATTAATGTCTAAACCGTTGGCAACAAAAGTGAGTTCACCACTAAGTGGAAATTTCCAAATTAGGCCCAAAATGTCAATATTTTGTGTGACCCCCATTATTTTCCAGCACTGCCTTAACCCTCTTGGGCATGGAGTTCACCAGAGCTTCACAGGTAGCCACTGAAGTCCTCTTCCACTCCTCCATGTCGAGATCACAGAGCTGGTGAATGTTAGAGACCTTGCACTCCCCCACCTTCCGTTTGAGGATACCCCACAGATGCTTAATAGGGTTTAGGCTAAGAAAGAGAACAACGATGGCACTGCATAGGTTGTTGCCTATAATACTATCAGTAATATCTTCCCACTATACTGGTATGGGACTGAATAAACTGGTAATGTTAGGTGGGTGCTGTACACTGAAAGAAGGCTAAATACAAAAAAGCCAGTAAAGTACTGGCAAATAATGTACATATATAGCACTCAACAACCCTAAATTCGGAAAATGGGCAGTAAGGAGAGGGTGTTTATATTGACATCCAGTTCGAGGGGATTTTAAAATTTAACTTTTATTAGTTATAGAAGTAAAATATACAACGCAGAAATCAAACCATTAAAAACACAGTTACAATTGGTCCTAACAACACTTAATATAAGGCTGTATTGTGAGATGCACAATTGGGTTATAGTATTATCAATGTACCTTGATCTCAACGTACACTAATCCTATTAATAAACATTTTCCAAAGGAAGTAATAATTGTGTCCCCCTGAGTTAAGCAATAATTGTACCGTTGCAGGGTACTATTAATCATGGATTATAGTTAACCTCTAGATGTAGTGAGGTACAGATGAAATTAGACCACTGGTACTCATTATGGTTGTGAACACCAGAGATGCCCAGATTGGCAAGAATAATTATAAATGACTGCTAGGTATAGGTACCACCCATTTTCTAAATATATAAATACTGAAAATCATCAGGTTGAAGTTTAACTTTTTATATAGAAAGCAACATAGGCTTTTTCTCAATTGTGCATTAATAGTGCCAGTGATACTGTGTGTGTGTATATATATATATATATATATATATATATATATACACACACACACACAGAGTATATGTAAATAAAAAAAATATAATGTATATATATGTGTGTATTTATATATTTTTTTGCAGTTATTTTGCACAGTTTAAAAGTTACATAGCAAATATAATCTCCAAAATGTCTGCGTCCAGTGTGAAAATGCAGAGATTCACTAATACTTGTAAGGGGTTAACATAAGAGAATGACTTTGGAGACAGCTGCAGGTACAGGAGGAAAACAGTAGCATGGTGAGTAGTAACAATTCTATTGTAGTTGTACTTTGCAGTTTAATGTCCCTTAAAGCAATAAACAATTTAATATAGGTTTATGTAATTACATTTTTGAAATGATTAAATACTTATTCAGTTGAAGATTGTGATTTGAACTAGAAACTAGTAAACTTGTTTATCAGCATGTGAACTTCATATTCACAAAACTATATCGGGACATGAAACCCAACATTTTTCTTTCATGATTCAGATAGAGCATTCAATTTTAATCAACTTACTCTTAATTCTATTATCACATTTTCTTCATTCTCTTGGTATCTTTTGTTGAAAAGCAGGGATGTAAGCTCAGGACCGTGCACGTGTCTGCAGAAGATTTGCAAGAATGTTATTAATTTGCAAGAGCACTAGATGGCAGCAATACTTCCTCCCATGCAGTGCTCTAGATACCTACCTAGGTATCTCTTCAACAAAGGATACCATGGGAACAAAGCAAATGTGATAATTGATGGTAATTGGAAACTTTTTTTTAAATTATATGCTCTGTCTGAATCACAAAAGAAAATGTTTGGGTTCCATATCGCTATTGCTTTTGTGTGAAAATTGTGCTTGTTTTACATGCTGTAGAGAGGATTAAAAGCAAAATCTGTAAAAAAAAAAAAAAAAAATTAAAATTTCCCCAAAAAAACAAAGCATTTTTAGGATTTTTGCCATCACTCCATTTAAACAGAAATAGAGCCTTTTTAAAAAAAAAAAAAAAAGATTATTATTGAGGTTAAACTTTCACATATATATACATCAAGAATGACTTGGAATGCGAAAAACAACAACACAATGGTAGCATGCCATAATGATCTAGGGAAAACACAATGCTCATATATATATAACAACAAATACGATTGCATGACAAATACCTGGGGCCTGATCCGATATGCAGCGTCGCCCGCAAAATCTGGCGATGCCAAATTTTGCGCTGGTTTGGTATCACATATACGGCGTAACATAGAAGTTACGCTCGTATATTTCTGCCTTCGGCCGTAGTTTTTTGGCCCATAGACAGGTATACCAAACCAGCGCAGTTTGGTATCCAATATACAGCGTAAGGACTTACGTGGCGAAAATTGAGAAATCTTACTCCATTTTCACCTCGCCACAAATTGCAGGCATAGTAAGCCTTACGCTGTGTATTGGAGCCCCGTAACTCCCTAAACTGGCTACAAAATAAAACCTAACACCTAACGCATGCACAATGTCTATCAACATGTCAACCACGATCCCCCGCCGCAATCCCTAATAAAGTATTTAACCCCTAAACCGCCGCTCCCGGACCCCGCCGCCACCTACATTAAATGTATAACCCCCTAATGTGAGCCCCTACACCGCCGCCATCTACATTTCCTACCCCCTAATGTGAGCCCCTAACACCGCCGCCACCTACTTTACCTACCCCTTAATGTGAGCTCCTACCCCGCCGCCAGCTATATTAAAATTATTAACTCCTAATTTAATCCCCTACACCGCCGCCACCTATATTAAATGTATTAACCCCTAATCTTATCCCCCTACACCGCCGCCGACTATATTAAATGTATTAACCCCTAAAATACTAAAATATCCCTACCACTAAACCTAAGTCTAACCCTACAAATAGCCCTGAAAAGGGCTTTTTGCGTGGCATTGCCCCAAAGTAAACAGCTCTATTGCCAGCCCTTAAAAGGGCTTTTTGCGGGCCATTGCCTAAAAGTAATCAGCTCTTTTACCAGCCCTTAAAAGGGCTTTTTGCAGGGCATTGTCACAAAGTAATCAGCTCTTTTGCCTCTAATCTAAACCCCCCTACACCGCCGCCACCTATAATAAATGTATTACCCCCTAATCTAATCCCCCTACACCGCCGCCACCTATATTAAAATTATTAATCCCTAATCTAATCCCCCTACACCGCCGCCACCTATATTAACTATATTAACCCTAATTATATTTTAGCTGGCGGCGGGGTAGGAGCTCACATTAGGGGGTAGTTTAATGTAGATGGTGGCGGGGATAGCGGATAGAGGGGTATACGTGTCGGGCTATGTTTGGGAGGCGTGTTAGACAGTACGGGAGATTTAATAACTTAGTCAGGTTTTGTAGGCACCGGCAGTTTCTAAAGTGCCGTAAGTCACTGGTGACTCCAGAAATTTGTACTTACGCAGATTTCTGGACATCGCTGGTTTATCCGACTTACGGCACTTTAGCAATTGCCGGCGGGGTATATTGGATAGCTCGAGTTGCGAGCTGAAACTACGGACGATCTATATCGGATAGCGCCCCTCATTTTTACTATATATAAGTCCCTTTATATGTAAAGTTTAAATAACAATCAACAATTATTTCCTCCTTTTTGAAAAGAAAACAGCCACCCTTGGACTGTAAACCATTTAATAAAATTAAGGAGGAAGAAGTGTGAGGGAAAAGGGATTAGAAAGGAGGGTCTCTTATGGGTCCATTAGTAAATGTTACCCAATATGTGGGTATGGGAATCCTCATGGAGAAAGCTAGTTGCATAAGAGATATAGCACTTTGCCTAGTATAGCATAGCATATACTGTAGATATAAAGTTAGCTATGAGCTGTGGAGCTACGAGTTATTGGCGAAAGAGCTGGGTAACAGGCCATTTGTGTATTTGTGTGTATTATGGAATATATAAACTTCCTTAACCATATATAGACACAGTAGAGATCATGAATGAGCTAAAAAGCCTGTGAGGTGACTGGATAGAATGGTTCCCTTGAGCGTAACAGATCTATGCACCAGTCTAGGAACAGCGTGGGCACAGTGAGTAACAAACAGCATGGCACATATTCCTGAAGGTGATGCGCTATGAATAAATTCAGGTTAATGCCCAATATAAAATGTCAACGCCTATCAGTCTAGTAGAACACTCGCTAAACATATTAGACCATGATTATAGAGCCTCAACGCATTCTTTATGTGTATGCGGTTATTGTACGGGCTAGTCATGAACATATAGTCTGCTTCTTCAGTGGGAGTGTATAGAATGAATTATCTAAGCCTGTAAAAACTTATCCCAAAATACTGAATTGCTATCCTAGGGGGTTATACATACAGACTAAGACCAATAGACATTTAGGTAGACTGTTTATACAAGACTACAAAGGACATTCTTAGATGTAAACGGAGTACACAAGTCCCCAAATCAAGCCTGAAGGCCGTTAATAATGATTAATAGTCCAGTTCTCACAAATCGTGGGGTTAGAGTGAAGTAGTTGCATTTACCTAGTACCTGGTTCTGAAGCACCATTATTGTCCCTGAGTTGTAGGCAGTGTGTCCATTAATCTACATTTTCAGACCTTAACGTCCTCATGTGTTGCACTATTAGCTGTAGAGATGCTGATAGGGGACAATCCTGGTGTGGGTAGCGCTTCATCGTGGGCATCTGTCTCTCAACCCACTCCTGATGGTTCGCTATGAGAGGCTCTTATAGGGGCGATAAGTACAGGGTTAAGCGAGTGGCTGACCAAATGGCCTGGCCTAAACAAATATTCAGATCTCATGTACAGCTCACACACAAGGCTGGCTTCCGTAACACCATCCATCTTCACATAACGGATCCAAGTCGGGTCTCCCAGCTCTTCTCCAGACAGGCCGCACAGTACAACACCGTGCTTCACCTCTAACTCCTGAGATTTTCTCAGCCCATCATCTCTATCCGGAACCCCCAAGGGCAGCGCCTCTGACATCAATACCGGTAAGCAGGTTGCTGGAATTGCGGACGGTTCAGGAGACTCAATGCACTCCGGGTCTGTGAGTCTCTTCTCCAACCGCAACCCGGTCGGGGGTTCTGATGTCGGATCCACTAGGTCACACTCGTTGGCGCTTCCCCACGCTGCCTTCAGATGGGTTGCCGTGTGGGTAAAGCGGTCACATAGCATACGGTCTAAGATAGATAGCAAGGAATGCTCTGTAGGCGTCATTTTGTAAATAGCTAAGAAGGGGTTGCTGCTTGCATTGATTGCTAGACAGTGTGCAGCATATACATTCGATTCTCTTGTAGGATATACAGGGAGTGCAGAATTATTAGGCAAGTTGTATTTTTGAGGATTAATTTTATTATTGAACAACAACCATGTTCTCAATGAACCCAAAAAACTCATTAATATCAAAGCTGAATAGTTTTGGAAGTAGTTTTTAGTTTGTTTTTAGTTATAGCTATTTTAGGGGGATATCTGTGTGTGCAGGTGACTATTACTGTCCATATTTATTAGGCAACTTAACAAAAAACAAATATATACCCATTTCAATTATTTATTTTTACCAGTGAAACCAATATAGCCACCTTTCTTTGCAAGGACACTCAAAAGCCTGCCATCCATTGATTCTGTCAGTGTTTTGATCTGTTCACCATCAACATTGCGTGCAGCAGCAACCACAGCCTCCCAGACACTGTTCTGAGAGGTGTACTGTTTTCCCTCCTTGTAAATCTCACATTTGATGATGGTCCACAGGTTCTCAATGGGGTTCAGATCAGGTGAACAAGGAGGCCATGTCATTAGATTTTCTTCTTTTATACCCTTTCTTGCCAGCCACGCTGTGGAGTACTTGGACGGGTGTGATGGAGCGTTGTCCTGCATGAAAATCATGTTTTTCTTGAAGGATGCAGACTTCTTCCTGTACCACTGCTTGAAGAAGGTGTCTTCCAGAAACTGGCAGTAGGACTGGGAGTTGAGCTTGACTCCATCCTCAACCCGAAAAGGCCTCACAAGCTCATCTTTGATGATACCAGCCCAAACCAGTACTCCACCTCCACCTTGCTGGCGTCTGAGTTGGACTGGAGCTCTCTGCCCTTTACCAATCCAGCCACGGGCCCATCCATCTGGCCCATCAAGACTCACTCTCATTTCATCAGTCCATAAAACCTTAGAAAAATCAGTCTTGAGATATTTCTTGGCCCAGTCTTGACGTTTCAGCTTGTGTGTCTTGTTCAGTGGTGGTCGTCTTTCAGCCTTTCTTACCTTGGCCATGTCTCTGAGTATTGCACACCTTGTGCTTTTGGGCACTCCAGTGATGTTGCAGCTCTGAAATATGGCCAAACTGGTGGCAAGTGGCATCTTGGCAGCTGCACGCTTGACTTTTCTCAGTTCATGGGCAGTTATTTTGCGCCTTGGTTTTTCCACACGCTTCTTGCGACCCTGTTGACTATTTTGAATGAAACGCTTGATTGTTCGATGATCACGCTTCAGAAGCTTTGCAATTTTAAGAGTGCTGCATCCCTCTGCAAGATATCTCACTATTTTTGTCTTTTCTGAGCCTGTCAAGTCCTTCTTTTGACCCATTTTGCCAAAGGAAAGGAAGTTGCCTAATAATTATGCACACCTGATATAGGGTGTTGATGTCATTAGACCACACCCCTTCTCATTACAGAGATGCACATCACCTAATATGCTTAATTGGTAGTAGGCTTTCGAGCCTATACAGCTTGGAGTAAGACAACATGCATAAAGAGGATGATGTGGTCAAAATACTCATTTGCCTAATAATTCTGCACTCCCTGTAGGAAGGTGTGTAGATATCCACCAATGCGGCGTGTGTGCTTATCTTCTCTTCAGCTCTCAAAGGGGGTTTAAAATTGAAAGCGGCTTGTCACTCACAGTTGAGGCTGCTAGAGATTCCCTATGAAAAACGGACTCTTTGTAGCCCAAAAGTAAATACAAAAAAAAGAAGCAAGGGCTCTCATTGCGATAAAAAATATATATAGTCTTATTATATGTAGCAGCCCTTTTCACTGCTTATAACCCAGGATCTTTTCAGACTCTGGGGGGGATAATATGCGGCAGCCCCAGCAGTACAAGTGAACCGGACCACAATGCAGGTCTCTCCGCCACGTGGTCAGTCACTGCACGGCTTAGCTGAAGAACATAGGAAGGACAATTTTCAAGGTATGGACCCAACAAACTCTCCTGGGGGTTCCCAAAGCACTTCAACATAGAATCCAATATAGTTGGGAAGTTTTAAAGGAAGAAGTAAGCTTCAAAAGTTCAGTCAAAGTCAGGAGCTCCTCTCAAACACGACCTTCCGCAGCAGCTATAGGCTCCGCCCCCCGTTTTATTTTCTTTTTTTTATTTACCTATCAAAAAAAATAAAAAAAAATTTTTAGTAGTCAACCCAAAGTATTGATCTAGGCCCATTTTGGTATATTTTATGCCACCATTTTACCACCAAATGCGATCAAGTAAAAAATAAAAAAAACGTTAACTTTTTCACAAACTTTAGGTTTCTCAATGAAATTATTTACAATCAGCTTGTGCAATCATGGCACAAATGGTTGTAAAAGCTTCTCTGGAATTCCCTTTATTCAGAAATAGCAGACATTAATGGCTTTGCCATTGCTTTTTGGCAATTAGAAGTCTGCTAATTGCAGCTGCGCACCACACTTTCATTATTTCCAGCAGTGAAGCGCTAAATCAGGTAGCTTGTAAGGTTAATTTTAGCTTTAGTGTAGAGATTGCCATCCGACTTTCCCCCCCCCCCACCCTGATTCCTACCTGGTCCTTGTTAAACAGCTCTCTTCCCTCCCTCACCCCCACTGGTCAGCCACATCTTAGGTACTGACAGACAGACTGCCAGTATGCAGTTTTATACCCTTTATTTTATTTTTATTTTTAAAAAATTATTATTATTTTCTTGTAGGATTACCCCCTTACCTTACTCACAAAAAGCTTTCTAACCTTTCCCCCCTCTAACTCATTTTGTCATCTTAGGTACTGGCAACTGTCTGCTAGTACCCAGTATTTTTTATTTGTTATTTAATAAACTAAAACAAGACATGTTTTTCTGTAGTGTAACTGCCCCCCATTTACCCCCTCCCCCTCCAAGATTGTTTCCCCCTCTCCATTCTAGGACCCCCTACCCTCTATTCCCCCTCCTTCCTCCTGCTCTCAGCATTTAATTTTCCATAGTGTAGCTGTCCCACCCATTCCTGCCCCTCCCTCCCCCCTCCAGCAATGGGCTGCCCACCTGCCTCCCTCATCAACATCCATGGTACAGCGCTGGTTATTAATGGGGGTTAAATGATGCAGATGGCCTAAACCAGCTATTTGATTTGCAACATTTGCTAGTTACAGAATATGATTTGACCTCCTAGGTAGCGTGGCACTAGCATCATGTTTACAAAAGTTGTTGAAAGCCATGTAAAAAAGGGCTGCTTTTGAAAAATTCTAAAATCCTTATAAAAAAATTCTGACAATTACAAATTGTTAGTGATTTTTTTTTTTTTTTGCAGAACACCTGAATACCGCACTTTAGTTTTCTTATGAACTGGAATGATCTTATAACTCTCTCCCCCCCCCCCCAAAAAAAAAAGCGTTCTTGATGCCATGCTGCATCAGATAAAGTCATAAGGGCAACACTACCAATTTTTCACTTAAAACAAATATTTGGTGAATCACAAGTAGCGTCAAACACATTTTATTGTCTACACAGACCAGATTACAATAGATTTACAGTTAAAGGGAATTTATAACTTTGAGATTGTTAGACTAGTAAGTAATTTATCATTGATCCTGTCTTCGGCAGAGGAGATAAGATAGCAGGATTTTAAACATAGGGAGACCTAGGTTACAGCATGGTTGCACTCTTTACTTTATGGAAACTAAAACTATAATCTTATGTCTTCAATATTTAAATAACTAATATACATCTCCATATTAGCCTCATGCTAATCTTTGCTTTAAATACATCAGAAAGTCTAGCATCTGTTTAGTATTTAATGTGCCTTGAATAATTTATGAGCCATAAGTTGACATTATCACTATCATTTGCAGCTCATGTATTATTAGTAATGATAAATTAATTAATTAACCAAGATGGTTTAGTGGCAGTGCTCTAATAATGGATTCACTCCTGTTACTTTTTGTGGTATGTATATGATTACAGCAGCATGCAAATCTGTAAACAGTTAATTGAGTGGTGTTGCTAAGCTGTCACTGCCCTATTTTTCTTTACACCAACTAAAAGCTGTTGTAAAGCTTTTACTACTGGCTGCTACTACATATGACTAGTTACAATGCCCTCTGCACTAATACAAAATGCAAGCATGCTTCTATATTAACCCCTACCCCCAACATCCCAACTAAACCCTAAATATGACCTACCGCATCCCATTAATCCTTACAAATAATCTAGGTCTATACTTCTAGTGCTCCATCACACGCTAAATGGACAGGAAACCCCAATTTTTCTCTCTTAATTCAGATAGAAAATACAATTCTAAACAAATTTTCACATTTACATTTATTATCATATTTGACGCATTATCTTGTTATCCTTTGCTAAAGGAACAGCATTGCACTACTGGCAGCTAGCTAAACACATCTAGTTAGCCAATCACAAGAGACAAATGTGTGCAGACACTAATCACCAGCTAGCTTCTACTAGTGAAGGATATGTGTATAACTGCATATTGATTTTCAACAATGGAAACCAAAGAAACAAAGCACATTTGAAAATAAAAGTGATTTTAAAAGTGTCTTAAAATGAGATGCTCTATCTGATTGTATCAAGTTTAATTTTGACTTTCATATCCCTTTAACTAATGAATATTGTTTTTTCACTGTTTGTCCTTATGTCACAATTTCAAATATTAAAGGGATACTAAACCCACATTTTTTTCTTTCATAACTCAGAAACTTTCTAGAAATTTGCTTAAAATTGCATGCTATATCTGAATCATAAAATAAATAAATTGGGTTTACTATCCCTTTAAATCTCACATGACATTAAATGGGGAAAAAATAAACATATATTAGACACCTTCCTGATATGAATTAGTAAACATTATGTAAAGTAATTAATACTCCGACGCTAATTTGTGTAAAGATTACAAATGACTTGTTGAACACTTGAAGCTTAATGGGACACTGAACCCAATTTTTTTCTTTCATGATTCAGATAGAGCATGTAATTGTAAGCAACTTTCTAATTTACTTCTATTATCAATTTTTCTTCATTCTCTTGCAATCTTTATTTGAAAAGAAGGCATCTCAGCTAAGGAGCCAGCAAATTGTGGGTCCAGAACCATGGACAGCACTTGTTTAAAGGTGCTGTCCAATCAGCAAGGACAACCCAGGTTGTTTACCTAAAATGGGCCGGCATCTAAACTTACATTCTTGCTTTTCAAATAAGCATACCAAGAAAATGAAGACAATTTGATAATAGGAGTAAATTAGAAAGTTGCTTAAAATTGCATGCTCTATCTAAATCACAAAATATTTTTTTTGGCTACAGTGTCCCTTTAAGAAAAGTAACAAAATTACTATAGAAATAATTATAAAAATAACCCAACTGCCAAGTACTCAAAACCCCAAGTAATTGTCATACTTTGTGAGAGAGTCAATGTGAGTGAGGGCTCTTTTCTTTGATCCCTATTAGGCATTGCACTGGCAAAAAATTAAATTGGCTACAAGTCTATCAGACATTTGTGCACAATGGGGCAGTAGTATGATGCCTCCATGGCTGAAAACACTTTCCACCGGAGCACTAGACACAGGAACTGTTAAGACCCTGTTGGCCACTTTAAATAGTGCTGGAAGAGTCTTCATGTTCATAGCCCAGAACAAGAGAGCATTCTGACCTTTAGATATGTCAAGGTGGTGACTTAGCTGAAGTGCTGGTGTGGTCCTAATGTCCTTTCTTGGTTTCTTACGATATACTGCAAACAGCCCCACCTCATCTTCAGGCTGTTTAACCTCTTCCTTTTCATCCTCAACAGCATCTTGCAAGATTAGGTCTAGTCTCGCTGCTTAGATGCAATGATCTAAATAATTCTTCAGTAATGCACAGGCAAATTTTTCTATACTTCTCTAAGGATTGTACTCTGCATTTTTTTTATGTGAAGAGACGCAACAAATGCAGCATAATATGAAAATTTGGTTACACTTTTGTCTGTTGTACTTTTGTATATACAGGGAGTGCAGAATTATTAGGCAAATGAGTATTTTGACCACATCATCCTCTTTATGCATGTTGTCTTACTCCAAGCTGTATAGGCTCGAAAGCCTACTACCATTTAAGCATATTAGGTGATGTGCATCTCTGTAATGAGAAGGGGTGTGGTCTAATGACATCAACACCCTATATCAGGTGTGCATAATTATTAGGCAACTTCCTTTCCTTTGGCAAAATGGGTCAAAAGAAGGACTTGACAGGCTCAGAAAAGTAAAAAATAGTGAGATATCTTGCAGAGGGATGCAGCACTCTTAAAATTGCAAAGCTTCTGAAGCGTGATCATCGAACAATCAAGCGTTTCATTCAAAATAGTCAACAGGGTCGCAAGAAGCGTGTGGAAAAACCAAGGCGCAAAATAACTGCCTATGAAATGAGAAAAGTCAAGCGTGCAGCTGCCAAGATGCCACTTGCCACCAGTTTGGCCATATTTCAGAGCTGCAACATCACTGGAGTGCCCAAAAGCACAAGGTGTGCAATACTCAGAGACATGGCCAAGGTAAGAAAGGCTGAAAGACGACCACCACTGAACAAGACACACAAGCTGAAACGTCAAGACTGGGCCAAGAAATATCTCAAGACTGATTTTTCTAAGGTTTTATGGACTGATGAAATGAGAGTGAGTCTTGATGGGCCAGATGGATGGGCCCGTGGCTGGATTTGTAAAGGGCAGAGAGCTCCAGTCCGACTCAGACGCCAGCAAGGTGGAGGTGGAGTACTGGTTTGGGCTGGTATCATCAAAGATGAGCTTGTGGGGGCTTTTCGGGTTGAGGATGGAGTCAAGTTCAACTCCCAGTCCTACTGCCAGTTTCTGGAAGACACCTTCTTCAAGCAGTGGTACAGGAAGAAGTCTGCATCCTTCAAGAAAAACATGATTTTCATGCAGGACAATGCTCCATCACACGCGTCCAAGTACTCCACAGCGTGGCTGGCAAGAAAGGGTATAAAAGAAGAAAATCTAATGACATGGCCTCCTTGTTCACCTGATCTGAACCCCATTGAGAACCTGTGGTCCATCATCAAATGTGAGATTTACAAGGAGGGAAAACAGTACACCTCTCTGAACAGTGTCTGGGAGGCTGTGGTTGCTGCTGCACGCAATGTTGATGGTGAACAGATCAAAACACTGACAGAATCCATGGATGGCAGGCTTTTGAGTGTCCTTGCAAAGAAAGGTGGCTATATTGGTCACTGATTTGTTTTTGTTTTGTTTTTTAATGTCAGAAATGTATATTTGTGAATGTTGAGATGTTATATTGGTTTCACTGGTAAAAATAAATAATTGAAATGGGTATATATTTGTTTTTTGTTAAGTTGCCTAATAATTATGCACAGTAATAGTCACCTGCACACACAGATATCCCCCTAAAATAGCTATAACTAAAAACAAACTAAAAACTACTTCCAAAAATATTCAGCTTTGATATTAATGAGTTTTTTGGGTTCATTGAGAACATGGTTGTTGTTCAATAATAAAATTAATCCTCAAAAATACAACTTGCCTAATAATTCTGCACTCCCTATATATTACTTTAAACTTCAAACTGAGAGCAGCATCTTATCCCAGTTTCACTTTCCATGGACTGCTCTGACTAGCCGACCTTGTGTGTAGATTAAATTTCTGGTGAGAAATCTCCTAAACAGTCAGTCACAGCATGTGTATAAAGTGTTCACATAGGGGTCAGACTTTAACAAATAACGTTAGATAGTGACATTCTGAGATTTTTTATTACTATTTTTAGCTATTTCCTTAACCCGCCTCCACTCCAAAAAAAAAAAGCAAACAATAAAAAGTAAAAACATGACACTTTCCAATGGCCTATTATGATATTTTATTGTTTGACCTGTCACTGATACCAGACTGCCAGGGCCACCCCCACCCCCCTACTGCCTGGCTCTCCACTTATCACACCAGTTTTGGCCATTTCATGGCTTACAGGTTTGCCCAGACTCTTCCTATTGCTTGTTTTGTGGTTTGTACATCCTCATGGAAGAGCTGATCTCTGACCGCCTAACCCCTCTCCGGCTGGCCGGGCTCCTGGAACTGCTGGCCACGAGCTGATCCCTGACTGCATAAACCCTTCACGGCTGGCCGGGCTCCTGGAACTGATGGCCGGCCGCACTGCACACACGCAAAACTTTACCCCAGGTCGCTCCAGTGGCCCCTTGCCCCAGAGCTCCGCTTTTTTGGGGATTGGAAGCCCCTAGGGTGGACCAGAGGTGGGGTGATTGCCGGAAGGGAGCTCCCTTGGGAACCAAGGGATTTGGACACCCCCACCTCCATATCTTTCCCAGGCTGCAACTCTGGTCTCCAGTAACGGATCATGCCACCTTTTGGACTGTGGCATCTGGGGACAAAGGGATTTCCAATGACCTAGGTACTGTGTGGGCTATATGTGACTGTGGCTCCTATGGAGGTGCTGGACTGTCTGGAGGGGCAGAAATGGCGGGAGATCTAGGGGTCAGATAAGACCCTTTTGTATGTATATAAGCAGAGTGTGTTTCACAATAAAGCAGTTCTTGTTTCACCTGAATACTGGTCTTGTCTGGTTATTTGGGTGAGCTCTGGCTATAATCACTTTCCAGCTATAAAGCTGCATTCTCCAGGGAGGAAGCAGCACCCTTTGGTGGAGCTACCCAGTTGGGGTAGCCGTATCCGTCACATGACCAACAATACATATCTTGGGGTGTAATTAAATCAAAAGTAAGTTAGGTATTTTAAATATATTATTTTGTTTGTCACTTTCCAGGGATCGTCCTAGGTCAAAACTCTGACCTTTAGAATATATAAATATTTGGCAAGTCATAGGGCTATAATCCAACTTAAGTCATTGCTGTCAAAGTCTAAGTCAAGTTACAAGTCTTCCATTGATTATGTCGAGTCGATTCACAAGCCATCAAATTTGTGACTTGAGTCCAAGTCATGCGACTCAAGTCCACATCTCTGGTTAACACCTAATCACAAACCCTATACCATTTATAACCAGGCCCCCCTTATTCCTAACATTCTTGCCCCCAACCTCAGCACACAATATTCTCATCAGAACCCCACAGCAAATCCTCCCTAGCCTTACACTTGTAATAACCTCCAGTGCAACACTTGTAGTAACCCCCAGTGCAACCACCTCCTAGCACCCAAAAACTTATCTACGGATCTAAGTCTCAAGAGACCCTCCTAGCACCTTGGGGAGCCCCTTACCACAAGATCTCCCATAAAATCATTGTTTGACAAAAAATAAAAAGTAAAAGTCCCTTTACAAATTTCTTCTACTTTAACCCTTGTTTCAGCATTGTCTGACATCAGACTATTCCAGCTGCAGCAGCAAAGGTTCATCACTCTCCCCTTTCCTGCTACAGTCCTTGACCTGGTCAGGTTTCCCTCCTTTCATTCAATAGTCAATAATGTGAGGGTTGAATTACAGAGTTCTCCCACCTTTTTGGTTATGCTGAAGGGGTTACGTAGGGAGGGCTTTTTTTGAGCGCTATAAGGACCAGGGGTCATTGTATTTGTAAGAGACATTGCACTTGTGGGTAGGAAGGATGGGCTGGGAGTTAATTATTATTTTTTTTTTTTTTGGTTTTAAAAGAAACTTTATTTTGTCAAGATGCAACATACAATAATGAAGTATGTCCAGCTCAATACAAAGATATAAATATACACTGATTTCTCATATAGCTGTTTTCATGAAACAGAGGTTCCTCTGCAATAGAGGTGAAAAAGAGTTACTTATTAGGCGCAGTCCTTTTCCTCTGTTATGCGACTTGACATCTCTCCAATAAAACATTCAACAATACAAACAAAAAGAACAGACAAATTCAGAATATAACTGTCATTATAATTATAACTAGTATTATGAGACTATGATGAACAGTGTGTGAAGGTCTATGTGTTGTATCAGACAAAAGGTAATGTGTAATTTGATGGGCTTGAGTTCTAGTTAGCGTAGATTCTCGGTGGGCTCTGCCGTGGGGTATGTATGTGCGAGATCCGTCATTAAGTGTGTGTAGTGCTGGGGTTTTTTTTTTTTTTTTAGGGGGGGAAGGTATTCCTCCCAGATAAGGCGGATGGAAAGAAAATCTTCTATTTTGCGTAGTTTTATATAATGGTATTGTTCCAGAGCCAGTGCAGTGGATACCCTTTCTCGCCAGAATTCTATAGATGGTAAGGAGGGTTGTTTCCAATAATATGGGATATATCGTTTGGCTGTATTGATCATTATTATAGCTAATTTCAGTCTCAGTACGCAAGTTATCTGTGGGAGATAATTGAATAAGAAGGTCCAAGGTGTAAATGGTAGGGAGGTCCCTATCACTGTTTGTATTTCCCTGTAGATATCTGTCCAATATGTTTGTGCAATCGGACAGGTTCACCATAGGTGAGTGAAGGTGCCCCGTTGTGTGCAGCCCCTCCAGCAATTGGAGTTAGTGTGTGGGAATAGCCTTCCTAATCTGTCTGGGGTATAGTGCCATCTGCAGAGAAGTTTTGTGTTCATTTCCGCTATGTTCATGGAGGAGGCGGAAGAGCTCATATGTGTATATATTATTTTCCATGTTTTGGGTGGTTGTCGTTCATTAAGCTCTTTTTCCCAGCTCATTGTGTAGGATGGGGGATGAGTTGATCTATCTGCGACTAATAATTTATAAGATATAGACAGAATACCCGTGTCCGGGAGGGGCAGGTAGCATAGGGATTCAAATGGTGTTAGTGGTCTAGACAAATTATGTTTCTCTATGTGTGTTGTGAAATAATGAACAAGTTGATGGTACGAGAGCCAGTCTCTAAGGGAAAGTCCCATTATCTCAGACACCTCTTCTCTAGGTTTTAACTTGCTATCCCGTGTAAGGGAATAGTGTGGAATCATTTGAGTTAGGTTAGGAGTGTCGGTGAAATGGGTAGGAAGTTGAGACGGGAATATGGGGTTGCCTATGGTGGGTGTTAATGGGGAACAAGGCGTGGAAATGGATTTATATTTTCTTAAGATTTTTCCCCATATATTAAGCGTTTCCTTCACTATAATAGGAGGGTCTATTGTATCTTTATCTCGTTTCATTGGGAGCCAGCACCTGCCCCCCAATTGAACCTCTCCTGCAGATATGTGTTCCAAACCCACCCACTCTTTATGTCGGGCATGTTTACACCAATCTACTATTCTAGTCATGAGTGTAGCGTAACGATACAAAAGTATGTTGGGGACTCCCAATCCCCCCTCTGATTTAGAGCGGTATAGAGTTTGTGTAGCAATCCTAGGGCGCTTGTGACTCCAGATATATGAATTAATAATTTTCTGTAAGGAGTGGATAGTAGAGTCTGGAATGGGGGTGGGTATCGCTTGTAAAATGTACAGGATTTTGGGAAGTATAACCATTTTAATGGCGTTTACCCTTCCTAACCAAGAGATTGGTTTATTGAACCATGAGGATAAAGTAGTTTTGATATGGTTTCTAAGAGGGTTAAAGTTTAAAGGGATTATCTCCTGTAAAAATGGTGTAATGAGGATCCCTAAGTATTTTAAGGCCTTTGGCTGGTGTTTAAAATTATGCGATGTTAATATATGTAGGTCTTCAGGGGGAGAATTTAGGTTAATGAATTCTGATTTTGTATTATTGATGCGGAAGTTGGACAACATTCCGTATCTCTGGAAGAGGTGCATAATGGAAGGAATAGATGTAGAGAGATTCGTAAGAGTAAGTATAATATCGTCTGCGTATAGGGAGACCTTGTATTCTTTTTGTCCTATGGCAATGCCGGAAATCTGAGGTATTGTCTTAATTTGGGTTGCCAACGTCTCCATTGCCAAAATGAATAAAGTTGGGGAAAGTGGACACCCCTGTCTAGTGCCATTGTTAATGTGAAAGGGGTTGGATAACGAGTCATTCAGCTTTATTTTCGCCTTGGGGTTATTATATAATGCAAAAATCATATGGATAAATTGATTAATTTTTTCAGGGTCTGAGTAAGAAAAGGCCAGCTAAGACGATCAAACGCCTTTTCGGCATCAAGTGAAAGGACTATAGATGGGATGTGATGGGTTTTGGCATGTTCTATAATATTTATTATTTTTATGGTGTTATCACGGGCTTCTCTGCGTGGGGTAAAGCCTACCTGATTAGTGTGGATGAGGTCTGGGATGACCCTATTCAAACGGGTGGCTAGAATTTTCGCATATAGCTTAATGTCTAAATTCAGCAATGATATGGGTCTAAAATTGGAGGGTGTTGTGGATGGTTTGCCAGGCTTAGGTAGTATCACCACATGTGCCTCTAGCATGGATGGGGGGAATTGTGCTCCATCTATTATGGATTTGAATAAATTTGTTAGTTGGGGCACTAAAATGTCTCTGAATGTCTGATAGTATTTAGCTGAGAGCCCATCGGGTCCTGGACTTTTCCCTGTTCTTAATTCCTGGATTGCGTGTATAATTTCTTGCGGGTGATATATGAGGTGATATCTTTTAATTGTGTGTCGTTTATGGATGGGAGTTGGCATTCTTGGAGAAATTTATGGGTGGCTTCAGAGAGCTGGTCTGTTGGCGACTCAGGTTGGATATTGTAGAGAGTTGAGTAGTAGGTGTGAAATGCCTCCAAAATATCTGGAGTTGTTTTTTGAGGGGGTTTATTTGGTGTGTGTATTTCAGTAATATATGATTTGAGTTTTCTTTTTCGGAGTGATCTCGCTAGGTATTTTCCTGCTCTATTCCCCTCAAAATGGAACAGACTGTTTGTCTTCTGTTTCAGGGTATAATATTCTATCTGTAAATAATCGTCTAGTGCCTTTCGTGTAGCTGTTAGTTTGTCTAGGATAGAGGGATCTGTTGGGGAGAGCTTGTGTTGAAGGGTGATATGTGCAAGTTTAGTAGTGAGGGCTTTGTATTTTTGTTGTTTCACCTTATTAATCTTAGATTTAAGCTTGATAAGTTCGCCTCTGAGGAAGCATTTATGCGCCTCCCAGACTGAGAATTGGTTTGGTGTTGAAGGGACATTAAGAAGAAAGTATTCCTCCAGGGTTTTGTTCAATTTCATGATATTATCTGTGTCACCCAGTAGGGTGTCATCAAGTATCCAATGGTAATGGTGTTTGCTGCGTTCCGGCCAATTAATATGTAATTGAACTGCGCTGTGATCTGACCATGGGGTGGGCGTGATTGAACATTTAGTGATTAGGGAAAGACCGAGTTGATTAGTAAAGATGTAGTCGATACGACTATATGACTTGTTTGGGTATGAATAAAATGTATAATCCCTGGTTTCTGGGTGAATGTATCTCCATGTATCGTGTAAGTTGTGCACTTTAAGATTCTTCCAGAAATATGTTAGAAATTTGGTATTGCCTCTAGTAAGGGGATTAGTACAGTCTAGTTGTGGTTGAAGTGGGAAGTTGAAATCTCCTCCCAGGTAGATGGGCTGGGAGTTAATTATAATAAGAGGTGACATGTTTAATCTTGTTTGGGGGTTGAGGTAATTATGGTATTGGTTATTATGATTTTGAAAGAGAAGGTTGGTTTAAACTTAGTTTGGGAGAATAGTGGGTAAATTATGTTGGTGGGATTCCTTGGGTTAGAGGTGGGATACTGCAGTGGAGAAAAATTGCTACAGTGGCACTTGGAGGGTGAATACGAGGATCCCCTTACTATAACAATAACTGTAACCAGTGTTTAGTAGATGCAGAGCGCTGCTGTAAAACTCATCTTATTATTGGACGCTCTCATGCAAATCACAATTTTCTCATGTAATGGGCAGTGTACATAGAGCCATTACAAGGAACGAGCACACATATAAATTTATATGTAATAACTACTTATCGCACAGTTTTTTTGTAACTTAGCCCATAAGAGACACTAACCTTCAACTCTTCCCTTATCCCATGCGTTTATGTCAGGCACTCCTATATGAGCATTCTTGTTAACTTTCAAGATCTGAACATGAGACTCAGGACTTTCAATATAATCTCAGAGTATACTAATAAACTGTCAGTGATATGCGGACTGAACACACATTTACCTGTTTTATTCCATAGTGGCTTTTAATTACATTGGCAGTTTCTTGTGGCATTGTCGGAAAGTTGTATCTGTTTCCTGTGGCAATGTCTGAAAGTTGTATGTGTTATGTAATTCCACTGATATAGTATTTATTAGGGAGAGAATGAAAGGCCTCATCATCCTGTCAATACTTCAATTTTTCTTCCTCTGTGTAAAAAAAAACTAGTGAAATGAAAATGTAATGTTTTTGAAGCATCTCAGTGTGAACTTAAGGTGACAGTCAACTTTATTTATTTTTATTGTTTAAAAAGATAAATAACAACTTTTACAGCTGTTGCCTTGAGAACTTTTAGCCATCATGTTGGATTGTTTCATATTTTTTGCCTGTCATTGTTTGAGGAATACCAATAGTTACACACATATATTTGTTTATTATGTTTAAGACAGCTCAGGTACTGGGTTACTGCACAAAACTCATGTAATAGCTGAATAATGTTTTACAGCATTGTGGTACAATTATGTTAATAATAACTTAATCTAAAGGTTAGCTCCAAAGGTTGGTCACTTATCTTTCTTCTACACTTCTTTGCATTTTTGCCCAACTTCATTTGTCCTCATATTTTTAATGGAAAAAAGATTTTTATTATTTTGTTCCTCAAGTATACATCACAACAGTAATATAACAGTAAATGAATCTTACAGGTACAGGTCACAGTCATAGATAACAAGTCACAGCCAAGGGTGTATGGAAGGAAAAATAGTTGGTCATTACAATATGCACTCCAGGTCAGAAAGTAAAGTGCCTCCTTCACATCATTGTTGTCCCAACCCAAAGGGGGTTTCCACTAATCAAACCTTCACTTCTACAACCATGATGAACAACCATGTTACCAAAACCTTGTGCATACAGCTTTAGCATCTATTCTTGATCAATGCTTCCAGTATAGTAGCGACAATCTTATCTAACCCATAGTAACTAATACGTAGCACAGGCGAACCAATGTGGTAAAGTGTATTTGTGCTTTATTGCCTTCTAGTGCTAGACTCTGAGTACATAATCCACGGTTCCCATATGGAGATGAACTGTTCTTTATTGTCTAAAAGGTCGGCAGCATTACTGCTCATTTGGTAGTAGTAGGCTATTTTGCTCAAAATAATCTGAATGGTTGGAACCACTGACTTCCAGTATCGAGCTATAGTTAATCTGACTAATGTACAGATAAAGAACAAGAGTTTATTTCTTGATTTGTATATAAAAAGTAGTGTATGTGCGCTGACAGCTATGGGGTATGATAACTAAATAAATGGTATAATAATAACACAGTGGATATATAAATTATGAAGATTATGATATGTGGTATAATAGTAACACAGTAGTGATATAAATTATTTAGATTATGATATTCAATATTTAATAAAAGTTATAAAAAATAAAATAAAAGAGGAACAAATTTACAAACAGAGTGCAAGGGTTGACGCAGATACTAAAAGGGACTATATCGTCAGCACGGTATGACATGCACGGTATGACATCATATTAAAGATGATATCATACTAAAGACAAATCTACTTACTAAGAGTGACGTCACGCACCCGGGAATCCTACTACATGGAGCTGTAACAGACACCTGTGCACTACGTAGTTACATGGCAAGGAGAACAACACATGCAGGTAAGCACTGAGAGGTGTAACAGCCCGTGAGTGAGGTTTATCCCCTGGGGTTAACCAATGGACAGTACGAATTCCTAAAGGCATACATTTGGAAATCCTTTTTTCAAGGCACTAATGTGAATCAATCTGTTGATAGGTGACACATACCTACATTAAGTCTTACAGCTTTACGATAACGCTGTCACTTAACTGCATATGGATCTGTAATGAAATACTTTTTTCCGTTAAGCATTACAATTTATCAACAAAGAAACGAAGGACATTTTTTTATTGCTGGACTCAGTTTTGTGTACCTTTAAGATAGATACAATTCGATTCATAACACTGTGATTCCACACGACATTAATTTATTAATAGTGTTAGTTAGATTTATATATAGAACATCCAGCTATCTTGTTTTAATCATTTTATACAGGTGTGATAGCCTGACTTTTATACCTGTAGGGTTCTGTTTGCTATTTTAAATACACACTAGGTGTCAGATATATATTTTTATATTTTGATGACCGGTCATGTGTATATGCATATATAGGCAATTGTTTATATAATTTTTTATTTTATTTTTTATAACTTATATTAAATATTGAATATCATAATCTATATAATTTATATCTCTACTGTGTTATTATTATACCACATATAATAATCTTCATAATTTATATATCCACTGTGTTATTATTATACCACTTATTTAGTTATCATACCCCATAGCTGTCAGCGCTGATTTATGGGAATAGAATTCTATATGTGCAGGGGATAGATTTGCGCTCCACTTTACCACTTTATTGAACTACTGATACCCTTAATTTCTTGATTTGCCCAGCCCAGGCAGGGGTTCATGAAGAAGGGCCTGTGTGGGAGTTAATTTTATAGAAGTATCAAAAATGGAACTCAGTAATTCTGATGTTTGTGACCAAATGTTGGAAACATGCAGGCAATGCCACCACATATGAGGGTAAGTCCCTTTCTCATCACAGCCTCTTAAACAATTTCCCCCCCTGGGTCTGGGCCATGTAATCTGGAAGGGTGGAAGTACCACCTAAATGCAACCTTCATATAATTTTCTTTTAAAGGATTTTCTTTTAAATGTGCACAAATGGAGAATGAGGTGCCGCTATGAAGGGTGGTGTTCCATTTCTCGAGTGACCAAGAAAAATTAAAGTCTTCTTCCCATTTAAGCATAAAGGGAAGTTTAGGTGAGGCTAATGGGTTATTAAATATGGAATATATTCTGGAAATAGTTCCTTTAAATCTGTGAGTAGCTAAACAAAGATGTTCTAGATAGGTAGAGCTTTCCCTGCTGGAATTAACTATAACGTCAGCCACTCTTGCTGCAAATAATGGAACCAACTAGGTCCATCTTGGTCGCAAAGGTAAACATATGTCTTAAAATCCATGAAGGATTGGTTACGCAATGTATCTGCGATTCTATATAATCCCTTATTTGCCCATTTAGTCTGGAGCCCCGAATCTGGGGTCGAGGAGAAAGTCACTAGTGGGGTTGCTCTGGATTTCTCTGAAAGTAATTTGAACTTCATTATCAGGGAATCCCATAGTGAGACAGTGTGTGAGATAGATAGGAAAGTCTTCCAGTTTGAAGGTCTGGAAGGCCTGCTAGACCAAAGTAATTTATAAATTGGGTAAATCCTAACCATATCAGATTCTAGCTGGACCCATCGAATGCTGTTTTGTTATACCATAGAGATGTTTGGGCTAACCGTGCAGCATAATAGTAAGTTAGAAGATCTGGTAATCCCATGCCTCCTCCCCCTCTACCCCTACACAAAGTGCGTCTATTAGTTCTGGATCGCCTTCCCTGCCAAATAAATGATATAATGGCTTTTTGGAGCTTATTAAGGACTTGGGCAGGGACCGAGACCGGGAGGGATCTAAACAAATATAGTAATTTTGGAAGTATCGACATTTTGACTCCTATTATTCGACCATGTAGTGAAAGTTTCATTTTTCCCCACTTCTGCAGTAGGTTTCTTATTTGGGACAGCATAGGTTGATAGTTGTTTTGGTACAGGGAATCTACTCTGACTGAAAGAGATACTCCCAAATATCGCATACCTTTTTCTGCCCAGGAAAAGGAAAAATTGATCTCTACCAGTTTTTTAGTATGCGGTGGTAGATGCACACTGATAGCTTCACATTTGTCGTTATTAATTTTATATCCTGAGATTATAGCAAACTGGGCAATAGTAGAGTAAATTAGGGGGAGGGACAATAAAGGCTTACTGATTGAAAGGATGATATCATCCACAAACAGACTTATCTTATATTCTTTAGAATTCACAGATATCCCTGCTATATCAATGTTTTGCCGAATATGGGCTGCAAGGGGTTCAATGTAAAGTGCAGTGGAGAGAGAGGGCAACCCTGCCTATTCCCATTAGCTATTTTAACATAGGCAGAGGGATGTGAATATATAGACGAAACTGCAGTCCTAAATGTGCCTGTTATACCCATAGTGACCAACACTGCATCCAAATAATCCCAATATATATGGTCAAATGCCTTCTCTGCGTCAAGAGACAGGAACAGAGAAGGCACCTTGTTTACACTAGCAAAGTCTATCAAGTCTATTATTTTCCTAACATTATCTGGGGCTTCTCTATTCTGAATAAAGCCCACCTGACCCGGATGTACAAGTTTAGGCATTAGTTTATTAAGCCTAGTGGCCAATATTTTAGAAAAGATCTTAACATCCTGATTTATTAATGATATTGGTCTTTAGTTTTTACAATGTTGTTTGCTTTTCCCTGGTTTTGGGATAACTGATATTCGGGCCATTAAGAATTCTCTGGGGACATCTCCACCCTCCAGCATATGATTATAAGTGTTAACAAGGGAGGGACCTATTTCATCTAGAAACAATTTATAGAAAATACCTGTATAACCATCCGGACCAGATGCCTTGTTAGATTTTAAGTTTTTAATTGTCAGTCTGACCTCGTTCAGGGTAATTGGCGCATTGAGGCTATCTAAATCGTCTGTGTCCAGTTTAGCCAGACTGCAGCTATCCAGAAATTTTTGAGTGTTGGTTGTACAACTATCGCTGTTAGAGGTCCGGGGTAGGGCATATGGAGATTGATAATATGTTGCAAATGTGTCTGCAATTATTTGTGGGTGGTTGGAGGTGGATCCATTGGGTTTTTGAATTTAGGGAACTGTTGTTAGTCTCGTTAAATCTTTTAATTTATGTGCAAGCATCTTATTGGGCTTATTGGCATATATAAAATACTGCGTGTCTATTAATTTAAGTGATCGAGCTGCGTCCCTGGGTAGCAACTCATCTAAAGCTGCCCTCTTGGAGTTTAGTGTTCGAAGTGTCGCAGGGCAATGGGCAGAGCAGTGTTGGGTATGAAGTTGTTTTATTTCGTCTTTAAGTTTGTTTATAAGTAAATGAGACTGTTTGGATTTATTGTTGGATTCTCTGAACAAGAGTCCCCGGATGTAGGCCTTAAGTGCTCCCCAAACCAAAGTAGGATTCTTTACTGAATGGGTGTTAGCTTCCAGAAAGCCCCCCATTTCTCTTTTCAGAGTCTGAAGAAATATCTTATCTTTAAGTAGGGAGGGGTTTAAGGTCCAGCTTTTATTTCTCAGAGGGTCTATTAACCCCATGAGCCTAGTTATAACTAGGTTGTGGTCAGACCAGACATTGGTGACAATGTCAGAGTCAACAATCAGTGGTGCTAAAATCTGGCTGACTAGAATGTGGTCAATTTGTGAATATACCTTTTGAGCTGGTGAATAAAAAGTGAAGTCTTTACAGTTGCCATTATATGCCCTCCAACTGTCAAGCAAATTATGGTCGAGCAAAAAATCATATAGGATTTTCCAATTGGTACGGGCCTGAGAAGGGGAATTACTATTTGATCTATCGAGTTTGGGGTCTACTACTAGGTTAAAATTGCCCCTAATAATAATCTATATTGTTTCCAGTGTGTTAGTAGTTTACTGATCTTGGACAAGAACGGCGCCTGGGACTCATTTGGAGCATATACATTGCCTATGACTACTGGGGTGTCATGAATTCTACCTCTTAGGATTATATAACGACCTTGCTTATCTACATAGGATTCATCTTCTTGAAAGTTAAGGCTATCATGGAGAAGGATGGAGACTCCACACTTCTTTTTATGGCATGTAGCATGGAATTGTTGAGAATAAGCTTTGTCCCAGTAATTAAGGGTTAGGGATTTAGTAAAATGAGTTTCCTGCATGAATACAACGTGTGCATTCAGTGACTTATAGGTGGTAATGGCCTTGCGACGTTTCATGTTAGAGTGTAGCCATCTCACATTATGTGTAAGTATATTAAGTGTCATGTTGTCAATTGGTTAGGGATTGCAGTAGATCTCATAAATTGACCAATAAGTTTTACAAAAATCCAAGGTACATATCTGATTGCATTACAACTGAACCTAAAGCATTGAAACACATTACACAAATTGGACCTTGACAACCATTTTAGACATATGTGGTACTCCATACCTGAATGGAGCTGTAGACAAAACCTGCTGAGAAAAGTGAACCTAGTATTATTTGCAAACAACTGCAACTGCAGTACAACATTAAACTTTAACAACAAACATAACCTGAAAATCAGGATAAAAAACCTGGAAACATAGGGGGACCGAATGTCACCCATTGTTAATTAATAAAGTAGTGGACTCAGTGGAGTGGGTAGGGACGGGGAGGGGGGGGGGGAGAAGAGGGGAGGAAAGGCTGAATGTGCCAGGATATTCCAAACTTAGTAAACCCCGATGGGGTGTAGGTATTTGATAGCAACCCTACATATTTTAGACCCAGAACAGTAGGGCTGTAAACTTAAGTCATATTAGAAAAGGACCCATATCACTTGCATAAGTTACTTCAAGTAGAACTCTCTGGCTCTTGTCTAAGTCTAGAGTTCTTTCCATTTTTATTCACTGGCGTCCACTCCCTTCCTATTGCCTTACGCTGTGGTTTGGGAATAGGAAGAAACCTCTGAGGAAGTCTTTTCCAGGTTCAGCTTTTCCAAGATTGCTTGTCCTTCCAGGAGAGAAGAGCAATAGTAGGAAGTTCTATCATACATGAAGATGAGTTTAAATGAAAATCCCCATCAATATTTGATTTGCACCTTAATGAGGACTGATAGGATCGGTTTGAGTTCCCTTCTCCTTAGGGTTGTAGGGGAGAGATCTGTGTATAATTAGAGCGAGTGGCCCTCAAAGGTAATTTTAGGTAGTTTTTGCACTGCTTGCATGATCTGGTCTTTAGCATGAAAATAATTAAGTTTGCCGATCACGTCCCTTGATGCTGAGGGGATTGGTGGTTTAGCCAGTGTCCTGTGTACTCTGTCCATGAGTAGCAAAGAAGAATCTATCTCTAGGAGAATCTGTTGAAAGAGATTTTGCACTGAGAGGTGTAACAGCCCGTGAGTGAGGTTTATCCCCTGGGGTTAACCAACGGACAGTACGAATTCCTAAAGGCATACATTTGGAAATCCTTTTTTCAAGGCACTAATGTGAATCAATCTGTTGATAGGTGACACATACCTACATTAAGTCTTACAGCTTTACGATAACGCTGTCACTTAACTGCATATGGATCTGTAATGAAATACTTTTTTCCGTTAAGCATTACAATTTATCAACAAAGAAACGAAGGACATTTTTTTATTGCTGGACTCAGTTTTGTGTAACTTTAAGATAGATACAATTCGATTCATAACACTGTGATTCCACACGACATTAATTTATTAATAGTGTTAGTTAGATTTATATATAGAACATCCAGCTATCTTGTTTTAATCATTTTATACAGGTGTGATAGCCTGACTTTTATACCTGTAGGGTTCTGTTTGCTATTTTAAATACGCACTAGGTGTCAGATATATATTTTTATATTTTGATGACCGGTCATGTGTATATGCATATATAGGCAATTGTTTATATAATTTTTTATTTTATTTTTTATAACTTATATTAAATATTGAATATCATAATCTATATAATTTATATCTCTACTGTGTTATTATTATACCACATATCATAATCTTCATAATTTATATATCCACTGTGTTATTATTATACCACTTATTTAGTTATCATACCCCATAGCTGTCAGCGCTGATTTATGGGAATAGAATTCTATATGTGCAGGGGATAGATTTGCGCTCCACTTTACCACTTTATTGAACTACTGATACCCTTTATTTCTTGATTTGCCCAGCCCAGGCAGGGGTTCATGAAGAAGGGCCTGTGTGGGAGTTAATTTTATAGAAGTATCAAAAATGGAACTCAGTAATTCTGAGGTTTGTGACCAAATGTTGGAAACATGCAGGCAATGCCACCACATATGAGGGTAAGTCCCTTTCTCATCACAGCCTCTTAAACAATTTCCCCCCCTGGGTCTGGGCCATGTAATCTGGAAGGGTGGAAGTACCACCTAAATGCAACCTTCATATAATTTTCTTTTAAAGGATTTTCTTTTAAATGTGCACAAATGGAGAATGAGGTGCCGCTATGAAGGGTGGTGTTCCATTTCTCGAGTGACCAAGAAAAATTAAAGTCTTCTTCCCATTTAAGCATAAAGGGAAGTTTAGGTGAGGCTAATGGGTTATTAAATATGGAATATATTCTGGAAATAGTTCCTTTAAATCTGTGAGTAGTTAAACAAAGATGTTCTAGATAGGTAGAGCTTTCCCTGCTGGAATTACCTATAACGTCAGCCACTCTTGCTGCAAATAATGGGACCAACTAGGTCCATTTTGGTCGCAAAGGTCAACATATGTCTTAAAATCCATGAAGGATTGGTTACGCAATGTATCTGCGATTCTATATAATCCCTTATTTGCCCATTTAGTCTGGAGCCCCGAATCTGGGGTCGAGGAGAAAGTCACTAGTGGGGTTGCTCTGGATTTCTCTAAAAGTAATTTGAACTTCATTGTCAGGGAATCCCATAGTGAGACAGTGTGTGAGATAGATAGGAAAGTCTTCCAGTTTGAAGGTCTGGAAGGCCTGCTAGACCAAAGTAATTTATAAATTGGGTAAATCCTAACCATATCAGATTTTAGCTGGACCCATCGAATGCTGTTTTGTTATACCATAGAGATGTTTGGGCTAACCGTGCAGCATAATAGTAAGTTAGAAGATCTGGTAATCCCATGCCTCCTCCCCCTCTACCCCTACACAAAGTGCGTCTATTAGTTCTGGATCGCCTTCCCTGCCAAATAAATGATATAATGGCTTTTTGGAGCTTATTAAGGACTTGGGCAGGGACCGAGACCGGGAGGGATCTAAACAAATATAGTAATTTTGGAAGTATCGACATTTTGACTCCTATTATTCGACCATGTAGTGAAAGTTTCATTTTTCCCCACTTCTGCAGTAGGTTTCTTATTTGGGACAGCATAGGTTGATAGTTGTTTTGGTACAGGGAATCTACTCTGACTGAAAGAGATACTCCCAAATATCGCATACCTTTTTCTGCCCAGGAAAAGGAAAAATTGATCTCTACCAGTTTTTTAGTATGCGGTGGTAGATGCACACTGATAGCTTCACATTTGTCGTTATTAATTTTATATCCTGAGATTATAGCAAACTGGGCAATAGTAGAGTAAATTAGGGGGAGGGACAATAAAGGCTTACTGATTGAAAGGATGATATCATCCACAAACAGACTTATCTTATATTCTTTAGAATTCACAGATATCCCTGCTATATCAATGTTTTGCCGAATATGGGCTGCAAGGGGTTCAATGTAAAGTGCAGTGGAGAGAGAGGGCAACCCTGCCTATTCCCATTAGCTATTTTAACATAGGCAGAGGGATGTGAATATATAGACGAAACTGCAGTCCTAAATGTGCCTGTTATACCCATAGTGACCAACACTGCATCCAAATAATCCCAATATATATGGTCAAATGCCTTCTCTGCGTCAAGAGACAGGAACAGAGAAGGCACCTTGTTTACACTAGCAAAGTCTATCAAGTCTATTATTTTCCTAACATTATCTGGGGCTTCTCTATTCTGAATAAAGCCCACCTGACCCAGATGTACAAGTTTAGGCATTAGTTTATTAAGCCTAGTGGCCAATATTTTAGAAAAGATCTTAACATCCTGATTTATCAATGATATTGGTCTTTAGTTTTTACAATGTTGTTTGCTTTTCCCTGGTTTTGGGATAACTGATATTCGGGCCATTAAGAATTCTCTGGGGACATCTCCACCCTCCAGCATATGATTATAAGTGTTAACAAGGGAGGGACCTATTTCATCTAGAAACAATTTATAGAAAATACCTGTATAACCATCCGGACCAGATGCCTTGTTAGATTTTAAGTTTTTAATTGTCAGTCTGACCTCGTTCAGGGTAATTGGCGCATTGAGGCTATCTAAATCGTCTGTGTCCAGTTTAGCCAGACTGCAGCTATCCAGAAATTTTTGAGTGTTGGTTGTACAACTATCGCTGTTAGAGGTCCGGGGTAGGGCATATGGAGATTGATAATATGTTGCAAATGTGTCTGCAATTATTTGCGGGTGGTTGGAGGTGGATCCATCGGGTTTTTGAATTTAGGGAACTGTTGTTAGTCTCGTTAAATCTTTTAATTTATGTGCAAGCATCTTATTGGGCTTATTGGCATATATAAAATACTGCGTGTCTATTAATTTAAGTGATCGAGCTGCGTCCCTGGGTAGCAACTCATCTAAAGCTGCCCTCTTGGAGTTTAGTGTTCGAAGTGTCGCAGGGCAATGGGCAGAGCAGTGTTGGGTATGAAGTTGTTTTATTTCGTCTTTAAGTTTGTTTATAAGTAAATGAGACTGTTTGGATTTATTGTTGGATTCTCTGAACAAGAGTCCCCGGATGTAGGCCTTAAGTGCTCCCCAAACCAAAGTAGGATTCTTTACTGAATGGGTGTTAGCTTCCAGAAAGCCCCCCATTTCTCTTTTCAGAGTCTGAAGAAATATCTTATCTTTAAGTAGGGAGGGGTTTAAGGTCCAGCTTTTATTTCTCAGAGGGTCTATTAACCCCGTGAGCCTAGTTATAACTAGGTTGTGGTCAGACCAGACATTGGTGACAATGTCAGAGTCAACAATCAGTGGTGCTAAAATCTGGCTGACTAGAATGTGGTCAATTTGTGAATATACCTTGTGAGCTGGTGAATAAAAAGTGAAGTCTTTACAGTTGCCATTATATGCCCTCCAACTGTCAAGCAAATTATGGTCGAGCAAAAAATCATATAGGATTTTCCAATTGGTACGGGCCTGAGAAGGGGAATTACTGTTTGATCTATCGAGTTTGGGGTCTACTACTAGGTTAAAATTGCCCCTAATAATAATCTATATTGTTTCCAGTGTGTTAGTAGTTTACTGATCTTGGACAAGAACGGCGCCTGGGACTCATTTGGAGCATATACATTGCCTATGACTACTGGGGTGTCATGAATTCTACCTCTTAGGATTATATAACGACCTTGCTTATCTACATAGGATTCATCTTCTTGAAAGTTAAGGCTATCATGGAGAAGGATGGAGACTCCACACTTCTTTTTATGGCATGTAGCATGGAATTGTTGAGAATAAGCTTTGTCCCAGTAATTAAGGGTTAGGGATTTAGTAAAATGAGTTTCCTGCATGAATACAACGTGTGCATTCAGTGACTTATAGGTGGTAATGGCCTTGCGACGTTTCATGTTAGAGTGTAGCCATCTCACATTATGTGTAAGTATATTAAGTGTCATGTTGTCAATTGGTTAGGGATTGCAGTAGATCTCATAAATTGACCAATAAGTTTTACAAAAATCCAAGGTACATATCTGATTGCATTACAACTGAACCTAAAGCATTGAAACACATTACACAGATTGGACCTTGACAACCATTTTAGACATATGTGGTACTCCATACCTGAATGGAGCTGTAGACAAAACCTGCTGAGAAAAGTGAACCTAGTATTATTTGCAAACAACTGCAACTGCAGTACAACATTAAACTTTAACAACAAACATAACCTGAAAATCAGGATAAAAAACCTGGAAACATAGGGGGACCGAATGTCACCCATTGTTAATTAATAAAGTAGTGGACTCAGTGGAGTGGGTAGGGACGGGGAGGGGGGGGGGGGGAGAAAAGGGGAGGAAAGGCTGAATGTGCCAGGATATTCCAAACTTAGTAAACCCCGATGGGGTGTAGGTATTTGATAGCAACCCTACATATTTTAGACCCAGAACAGTAGGGCTGTAAACTTAAGTCATATTAGAAAAGGACCCATATCACTTGCATAAGTTACTTCAAGTAGGACTCTCTGGCTCTTGTCTAAGTCTAGAGTTCTTTCCATTTTTATTCACTGGCGTCCACTCCCTTCCTATTGCCTTACGCTGTGGTTTGGGAATAGGAAGAAACCTCTGAGGAAGTCTTTTCCAGGTTCAGCTTTTCCAAGATTGCTTGTCCTTCCAGGAGAGAAGAGCAATAGTAGGAAGTTCTATCATACATGAAGATGAGTTTAAATGAAAATACCCATCAATATTTGATTTGCACCTTAATGAGGACTGATAGGATCGGTTTGAGTTCCCTTCTCCTTAGGGTTGTAGGGGAGAGATCTGTGTATAATTAGAGCGAGTGGCCCTCAAAGGTAATTTTAGGTAGTTTTTGCACTGCTTGCATGATCTGGTCTTTAGCATGAAAATAATTAAGTTTGCCGATCACGTCCCTTGATGCTGAGGGGATTGGTGGTTTAGCCAGTGTCCTGTGTACTCTGTCCATGAGTAGCAAAGAAGAATCTATCTCTAGGAGAATCTGTTGAAAGAGATTTGTGATGGTTTCTGACAGGTTGCTGTATGATTCAGGGAGATTGCGAATTCTGATATTTGATCTCCTGGACCTGTTCTCAAGGTCCTCCAAGGAATTGTCCAGCTTCTGAATCTGTTCCTGTTGCACCTGTATTGTTGACTGAAGGTTGGGTATTTCGTCAGAGATATCATCAACTTTATCCTCCAGGCAGGCGGTACGGTCTCCAATATCTGTAAGGTCCTGCTTTAATTTAGAAAGGGCTGCTCTCATTTCTTCTTTGAATAGTTGTTTAATCTGTTGCAGGAGCTCTCCATTTGATCAGACCACAGCGGATGTTGGTGGAGGACTTTTAGGGGAGGAAGGTTGTGAGTCTGTGTCTGGAGCAAGATCCAAAGCAATCTGTTTCTTTTTAAGTTGAGACCTTGATAGGCAGTCTTTGACAGATTGGTTCCGGCCTTTCATTGTAACTGACTGATAGCTTTTGAAGTACAGTAAAGCAGTATATAGCACACAGGGACTAGGTGCTAAGGTAGTTTGGAATATTTTATGGTAGATACATAACAAGGTAAACCCACTGAGTCTACATTCAGGGTTGAATTCTAATGTTGTATCATCTCTTTAAGTTTGGCTGGTCATTGATAGGAGAGATATCTGAAGACAATAGGGTGTCAGCACTGAGGCCTGTGTGTTGTGCCTCCCGCGGTATCCCAGACCTTCAGGAGAAAAAGCCCAGGTCCAGGGAAGGTGGCAGAGTGCTGGTCTAAGGTTTCTTAGCTGTGGAACACACCCGTTCAGATAATGTAATTTAAGTGTACAAATTCACAAGCATGGCTCTACTCCCCAGGGTCAGTGTCCTCACAGGATGATAATGGAGAAGGGAACTTGGGATACGACCCACCACCACACAGGATGGCAGGAAGAGGGAAGGGAGAGAGCAGTGCCGTACTATGAGATTATTACTGCTTGACCAGTACTTCCAAACTTTTAGTTGCATTACACCAGATTCAATTGATAAGGTCCTGCAGGGGGCCAGCAGCTATGATACTATACAGTGATATATGTTAATAGCTTGGTTATGGAGAAACCTTGGGTCATATAGCAACACAAAAAGAAAAAGTGCCAGTTGTGTCTTCCTACAGGGCTATACTGGATCTGTGGTCTGTTGTGCCAGGTATAACTAGAACTAGTATAATAAAAGAACTGCAATGCAACAGGAGCTGAGAGTAAAGATGGCGTTTTTTCCCGTCTCCAATCTTTCTTGCAGATGAATAATACAAGCCTCACAGCTGTCAGATTAAATTCTGTAAAGTCTTATTGCAGTCACAGATTACCCTTAATGTTAAGGCTTATTGATCCAGTGTGTGGAATTAAATACAAGTCCCTCCGTTTTGAAGTATAGTCTCTGGAGCGTTTATCGCTCTTATTAGGCAAAAAAATTATATTCTCACCCCGATTGGTCTTCCAACGTGTTACTCCACTTATCGTCCACTTTTGGTGAGGTTTCTGATGCCTTTGATGTCTTTATTGCAGCCGGTGCACCCGGAGTAGGCCGCAGCCGCGGTCTTTCCTAGGAATTCTCTGGTTCTGTTTTCTGGGTGGACCACAAAATCTCTCAAAGCTGACTAAAATCAGTTATGGACTGACTGGGACTGTGTGGCTTCTGTATCAGGGTTTTTTCTAAACAAATTACCCCTGATTAGTGCCCTAAATGACTGTTAAATGGCAAGTTTTGCACAGAGCTTTGCAAAATTGCTTCTGCTTCAGTTGCTGGCTAGCTCCGCCTTGTACTCATACTTTTAGCTGTATTATCATAAGTGGTACTTGCCTGCTGACAAAAACACTACCTTAATACTATACTCTATATGTCAAAATACAGATAAAAGAGGTTTGATTTTTTATTCCAAGCAGTTAAATACTAGGTGTACCTTATTAATTCACACTCTTAGGCGCAAGCATGGAAACCTGCGCCACCCGTAGTTACAGCGAGCTATCTCATATACGGCGCCGGCAGTTGCTAAAGTGCCATAAGTTGAACAAACTAGCGATTCCCAGAAAACAGAATTTATGTTTACCTGATAAATTACTTTCTCCAACGGTGTGTCCGGTCCACGGCGTCATCCTTACTTGTGGGATATTCTCCTCCCCAACAGGAAATGGCAAAGAGCCCAGCAAAGCTGGTCACATGATCCCTCCTAGGCTCCGCCTACCCCAGTCATTTGACCGACGTACAGGAGGAAATATGCATAGGAGAAACCATATGATACCGTGGTGACTGTAGTTAGAAAAAATAATTCAACAGACCTGATTAAAAAAACCAGGGCGGGCCGTGGACTGGACACACCGTTGGAGAAAGTAATTTATCAGGTAAACATAAATTCTGTTTTCTCCAACATAGGTGTGTCCGGTCCACGGCCTCATCCTTACTTGTGGGAACCAATACCAAAGCTTTAGGACACGGATGAAGGGAGGGAGCAAATCAGGTCACCTAAATGGAAGGCACCACGGCTTGCAAAACCTTTCTCCCAAAAATAGCCTCTGAAGAAGCAAAAGTATCAAATTTGTAAACTTTGGCAAAAGTGTGCAGTGAAGACCAAGTCGCTGCCTTACATATCTGGTCAACAGAAGCCTCGTTCTTGAAGGCCCATGTGGAAGCCACAGCCCTAGTGGAATGAGCTGTGATTCTTTCAGGAGGCTGCCGTCCGGCAGTCTCATAAGCCAATCGGATAATGCTTTTAAGCCAAAAAGAAAGAGAGGTAGAAGTTGCTTTTTGACCTCTCCTTTTACCAGAATAAACAACAAACAAAGAAGATGTTTGTCTGAAATCTTTAGTGGTTAATTGTTGCATGGTAATAAGTATTGGCGCACTAGATGTACTAGGGGCCTCTTGTGTGGGCAAAACTGGTGTAGACACAGAAGGGGATGATGCAGTACCATGCTTACTCCCCTCATTTGAGGAATCATCTTGGGCAATATTATTATCTGTGGCATCATTGTCCCTACTTTGTTTGGACACTATGTCACAATTATCACATATATTTAAATGGGGAGAAACCTTGGCTTTCATACATATAGAACATCGCTTATCTGATGGTTCAGACATGTTAAACAGGCTTAAACTTGTCAACAAAGCACAAAAAACGTTTTAAAATAAAACCGTTACTGTCACTTTAAATTTTAAACAGAACACACTTTATTACTGAATATGCGAAAAAGCATGAAGGAATTGTTCAAAATTCACCAAAATTTCACCACAGTGTCTTAAAGCCTTAAAAGTATTGCACACCAAATTTGAAAGCTTTAACCCTTAAAATAACGGAACCGGAGCCGTTTTTACATTTAACCCCTATACAGTCCCAGGAATCTGCTTTGCTGAGACCCAACCAAGCCCAGAGGGAAATACGATACCAAATGACGCCTTCTATAAGCTTTTTCAGTGGTTCTTAGCTCCTCACACATGCATCTGCATGCCTTGCTTTCCAAAAACAACTGCGCATTAGTGGCGCGAAAATGAGGCTCTTTCTATGACTAGAAAAGGCCCCAAGATTATAATAACTATTAAGAGTTATAATCTGCCAAATATGCTTAGCAAAGTAACCGTTTTAGCCCAGAAAAATGTCTACCAGTTTTTTAAGCCCTTATAAAGCCCTTTATTCTTTTACTTAATCTAAGAAAATGGCTTACCGGTCCCCATAGGGGAAATGACAGCCTTCCAGCATTACAAAGTCTTGTTAGAAATGTGGCCAGTCATACCTCAAGCAGAAAAGTCTGCCAACTGTTTCCCCCAACTGAAGTTACTTCATCTCAACAGTCCTGTGTGGAAACAGCAATCGATTTTAGTAACGTTTGCTAAAATCATCTTCCTCTTACAAACAGAAATCTTCATCTCTTTTCTGTTTCAGAGTAAATAGTACATACCAGCACTATTTTAAAATAACAAACACTTGATTGAAGAATAAAAACTACATTTAAACACCAAAAAACTCTTAACCATCTCCGTGGAGATGTTGCCGGTGCAACGGCAAAGAGAATGACTGGGGTAGGCTGAGCCTAGGAGGGATCATGTGACCAGCTTTGCTGGGCTCTTTGCCATTTCCTGTTGGGGAGGAGAATATCCCACAAGTAAGGATGACGCCGTGGACCGGACACACCTATGTTGGAGAAATAAGTGTAAGTACAAATTTCTGGAGTCGCCAGTGACTTATGGCACTTTAGAAACTGCCGCTGCATAAAAAAAACTAGCTAAAGTATTAAAGGGACAGTCTAGGCCAAAATAAACTTTCATGATTCAGATAGAGCATGTAATTTTAAACAATTTTCCAATTTACTTTTATCACCAATTTTGCTTTGTTCTCTTGGTATTCTTAGTTGAAAGCTTAACCTAGGAGGTTCATATGCTAATTTCTTAGACCTTGAAGCCCACCTCTTTCAGATTGTATTTTAACAGTTTTTCACCACTAGAGGGTGTTAGTTCACGTATTTCATATAGATAACACTGTTCTCGTGCACAAGAAGTTATCTGGGAGCAGGCACTGATTGGCTAGACTGCAAGTCTGTCAAAAGAACTGAAAAAAGGGGCAGTTTGCAGAGGCTTAGATACAAGATAATCACAGAGGTTAAAAGTATATTAATATAACTGTGTTGGTTATGCAAAACTGGGAAATGGGTAATAAAGGGATTATCTATCTTTTTAAAACAATAAAAATTCTGGTGTAGACTGTCCCTTTAAATCTGCCGTTACTGTCTAACACGCCTCACAAAAATAACCCGACACGTATACCCCTCTATCCGCAATCCCCCCTCACTCCTAATAATAAATATATTAACCCCTAAACCGCAGCTCCCGGACCTCGCCGCCAGCTACATTAAATGTTTTACCCCCTAATCTGACCCCCCCACACCACCGCCAGCTACATTAAATGTCTTACCCCCTAATCTGACCCCCTACACCGCCGCCAGCTACATTAAATGTCTTACCCCCTAATGTGACCCCTAATCTGCTGCCCCTAACACCGCCACCACCTACCTACAATTATTAACCCCTAATCTGCTGACCGGACCTCACCGCTACTATAATAAAGTTATTAATCCCTATGTAGGGGTACATAGGGATAATAAAATACAGTTAAATACACTAATCTATATTACAAAAACAAACACTAAATTACAAAAAATAAAAAAAGATTACAAGAATTTTAAGCTAATTACACCTAATCTAAGCCCCCTAATAAAATAACAAAGCCCCCGAAAATAATAAAATTTCCCTACCCTAAACTAAATTAAAAAAGTAATCAGCTCTATTACCAGCCCTTAAAAGGCTCTTTTACCTGTAAAAAAAAGAACAACCCCCCATTACAACCCACCACCCACACACCCCTACTCTAAAACCCACCCGATCCCCCCTTAAAAAAACCTAAGTCTAACCCCCAAGTGGTCCTTACCTGTCCTGAAGACCGGCGGAGAAGGTGCTGTTCCAGACGGAGAAGTCTTCTTCCAGGTCGGCGACCTCTTCTTCTTCCAGGAACCAGCTGGCGCAGAGTGGAGGAGTTGAAGACCGATGACCACGGAGCTGAAGACCTTCCTCTCTGGAACTGAAGACCGGAGATGCTGGAACTGAAGATCGGTGACGCTGGAACTGAAGACCGGAGCCATGGAGCGTGGAGGATCCTGTTCATACGATCTCCACCGTACACTGAATAGGAATTCAAGGTACGCGATTAAAAATGGCATCCCTTGAATTCCTATTGGCTGATTTGAGCCTTCAAATTCAAATCAGCCAATCGGATGAGAGCTACTTTAATTCTATTGGCTGATTTGAATAGCCAAAAGAATTACAGTAGCTCTTATCCAATTGGCTATTCAAATCAACCAATAGAATTAAAGTAGCTCTCATCCGAATGGCTGATTTGAATTTGAAGCCTCAAATCAGCCAATAGGAATTCAAGGGACGCCATTTTTAATCGCGTACCTTGAATTCCTATTCAGTGTACGGCGGAGATCGTATGAAGAGGATCCTCCACGATCCATGGCTCTGGTCTTCAGTTCCAGCGTCGCCGATCTTCAGTTCCAGCATCACCGGTCTTCTGTTCCAGAGAGGACAGTCTTCAGCTCGGCGGTCATCGGTCTTCAACTCCTCCTCTCCGCGCCGGCTGGTTCCTGGAAGAAGAAGAGGTCGCCGCCTGGAAGAAGACTTCTCCGCCTGGAACAGGACCTTCCCTGCCGGTCTTGAGGACAGGTAAGGACCACTTGGGGGTTAGACTTAGGTTTTTTTAAGGGGGGTTTGGGTGGGTTTTAGAGTAGGGGTGTGTGGGTGGTGGGTTGTAATGAGGGGGGGTTGTTCTTTTTTTTCAGGTAAAAGAGCTGATTACTTTGGGGCAATGCCCTGCAAAAGTCCCTTTTAAGGGCTGGTAATAGAGCTGATTACTTTTTTAATTTAGTTTAGGGTAGGGAAATTTTATTATTTTGGGGGGCTTTGTTATTTTATTAGGGGCTTAGATTAGGTGTAATTAGCTTAAAATTCTTGTAATTTTTTATTTTTTGTAATTTAGTGTTTGTTTTTTGTAATATAGATTAGTGTATTTAACTGTATTTTATATGAGATAATTGTAGTTTATTTAATTAATTTATTGATAGGGTAGTGTTAGGTGTAATGGTAACTTAGGTTAGGATTTATTTTACAGGTAATTTTGTAATTATTTTAACTAGGTAGCTATTAAATAGTTATTAACTATTTAATAGCTATTGTAACTAGTTAAAATAAATACAAAGTTACCTGTAAAATAAATATAAACCCTAAAATAGCTACAATGTAATTATGAATTATATTGTAGCTATCTTAGGGTTTATTTTATAGGTAAGTATTTAGATTTAAATAGGATTAATTTAGTTAATATTATTTAGATTTATTATTGGCTGTTCCAATCAGCCAATAGAATGCGAGCTCAATCTGATTGGCTGATTGGATCAGCCAATCAGATTGAACTTGAATCTGATTGGCTGATTCTATCAGCAAATCAGAATTTTCCTACCTTAATTCCGATTGGCTGATAGAGTCCTATAAGACAATCGGAATTCAAGGGACGCCATCTTGGATGACATCCCTTAAAGGAACCGTCATTCGTCGGGAAGTCGTCGGCCAGGATGGATGTTCCGCGTCGGCGGGATGAAGATGGAGCCGGAAGAAAGAAGATTGAAGATGCCGCTTGATAGAAGACTTCAGCCGGATGATGGACCTCTTCAGCCCCCGCTTGGGCTTGGATGAAGACATCGCCCGGATTGGATGAAGACTTCGGACCCTCTTCTGGACGGATAGGTGATACCTGGCGTGGTGAAGACAAGGTAGGGAGATCTTCAGGGGCTTAGTGTTAGGTTTATTTAAGGGGGGTTTGGGTTAGATTAGGGGTATGTGGGTGGTGGGTTGTAATGTTGGGGGGTGTATTGTATGTTTTTTTTTACAGGCAAAAGAGCAGAATTCTTTGGGGCAAAAGGCCCTTTTAAGGGCTGGTAAGGTAAAAGAGCTTTACAATTTTTATTTTAGAATAGAGTAGGGCATTTTTTTTATTTTGGGGGGCTTTGTTATTTTATTAGGGGGCTTAGAGTAGGTGTAATTAGCTTAAAATTGTGGTAATATTTTTATAATGTTTGTAAATTATTTTTTTATTTTTTGTAACTTAGTTCTTTTTTTATTTGTTGTACTTTAGTTAGTTTATTTAATTGTATTTATTTGTAGGTATTTGTATGTAATTAATTTATTGATAGTGTAGTGTTAGAATTAATTGTAGATAATTGTAGGTAGTTTATTAAATTTATTTATTGATAGTGTAGTGTTAGGTTTAATTGTAACTTGGGTTAGGATTTATTTTACAGGTAATTTTGTAATTATTTCAACTAGGTAGCTATTAAATAGTTATTAACTATTTAATAGCTATTGTACCTGGTTAAAATAAATACAAAGTTGCCTGTAAAATAAATATTAATCCTAAAATAGCTACAATATAATTATTATTTATATTGTAGCTATATTAGGGTTTATTTTAAAGGTAAGTATTTAGCTTTAAATAGGAATAATTTATTTAATAAGAAATAATTTATTTCGTTAGATAAAAATTATATTTAACTTAGGGGGGTGTTAGGGTTAGATTTAGCTTTAGGGGTTAATACATTTATTAGAGTAGCAGCGAGGTCTGGTCGGCAGATTAGGGGTTAATACTTGAAGTTAGGTGTTGGTGATGTTAGGGAGGGCAGATTAGGGGTTAATACTATTTATTATAGGGTTTTTGAGGCGGGAGTGAGGCAGATTAGGGGTTAATAACTTTATTATAGTAGCGGTGAGGTCCGGTCAGCAGATTAGGGGTTAATAATTGTAGGTAGGTGGTGGCGGTGTTAGGGGCAGCAGATTAGGGGTACATAGGGATAATGCGGTCGGCAGATTAGGGGTTAAAAAAAATTATTAGAGTGGCGGCGATGTGGGGGGGCCTCGGTTTAGGGGTACATAGGTAGTTTATGGGTGTTAGTGTACTTTAGAGCACAGTAGTTAAGAGCTTTATGAACCGGCGTTAGCCCAGAAAGCTCTTAACTCCTGGCTTTTCTCTGCGGCTGGAGTCTTGTCGTTAGATTTCTAACGCTCACTTCAGCCAAGACTCTAAATACCGGCGTTAGAAAGATCCCATTGAAAAGATAGGATACGCAAATGGCGTAGGGGGATCTGCGGTATGGAAAAGTTGTGGCTGCAAAGTGAGCATTAGACCTTTACCTACACGACTCTAAATACCAGCGGTAGCCCAAAACCAGCGTTAGGAGCCCCTAACGCTGGTTTTGACGGCGAACGCAGAACTCTAAATCTAGGCGTAAGTTAGGGGGTGTTAGGGTTAGTGGTTAATATATTTAATATAGGTGCCGGCGGTGTAGGGGGATTAGATTAGGGGTTAATAATTTTAATATAGGTGGCGGCGGTGTAGGGGGATTAGATTAGGGGTTAATAATTTTAATATAGGTGGCGGCGGTGTAGGGGGATTAGATTAGGGGTTAATAATTTTAATATAGGTGGCAGCGGTGTAGGGGGATTAGATTAGGGGTTAATAAAGTTAATATAGGTGGTGGCGGTGTAGGGGGCTCACATTAGCGGTTAATAAATTTAATATAGGTGGCGGCGGTGTAAGGGGGTCAGATTAGGGGGTAGTACATATAATATAGGTGGCGGCGGGGTAGAGGGCTCTCATTAGGGGTTAATATAGTTAAAATAGGTGGCGGCGGGGTAGGGGGCTCAGATTAGGGGTTAATAGAGTTATTATAGGTGGCGGATGTGTAGGGGGATCATATAAGGGGTTAATATAGTTAATGTAGGTGGCTGCAGGGTAGGGGGCTCACATTAGGGGGTAATACATTTAATATAGCTGGCGGCGGTGTAGGGGTTCAGATTAGGGGGTAATACATTTAATATAGCTGGCGACGGTGTAGGGGGATCAGATTAGGGGTAATACATATAATGTAGGTGGCAGGGGGGTCCGGGAGCAGCGGTTTAGGGGTTAAACACTTTATTAGGGATTGCGGCGGGGGATTGCGGTTGACAGGTAGATAGACATTGCGCATGCGTTAGGTGTTAGGTTTTATTTTGCAGGTAGTTTAGGGAGTTACGGGGCTCCAATACTCAGCGTAAGGCTTACTACGCCTGCAATTTGTGGCAAGGTGAAAATGGAGTAAGATTTCTCCATTTTCGCCACATAAGTCCTTACGCTGTATATTGGATACCAAACTGCGCGGGTTTGGTATATCACTCTATGGGCCAAAAAACTACGGCCGAAGGGTGAAATATACGAGCGTAACTTCTTTGTTATGCCGTATATAGGATACCAAACCAGCACAAAATTTGGCGTTGCCGGCTTTTGCGGGCGACGCTGCATATCGGATCGGGCCCTTAGTCGGGTATTATTAAAACTCACAGAGCTCATTATATTATTCTCCCTTTGGTTATGTACACTTGTGTTTCTATATGGTTCATCTGTTGTTGGGTGTAGGGCCCACACCCAGCCAATAAGATTTATTTTTCCTTTTACCAATATATTTATGATTACGCAGTACTAATGCAGTCCATGTTCTACCTTGCTGTTACGGAAACAGGTGCACCATTACAACAGAGTTACTCTGATTTGGAATATGTTTTTCTTCTTCTATTATTCATTTCATATTGTGTATTCTTTATGTATTAAATGTTTTGACTCCTCGATTAATAATAGCACTGGGGTAAGTTGCCAGCTATTCGTATATCAGCAGCAGTTAACTAGTTGAAGACTGAAATTTTACAAAACTGATGTTCTCTTGATATATCTCACTAAGCTATATTGGGCTGAATAAGGTTTTTAATGTCACCAAAGAATGTAGGTGAAGCCTTGTTATGCTATAAGATTAATCTCCGCCCCCCTTCTCCTTTTCCCCACATATAGAGCTCTGATACTAGGGAATGGTGTTTATGGTTCTATAGCGCAGTTTCCCTTGAAACACACCACACTTTGTAACCCCCCCCTAACTAGTTACCCAGATCTATGTGGCTCTGATGTGTTCTTGCTTACACATTTTAGATCTTTTTTTATTACAAAGCCACAGTATGTTGTTTGTATATCACATCACTTTGGGTTCATATGAAGATTACTTTGTTTTCATATAAATTTTATATTTAGGTAGATATGATTGTATTTTTTAAACTCTATAACACATAGTATGATACTGTATACTATACAATTACCCCCTTTCTTATGGTTTCTATTCTATTTCTAAGTATTTGGATAACGTCTATACTACCTCTATCATATGTTTAATGTACGTTACTACAGGTCTATAATTAAAAAGTTAAAAATATGAGATTGTTCTACAATATGCTTAGTATCTTTGTGATGTAACAGACATGATTATATTTTGCGGTTAAAATGGTCGATATGTTCTATACAAATCTTTCTGAATTTTATAATACCACTTGTCTGCTTTACTGTACTTACAACCTCAATAAAAATTATTTAAAACATAAAAAGATAAATAACACCTAAAATATCCATTCCCCAGCTTTGCACAACCATCACTGTTATATTAACCTTTTAAAAACGTTAGGACGTTCCATGCCGTCCTTACTGCGCTAGGCTTTAGCGCTGTTAGGACGGCATGGAATGTCCTAGCCGTTTGGCTGTCCTGAAGCCAATGGCGCTTACTGCATGAGATCAGGTCATGGTGGGCGTGCCTAGCATTGTAGGCTCACCCCCCCGACCCGATCCCATCATTAAATTCTCGTGATCATGCATCGTTCCGATGTAGACAAATTTAACCCTACACAAAAGGGTTAATGTACTTTATAACCTTTAAACCTCTAAATTTCTGACTGTTTTTAAGCTTCTGCAGTCTGCCTCTAATCTCAGTGCATTTTATTAGCTTTCACAGTCAGACAGTGCTAGTTCATGTGTGCTATATAGATAACATTGTGCTCAATCCAGTGGCGTTATTTATGAAGCAGCACTAATTGGCTAAAATGCAAGTTTGTAAATAGCACTGAGATAAGGCTATCTAAACATATCTAAATTATAATCGCATTTGTAATGAGTCCGTCGGTGTCGCCAGTTGCGCACGCATCCTCAAAGGAATGTTGGCTGTGCGAGGCAGCTAAAGAATGTTAAGAATCCTTAAAAAAATTTAAAAAATCACACAACCACCCACAAGAAATAACTAAAAAACACGTAACCGCCCACAAGATATAAAAATAAAAACACGTAATCGCCCGTACGAAGTATAAAATAAAAAAACCTACAAAGTATTAACAAACACCTAAACCGTCAACACCCACATCGCAAAATAAAGTTATTAATCCCTAATCAGCAAATAACATAATTAAAATATTAACCCCTAAACCGCCAAACCCCCACATCGCAATAAACCTATTTAACCTATTAACTCTTAAACCACCAACCCCCCCATATCGCAATAAACCTAATTAACCTATCAACCCCTGAACCACCAAACCCCCACATAGCAATAACCCTAATATATTAAACCTAATACCGCCAACCCCCCACAACGCAAATAACTAATTTAATTACTAAGCCCCTAACCTAACACCCCCTAAATTAATCCCAATTACTACTAAATTACAAGTAAAATAAAAAAAAACTAACATTAAATTACAAAAAATAAAAAAGTCTAATATTACAGAAAAAAATAAACAAAATTATCAAACATAATTTTTTTTTATACCTAATCCCTATGAAAATAAAAAAGCTCCTCAAAATAAAAACAACCCCTAATCTAAACTACCAATAGCCCTTAAAAGGGCCTTTTGTAGGGCATTGCCCTAAGTTAAACAGCTCTTTTAGCTCTAAAAGTCCCCCCTAACAGTAAAACCCCCCCAAAATAAAAAAGCCTAACACTAAAAAAAACTCAACTACCCATTGCCCCTAAAGGATCATTTGTATGGGCACTGCCCTTAAAAGGACATTCAGCTCCTTTACTTCCCTTAAAAGGGCAATCCCCTCTTTTTCAAGCCCAAAATAACCCTAATCTAAAAAGAAAACACCCCAAAAATTAAAATAAAAAGCCTAAATCTAAGCCCCAAATAGGTACTCACTGTTCCTGAAGTCCGGCGGAGGTCTTCTTCCAGACAGATCCATAAGGGTGAAACTTTCTATACCTTACCTACTATCTGATACCATACACTTAACCCAATAACCCCAATAACACACAGACACCAGTTATGAGAGAAAAAACCCTTTCCCCGTCCGGGGAGAAGGGTTGCATTTATTAAAGAATAACTTAAATAACAATAACTTATCGTTGGCCAGCAAGAAACATCCCTGTCCTTTAAAACTCCTAAGAAAGGGGTGGGACCGCCCTAAAGGAATGAGGGACGCCCCCCATTCCGACAGCCTGGAGGGCTTTTTTAGGAGGGATCACGCAGGGAGCCACCGAGCGTCGGCCCTTGTGGCTGTCGAATGTGCTCGCCTATCCCCCTCCTCTTTTCACCCGCCAGGCTGCCCCAACTGGATATTTGTCACACCCTTGCTGCCATCGCAACAGGAGCATGGCACCATGTTCCTACCTAACAGGAGTTGAGGGACCGCCAAACTCCTAAGACAACGGTTCCTTGGCCAAAAGACTGTTAGATACAAAGAGGGGTCCCTAGAACAGAAATTAAAGCACTTTGGGCTTACTAAGGTCCGAGTGATTATTCAGCCCCCAGCCAAAGTGATACTATTGCCGGCATCTTCTCAGACCACCATCCACTGGAACACACCATCCATAACTGGAACAGAGCATCTGTAACTTGGGAGGGAAGGGAGGGAAGACAAGAAACAGGTTAGTGACCCTACTTCCTGCCTGCAGCCCCTAATATAGGCTCTGCAACATCTCCCTCTAGCTGTAAGCCCAGCTAAGACACCTAGACAGTAATACACTTAGCACTCCAGTCAAAAGTTATGGGAGAAAAAACCCTTTCCCCATCCGGGGAGAAGGGTTGCATTTATTAAAGAATAACTTAAATAACTTAATAACAATAACTTATCGTTGGCCGGCAAGAAACATCCCTGTCCTAAAAACTCCTAAGAAAGGGGTGAGACCGCCCTTAACGAATGAGGGACGCCCCCCATTCCGACAGCCTGGAGGGCTTTTTTAGGAGGGATCGTGCAGGGAGCCACCGAGCGTCGGCCCTTGCGTCTGTCGTTGAATGTGCTCGCCTGTCCCCCTCCTCTTTTCACCCGCCAGGCTGCCCCAACTGGATATTTGTCACACCCCTGCTGCCGCCACCCAAAGAGGACACAGAACTCTTGCCGCCACTAAAAACAAAGGGAAGCCAGGGAACGCCTAATATTGTCCAAAAACATATCGGTACCCGTATCTGAAAGATGTACCTCATCCCTGCGGAAGAGACCAGGGGAATCAATCCTGATGTTGTCATGGGTGATGACCTTACCCCCTGCTGCTAACACTGCCTTACCTGCATCCCTATTCAGCTTTCTCTTCACCCTAAAACCAGCCTTATGAGAACTCATATGCCTCCAAACATTTCTGGAAATAATTTGCGACCAAACAATTTTGACCCCGGGAAACTGGGTCGCCAACCACCTAATGTCCGCCAGCATGATACTGGCCAAATCCCCCATGGGCATAGTCCCAACATCATTTCACCCCAAGTGCAATACAATCATGTGGGGGCACCCCCACCGCCTTCTGGCCTCGGCCACTTGAGTCGGCAAATCCGACCACATCCTTCCTCGCTTTCCAAGCCATCGAATGCCCATCCTTCATGACGGCAACCCCAACTGCAAGCCTCCTGCACTTGCCGCTGCATGCAAGGCTCCTCAATGGACATATGAATGTCCCAATATCCATACTCTTTTGCACAGCATCCCCTCACCTGCAATAACAAAGAAATAAAACAAACCTGGCTTCCCCGACCTAACAACAGCAAAAACAAATCAGAGCTACCTGAGAAATAGCTAAACAACATCTTGCTTCAGTGGTTGTATATATTTCTGAAATTTAGCTGAAGCCCACCGACCCAAGAACTTAATTTGCTCTCGGAAGACCCAGCCAAGGCTGCGTAGCGGAACCCCTAATCTAAACTACCAATAGCCCTTAAAAGGGCCTTTTGTAGGGCATTGCCCTAAGTTAAACAGCTCTTTTAGCTCTAAAAGTCCCCCCTAACAGTAAAACCCCCCCAAAATAAAAAAGCCTAACACTAAAAAAAACTCAACTACCCATTGCCCCTAAAGCATCATTTGCATGGGCACTACCCTTAAAAGGACATTCAGCTCCTTTACTGCCCTTAAAAGGGCAATCCCCTCTTTTTCAAGCCCAAAATAACCCTAATCTAAAAAGAAAACACCCCAAAAATTAAAATAAAAAGCCTAAATCTAAGCCCCAAATAGGTACTCACTGTTCCTGAAGTCCGGCGGAGGTTTTCTTCCAGACAGATCCATAAGGGTGAAACTTTCTATACCTTACCTACTATCTGATACCATACACTTAACCCAATAACCCCAATAACACACAGACACCAGTTATGAGAGAAAAAACCCTTTCCCCGTCCAGGGAGAAGGGTTGCATTTATTAAAGAATAACTTAAATAACTTAATAACAATAACTTATCGTTGGCCAGCAAGAAACATCCCTGTCCTAAAAACTCCTAAGAAAGGGGTGAGACCGCCCTAAAGGAATGAGGGACGCCCCCCATTCCGACAGCCTGGAGGGCTTTTTTAGGAGGGATCACGCAGGGAGCCACCGAGCGTCGGCCCTTGTGGCTGTCGAATGTGCTCGCCTGTCCCCCTCCTCTTTTCACCCGCCAGGCTGCCCCAACTGGATATTTGTCACACCCTTGCTGCCATCGCAACAGGAGCATGGCACCATGTTCCTACCTAACAGGAGTTGAGGGACCGCCGAACTCCTAAGACAACGGTTCCTTGGTCAAAAGACTGTTAGATACGAAGAGGGGTCCCTAGAACAGAAATTAAAGCACTTTGGGCTTACTGAGGTCCGAGTGATTATTCAGCCCCCAGCCAAAGTGATACTATTGCCGGCATCTTCTCAGACCACCATCCACTGGAACACACCATCCATAACTGGAACACAGCATCTGTAACTTGGGAGGGAAGGGAGGGAAGACAAGAAACAGGTTAGTGACCCTACTTCCTGCCTGCAGCCCCTAATATAGGCTCTGCAACATCTCCCTCTAGCTGTAAGCCCAGCTAAGACACCTAGACAGTAATACACTTAGCACTCCAGTCAAAAGTTAACCCTTAAGTTGCTGCGCGCTTAATCAGTTCTCCACTTTCCTAAGGGTGAAACTTTCTATACCTTACCTGCTATGTGATACCATACACTTAACCCAATAACCCCAATAACACACGGACACCACTTATGGGAGAAAAAACCCTTTCCCCATCCGGGGAGAAGGGTTGCATTTATTAAAGAATAACTTAAATAACTTAATAACAATAACTTATCGTTGGCCGGCAAGAAACATCCCTGTCCTAAAAACTCCTAAGAAAGGGGTGAGACCGCCCTTAACGAATGAGGGACGCCCCCCATTCCGACAGCCTGGAGGGCTTTTTTAGGAGGGATCGTGCAGGGAGCCACCGAGCGTCGGCCCTTGCGGCTGTCGTTGAATGTGCTCGCCTGTCCCCCTCCTCTTTTCACCCGCCAGGCTGCCCCAACTGGATATTTGTCACACCCCTGCTGCCGCCACCCAAAGAGGACACAGAACTCTTGACGCTACTAAAAACAAAGGGAAGCCAGGGAACGCCTAATATTGTCCAAAAACATATCGGTACCCGTATCTGAAAGATGTACCTCATCCCTGCGGAAGAGACCAGGGGAATCAATCCTGATGTTGTCATGGGTGATGACCTTACCCCCTGCTGCTAACACTGCCTTACCTGCATCCCTATTCAGCTTTCTCTTCACCCTAAAACCAGCCTTACGAGAACTCATATGCCTCCAAACATTTCTGGAAATAATTTGCGACCAAACAATTTTGACCCGGGAAACTGGGTCGCCAACCACCTAATGTCCGCCAGCATGATACTGGCCAAATCCCCCATAGGCATAGTCCCAACATCATTTCACCCCAAGTGCAATACAATCACGTGGGGGCACCCCCACCGCCTTCTGGCCTTGGCCACTTGAGTCGGCAAATCCGACCACATCATTCCTCGCTTTCCAAGCCATCAAATGCCCATCCTTCATGACGGCAACCCCAACTGCAAGCCTCCTGCACTTGCCGCTGCACGCAAGGCTGCCCAATGGACATATGAATGTCCCAATATCCATACTCTTTTGCACAGCATCCCCTCACCTGCAATAACAAAGAAATAAAACAAACCTGGCTTCCCCGACCTAACAACAGCAAAAACAAATCAGAGCTACCTGAGAAATAGCTAAACAACATCTTGCTTCAGTGGTTGTATATATTTCTGAAATTTAGCTGAAGCCCACCGACCCAAGAACTTAATTTGCTCTCGGAAGACCCAGCCAAGGCCGCGTCCGTAACGGCACCTATCCTAAAGGAATGTGGGGCCACCACAGAGGGATTCCAACCTAAACTCAAAACCACTTTCTTCATGACTACCCGAAACTGAAACCCAGATAAAAATGAACCAGGAACGCCCCCGCCACACCTGGCCTAATTTCCAAATACCGTCTGCACAACCTAACTGGGCAGATTGATGGCTCCACCTGCGAAAGCAAATTGAGTCATCTACCCTTACCCGTCTGATCCGTCTTGGAACGTGCCACTAAAACTAAAATAGCTTCCCCTTCTAACCTCACATAATCCTTAAGCAGCGCTGGCCCTGTTGAAACCTTAGATGGAGCTACCAACTCACTAATGCGCAGTGCAGCGAAGTATGCTAGGGAGAATGCTGCTGCAAAGAGGACGACTTCGTACTCAGAGCTTTCCTCATCTTCTATCTTCATCCGGAGTGAAGGCGCCGTGGAGTGGAGGTGTGGAGCTGTGTTCCCGATGCCTGGATCCTCAATGGCGGCGGTCCTCAGCGGCGTGGAGGCTTCTCTTCATGCGATCGTCCGTTGCACACTGAAGATTAAATGCAAGGTACCCCATATTTATTGGGGTACTTTGCATTCCTATTGGTTGAAATTTTAAAATCAGCCAATAGGATTTCAGTAGCTCTAATCCTATTGACCGATTTCCAAATTTCAGCCAATAGGAATGCCAGGTAGCCCAAATTGATTGTGGTACCTTGCATTCAATCTTCAGTCTACGATGGACATCGGATGAAGAAGAGCCTCCATGCCGCCGAGGAACGCCACCGCCGAGGACGGCCGCTGAGGATCCAGGCATTGGAAACACAGCTCAGCACCTCCACTCCGCCTTTACTCCGTATGAAGATAGAAGATGATGGATCCTTCTGGAAGAAGACATTCTCCTCCGGACTTCAGGAACAGTGAGTACCTATTTGGGGCTTAGGTTTAGGCTTTTTTATTTAAATTTTTGGGATTTTTTTTTAGATTAGGGATTTTATGGTCTTGAAAAAGAGCTGATTGCCCTTTTCAGGGCAGTAAAAGAGCTGAATGCCCTTTTAAGGGCAATGCCCATACAAATGCCCGTTTAGGAGCAATGGGTATCTTAGAATTTTTTTACACTTAGGTTTTCTATTTTGGGGGGGTTTTACTGTTGGGGGGACTTAGTATTTTTTAGAGGTAAAAGAGTTGTTTAACTTAGGGCAATGCCCTACAAAAGGCCCTTTTAAGGGCTATTGGTAGTTTAGTATTAGATTAGGGGGTGTTTTTATTTTGGGGGGATTTTTTATTTTTATAGGGATATTAGTTTGGGTTTAAATTTTTTATTTTGGATAGCTTTGTTTATTTTTTTTTCTGTAATTTTACTTTTTTAAATTTTTTTGTAACTTTAGCTTGGGGGTTTGTATTTTTTAAATATAGACTGCCCTCTGGGCAGGCTTATCGCCTCGTATTAATATAACTGTGTTGGTTATGCAGAACTGGGGAATTGATTAATTTAGTCTTCATCTTTTTAGGGTGTATTGTTCAACATCATACTATGAAGATACTAACTTCATATATTTTATAAATATAACAGGTAATACCTGAATCATTCAATTTTAATTTTTAATTTCATGTCCCTTTAAAATAATTCTAAAAAGCACGGTCACACATTTGTGGTGTGATTTTTAAAACATTTATTTTGTAATTGCAATGCATTGAATCATTTCAGACATTTTTTCTTTCATGATTCAGATAGAGCATACAATTTTAAACAATTGTCCAATGTACATGTTACCTAATCTGCTTCATTCTCTTGGTATCCTTTGTTGAAACAGCAGTGCACTCTACTGGCAGTTAGTAGAATACATAGGGCAAGTCAATAACATGAGGTTTATATATGCAGCCACCAATCAGCAGCTTTTGAGCCTACCTAGGTATCCTTTTCAATCAGGGATACCAATAGACTAAAACAAGTCAGTTAACAGAAGTACATTGGAAAGCTGTTTAAAAGCCTCATGAAAGAAAAAAATGTGTGTTTCATGTCCCTGTAAGTGAGGATAACAACATGTTTGTCATTTGCAAAATATGTTCAGTGCAGAATGTGACCACATGTCTATCGGGGGGGGGCTTCAGTGCAGGGGACCCCTTTCAGAGTTGATTGCTGCGCCCCTGCACTGCTATAAACAAGGTGGCAGAATGGCCTGGTATCGCATTGGGTGTGGCAACATTGGAAAACCAGAAGTGTCAGACTGCTGCACAGTAGAATTGGATAATCAGCAAGTGCATAATAAAATGATAATGCAATATCACAGTTTTAATTGAGGAGTAGATTTTTTTTCTGATACATTTCATAATTTATTTCAGTTTCCTGGCCCCCTGTATCATGTAACAGCAATCAGCCTATCACAGATTCATACACATATACATACTCCATACCTCCCAACATTTTCAAAATTCAAAAGAGGGAAAGCCGTCCCCCTTGCGGCAAAAAATTTAAATGTGGTGGGCAGGAGCAGGGACGGGGCTTAAAAAAAATCATAAGACCAAAATAATATAAATACAATTCTAAATAAAGTCATATGTTGTAATACTCTTAGGCCTAGATTTGGAGTTTGGCGGTAGCCGTGAAAACCAGCGTTAGAGGCTCCTAACGCTGGTTTTAGGCTACCGCCGGTATTTGAAGTCAGTCAAAAAAGTGTCTAACGCTCACTTTTCAGCCGCGACTTTTCCATACCGCAGATCCCCTTACGTCAATTGCGTACCTAATCTTTTCAATAAGATCTTTCTAACTCCGGTATTTAGAGTCGTGTCTGAAGTGAGCGTTAGAAATCTAACGACAAAACTCCAGCCGCAGAAAAAAGTCAGTAGTTAAGAGCTTTCTGGGCTAACGCCGGTTTATAAAGCTCTTAACTACTGTACTCTAAAGTACACTAACACCCATAAACTACCTATGTACCCCTAAACCGAGGTCCCCCCACATCGCCGACACTCGATTCAATTTTTTTAACCCCTAATCTGCCGACCGCCACCTACGTTATACTTATGTACCCCTAATCTGCTGCCCCTAACACCGCCGACCCCTATATTATATTTATTAACCCCTAACCTGCCCCCCACAACGTCGCCGCCAGCTACCTACAATAATTAACCCCTAATCTGCCGACCGCCACCTACTTATACTTATGTACCCCTAATCTGCTGCCCCTAACACCGACGACCCCTATATTATATTTATTAACCCCTAATCTGACCCCCTCAACGTCGCCTCCACCTGCCTACACTTATTAACCCCTAATCTGCCGAGCGGACCGCACCGCTACTATAATAAAGTTATTAACCCCTAATCCGCCTCACTAACCCTATAATAAATAGTATTAACCCCTAATCTGCCCTCCCTAACATCGCCGACACCTAACTTCAAACATTAACCCCTAATCTGCCGACTGGAGCTCACCGCTATTCTAATAAATGTATTAACCCCTAAAGCTAAGTCTAACCCTAACACTAACACCCCCCTAAGTTAAATATAATTTAAATCTAACGAAATTAATTAACTCTTATTAAATAAATTATTCCTATTTAAAGCTAAATACTTACCTGTAAAATAAATCCTAATATAGCTACAATATAAATTATAATTATACTGTAGCTATTTTAGGATTTATATTTATTTTACAGGTAACTTTGTATTTATTTTAACCAGGTACAATAGCTATTAAATAGTTAAGAACTATTTAATAGCTAAAATAGTTAAAATAATTACAAAATTACCTGTAAAATAAATCCTAACCTAAGTTACAATTAAACCTAACACTACACTATCAATAATTAAATAAACTACCTACAATTATCTACAATTAAACCTAACACTACACTATCAATAAATTATTTAAATAAAATATCTACAAATAACTACAATGAAATAAACTAACTAAAGTACAAAAAATAAAAAAGAACTAAGTTACAAAAAATAAAAAAATATTTACAAACATCAGAAAAATATTACAACAATTTTAAACTAATTACACCTACTCTAAGCCCCCTAATAAAATAACAAAGCCCTCCAAAATAAAAAATGCCCTACCCTATTCTAAATTACAAAAGTTCAAAGCTCTTTTACCTTACCAGCCCTGAACAGGTCCCTTTGCGGGGCATGCCCCAAGAAATTCAGCTCTTTTTCCTGTAAAAAAACACATACAATACCCCCCCCCCAACATTACAACCCACCACCCACATACCCCTAATCTAACCCAAACCCCCCTTAAATAAACCTAACACTAAGCCCCTGAAGATCTTCCTACCTTATCTTCACCATACCAGGTTCACCGATCGATCCAGAAGAGCTCCTCCGATGTCCTGATCCAAGCCCAAGCAGGGGGCTGAAGATGTCCATGATCCGGCTGAAGTCATCATCCAAGCGGGAGCTGAAGAGGTCCATGATCCGGCTAAAGTCATCATCCAAGCGGGAGCTGAAGAGGTCCATGATCCGGCTGAAGTCTTCTATCAATGGCATCTTCAATCTTCTGTCTTCCGGATCCATCTTGCAGACCTTCTACGCGGAACATCCTGCTGGCCCGACGGACTACCGACGAATGAAGGCTCCTTTAAGGGACGTCATCCAAGATGGCGTCCCTCGAATTCCGATTGGCTGATAGGATTCTATCAGCCAATCGGAATTAAGGTAGGAAAATTCTGATTGGCTGATTGAATCAGCCAATCAGAATCAAGTTCAATCCGATTGGCTGATCGGATAAGCCAATCGAATTGAACTTGATTCTGATTGGCTGATTGGCTGATACTTAAATAAAAATCACGTCATTTCGCTTGATGTCACCGCGCAAAACATGAAGCCCCGGCGATGCCTGTCACTATACAGGCCCGATCGGCGGAGTAGGAGCAGGTGGGAGCCCCCAGATCTCCCTCAAGGTGGGAGAGTAGTATCGACGGCTCTGAGCCATTGATAGCAACTGAGTGGGAAACTCTGCAACGACTAAGAGCCGTCGTTAGCACTCAAGGGGTTAATTGGACATTTAATAATAGATTCTTTAAAACTGTTCTCTGCATTCCCCATTAATATTCTAGATTCTGGCCTTTAAAGTCAGCAAAAATGCACAGTAGCACACTACATAGCATACACTTACATATGCACATACACTTACACATGCAGATACAACACACACTACATTGCATACACTTACACATGCAGATACACACACACACTACATAGCATACACTTACACATGCAGATGCACAAACACACACTACATAGCATACACTTACACATGCAGATACACACACTACATATCATACACTTATACAGGCAGATACACACTACATAGCATACACTTACACATGCAGATACACACACTACATAGCATGCACTTATATATACAGATACACACAGACACTACATAACATACTTGCAGATACACACACACACACACTACATAGTATACACTTACACAAGCAGATACACACACACTACATAGCATACACTTATACCTGCAGATACACACACACACACTACATAGTATACACTTACACAAGCAGATACACACACACTACATAGTATACACTTATACCTGCAGATACACACACAAACTTATACATACAGACACACACACACACACACACTACATAGCTTGCACTTATAGATGCAGATACATACACACACACTTATACATACAGATAGACACACACACTATATCATATATGGGTATCTGTAATTCATTGTATGGGGTCCTGGGGTTGGCAAGCACATTAGCTGGCAGTCTGAGGCTGCCACTGTTCGTTACCCTGGTGTTAGCACTACTCATCCTATAAAACCGAAGGCATGCTAGTATTATCACCAGGGGTTAGACGTTATCACTACCAGAGGTTAGAGGTCACCATTTACCGCCTTCTTACTCCTGCTTAAAGGGAAACTGAACTGATTCAGATAGAGCATGCAATTTTAAGCACCTTTCTAGTTTACTCCTATTATCAAATTTTCTTCATTCTCTTGCTATCTTTATTTGAAAAAGAAGGCATCTAAGCTATTTTTTTTTTGGTTCAGAATCCAGACAGAGCTTGTTTATTGGTGAGTGAATGTATCCCCCAATCAGCAAGAACAACCTAGGTTGTTTACCAAAAATGGGCCGGCATCTAAACTTATAAATAAAGAAAGCAAGAGAATTAAGAAAATTTGATACTAGGAGTAAATTAGAAAGTTGCTTAAAATTGCCTGCTCTATCTGAATCACAAAAGAAAAAATTTGGGTTCAGTGTTCCTTTAACCCACACACCATTCCCTTTCCACAGGGAATCTAACAGGTATATAACTCTGGGAGAGAAAAGCCAGCTGCTTCTGAGTATGGGCCCAATAGAACAAAAATAAATAAATAAAATAAATGCAGCATGGGGCAATGCAGGACAGATGGCTAGCAACCCAGGACAGTGGGACAGACCCCTAAAATCGGGACTGTCCCGTGAAAATCGAGACAGTTGGGGGTGTGCATACTCAGTAGCAGTTAGTGCTACTGCACAATTTGATAATTTGATGGAAGTAAATTTGAAAGATGTTTAAAATGGCATAGTCTATCTGAACCATGAAAGATTATTATGGCTTTAGTGTCCCTTCAAGGGATCTGGATGGGGGGGGGGGGGGGGGGGGTTAAGTATTTAAACCCCTCAATCACAGCTCCCTTAAATACATAGTCATGAAGATTTGAAAAAAAAATCCAGTGACACTTTGCAGCGCACCCATATACGGTTTACTTAGCTCAGCCAAATTAGATTGACCCCCAAAACAAGCACATAAATATTAATAGTATAAATTAGCCATTCTGATTGTTTAAAGGGACAGGAAAGATGAAATTGAACTTTTATGATTCAGACAGATAATTTAAATGTTAAATTCACTTCTACTTTGTTCTTTTGGGTAACATTGTTAAAAAAAATTATATATACATATCCTCAGCAGCAATTCCCTACTGGGAGCTAGTTGTTGATTGGTGACTACACACATTTGTTGAAAATAATATGTACATATCATTAGCAACAGCAATGCACCACTGGTGATTGGTGGCTACATATATTTGTCTTTTGTTATTGGCTCACAAGATGTGTTAAGCTAGCTCCCAGCAGTGCATTCTTGCTCTGGAACTATTTGTTTAATCCCTTTGCACAGGTTAAACACATGGCTATATGCAAGCAATAGTGCAATAATAAGATTGCTGTAACATATTAGAGTATTTTCTTTATACACTGTTATAGCCCTTTAATGCAGGTTAAAGCAACAAGCTCCTCATCACCACACTCTCTCTGAAGCACATAATTGACAAATAAAGAATACCAAAATAAGCAAGCAAGGGTTAAATGATTAACCCTTCAGTATCTGTATAGCAGGACACCACAAACCACACTAGTTTATATAGATGTTACGCTGCCTGAAATTAAACAGTGATATTACCTCAACATGTGTAACCTGCTAACTGCTGTCTTGGGGCTGCTGAGAACAATATATGCAGATATGCTTTGCTAAGACACTATTGAAAGTCTCACAAACAGGTGGAAATTTTATGATGTAACTATTCATGTTTTATCTATGCTGCTGCAGTAATTGCTGGTAGACCCAGAAATGCTGCAATAAATCAGTTTTTTTAATGTTCTGTGAATTCCAGTCCCTGCACGTGAAAAGTCTGATGCGTTAAGAGCCTGATTTGAAAAAAACATACTGTAAACAAAGAAACAAATGACACAGCGCCCTCTGTGGTGGGAGTACTGCACTGCACATTAAAGGGACACTGACTGGACCCAAAAGATTTATTTCGTGATTCAGATAGAGCATGCAATTTTAAAGGGCCAGTAAACATAGAAAATAATGTTATATAATTCTGCACATAGTGCAGAATTATATAACATTATATTAGTGCTAGCTTTATAGAACCTAATATTGCCTGTGAACTTTTATTAAAAAACAGTGTTTTCCAGACTCGCTCTCTGTGCTCTACTGAGCGGGTCTGTTTTTTACACTGAGCGCATCTGGCCAGCTGTCTAGTCACAGCTCGGCCCGATCGCGCCATTACACTCAGTGCAGCTCGTTCCTGCTCTGTCTGACAGCGGGAGCGAGCTGCACTGAGTGTAATGGCGCGGTTGGGCCGGGCTGTGACTAGACAGCTGGCCAGATGCGCTCAGTGTAAAAAACAGACCCGCTCAGTAGAGCACAGAGAGCGGGTCTGGAAAACACTGTTTTTTAATAAAAGTTTACAGGCAATATTAGGTTGTATAAAGTTAGCACTAATATAATGTTATATAATTTTGCACTATGTGCAGAATTATATAACATTATTTTCTATGTTTACTGGCCCTTTAAGCAACCAACACCGTTCCCCTCTACCTATCCTGTCTAATCAACTAATATACTCCAGCCCGCCCACTAAGATCCAACAATGACCTGCTCCTTGCATATGCGACTATCACCTCTTCTCATGCTAGACTGCAGGACTTCTGTCGTGCAGCACCTACCCTCTGGAACACTCTCCCTCGTGCTGTCAGGCTTTGCCCTAATCTTTCTTCCTTTAACTGCTCTCTGAAAACTTTTCTGTTTAGAGAAGCCTACCACCCAACTCAATAATATTTCTCTTACCTAACATTTCCCTCATCTAATTCTGCATTAACATTTTCTCACCAATCTTGCAGTCCTCACCTTTTGTTAGAGCCCTCAATTCCTCCTGTATGTGTTTGTAAATGTTGTCCTGTCTCTTTACAAGTTTTATATTATTGTTTTATTTAAATTAACTGTATCCATGGATAGCGCTGCAGAATATGATTGTGCTTCATAAATAAAGTATTATAATAATAACAATAATACCCAAAAGTTGAATCACTTGAAAATGAGGCACCATATATTTTGCTCTATGAAATGGCCATCAATTCCCTTGAGATCCTTTTATATGGTGCTATACTGAAGCCCTACTATATGAACCCTTATTCTCTCAAGAGGAAAATTCAGTTTTTTGTTTCAATGAACTACCCTGACTGAAGTAGACTCTTTCATATAACTCTGAAAAGCACATACATGCTGTATTAGTGGAGAATGTATCAAATTACAAGCACAAAATGCTAAACTCAACAAAGCAAAATAATCACAATTGTCGTATGATATAATGTAGCTTGATCTTAAACACAAACGGCTAGATTTAGAGTTTGGCGTTAGCCGTCAAAACCAACGTTAGAGGCTCCTAACGCTGGTTTTGGGCTACCGCTGGTATTTAGAGTCAGTCAGGAAAGGGTCTAATGCTCATTTTGCAGCCACGACTTTTCCATACCGCAGATCCCCCTACGCCATTTGCGTATCCTATCTTTTCAATGGGATCTTTCTAACGCCGGTATTTAGAGTCGTGGCTGAAGTGAGCGTTAGAAATCTAACGACAAAACTCCAGCCGCAGAAAAAAGCCAGGAGTTAAGAGCTTTCTGGGCTAATGCCGGTTCATAAAGCTCTTAACTACTGTGCTCTAAAGTACACTAACACCCATAAACTACCTATGTACCCCTTAACTGAGGTCCCCCCACATCGCCGCCACTCTATTAATTTTTTTTAACCCCTAATCTGCCGACCGCACACCGCCGCCACCTACATTATCCCTATGTACCCCTAATCTGCTGCCCCTAACACCGCCGACCCCTATATTATATTTATTAACCCCTAATCTGCCGCCCCCAACGTCGCCGCCACCTGCCTACAATTATTAACCCCTAATCTGCCGACCGGACCTCGCCGCTACTCTAATAAATGTATTAATCCCTAAAGCTAAGTCTAACCCTAACCTTAACACCCCCCTAAATTAAATATAATTTAAATCTAACGAAATAAATTAACTCTTATTAAATAAATTATTCCTATTTAAAGCTAAATACTTACCTGTAAAATAAATCCTAATATAGCTACAATATAAATTATAATTATATTGTAGCTATTTTAGGATTAATATTTATTTTACAGGCAACTTTGTATTTATTTTAACCAGGTACAATAGCTATTAAATAGTTAATAACTATTTAATAGCTACCTAGTTAAAATAATTACAAAATTACCTGTAAAATAAATCCTAACCTAAGTTACAATTAAACCTAACACTACACTATCAATAAATTAATTAAATAAAATACCTACAATTATCTACAATTAAACCTAACACTACACTATCAATACATTAATTAAATACAATACCTACAAATAAATACAATTAAATAAACTAACTAAAGTACAAAAAATATAAAAGAACTGTTACAAAAAATAAAAAAATATTTACAAACATTAGAAAAGTATTACAACAATTTTAAGCTAATTACACCTATTCTAAGCCCCCTAATAAATAACAAAGCCCCCCAAAATAAAAAAATGCCCTACCCTATTCTAAAATTAAAATAGAAAAGCTCTTTTACCTTACCAGCCCTTGAAAGGGCCTTTTGCGGGGCATGCCCCAAAGAATTCAGCTCTTTTGCCTGGAAAAAAAACATACATTACCCCCCCCCAACATTACAACCCACCACCCACATACCCCTAATCTAACCCAAACCCCCCTTAAATAAACCTAACACTAAGCCCCTGAAGATCTTCCTACCTTATCTTCACCACGCCGGGTATCACCGATCGGTCCAGGCTCCGATGTCTTGATCCAAGCCCAAGCGGGGGCTGAAGACGTCCATCCTCCGGCTGAAGTCTTGATCCAAGCGGGGGCTGAAGATGTCCATGATCCGGCTGAAGAGGTCCATCATCGGGCAGAAGTCTTCATCCTATCCGGAAGAGGAGATCCGGACCAGCAAACATCTTCATCCAAGCGGCATCTTCTATCTTCTTCCATCCGATGACGAGCGGGTCCATCTTCAAGACCTCCGGCGCGGATCCATCCTCTTCTTCCGACGTCCTAAAACAGAATGAAGGTTCCTTTAAGGGACGTCATCCAAGATGGCGTCCCTCGAATTCCGATTGGCTGATAGGATTCTATCAGCCAATCGGAATTAAGGTAGGAAAATTCTGATTGGCTGATGGAATCAGCCAATCAGATTCAAGTTCAATCCGATTGGCTGATCAAATCAGCCAATCAGATTGAGCTTGCATTCTATTGGCTGATCGGAACAGCCAATAGAATGCGAGCTCAATCTGATTGGCTGATTTTTTATTTTTTGTACTTTAGTTAGTTTATTTAATTGTATTTATTTGTAGGTATTGTATTTAATTAATTTATTGATAGTGTAGTGTTAGGTTTAATTGTAGATAATTGTAGGTATTATTTTATTTAATTAATTTATTGATAGCGTAGTGTTAGGTTTAATTGTAACTTAGGTTAGGATTTATTTTACACGTACAAGATAAATGGTGGAAACATTAGAAGGACCAATAACTGCTACTAACTCCCTAAAACCTGATAAGAGCTCAGCCCAAGGTGGGTTTACCTATGATAAAGTGTTTCAACATACTGTTTTTTTTTATTTTTTATTGCAAATGTACACTAAGATATATCAAGGCTCCCTTTTCCTTGCTTCTATGCAGGAAACACACATTTCAGCAATTACCTAAACCTTGTAAACCACCGGGATAAACCAGCTAATTTTTGCCTATTTCTCTTCCAAACGTTTACATTCAAAGATTTTCCAAAATACTTGCTGATCATATCAATGGTGACCTTCCACACAGGCGGATTTTATTATGAAATCTTGTGAGATTTCAGGGAAATTCTATGAGATCCCATGAACTCAGCACTGATGATGCTGATTGGCTGCTGCTGTAATTTTTTTTTTCACCATACAGATGGCAGTAGCTGGATGAAAACTTTTCAATGTCCTCACTCATCAACAAATATACTCCAGCCATCCCCTAAGATCCAACAACTTTCTACTCCTTGCCTCTTCTTCTACCATCACCTCCTCTCATGCTAGACTACAGGACTTCTCTTGTGTGGCACCAACCCTCTGGAACGCACTTCCTCGAGCTGTCAGACTTTCCCCCAAACGCTCCCTAAAGACCTTCTTGTTCAGCGAAGCCTATCACCAAATCAGTAACAAATTATTTAATTCCACTAACATCATTCACACCTTTGCAGTCCCCACCTCCTGTTTCTCCCCCTCCTACCCATTTAGATTGTAAGTTCCCACGGGAACAGGGCTCCCAATTCCCCCTGTATATGTTTTTTAAATTTTGTCTGGTGTTTCATATTGTACTTTCCTTTTATCTTTGTTACATATGAACAGTGCTGCGGAATCTGCTGGCGCTTTATAAATAAAGAATAATAATAATAATAATAGAGCACTTACTCTCGTGAGCTGAGGACATTTTGAGGACTTTTATTTTTCCTGAACAGTGCATAGTGTAATTGAACATTGCTATTTTTCTTTATTTTATTTTTTTAAAATTTTTTGTATTTTGACTAGAGAGATTATTGAACAATTCAGTTTAGAATATTAATACTTTGCCAATGACACACAAATCCACATGTCAAGTTTTCCAGTAACAATAATAAATTGTTTCCTAGCTGATATCCTGGAGTGGATAAGTGCCAACTAGCTGACATTAACCTCTGGGTTAATGTGCATATGCCCATATAGATATAAATAGTTTTTCGCAGCTGATCATGTTACCACCTACACTCCGTATCCTTTAAAACAATAATCTAATAACCCAATACCTAAATACAATTATTTTTGAATATTGAATACAAGGTAAATACTAATTTGTAGTGTCCATTATTGTGGTTTTAATATTTTCCAATATCTTTCTCTTTCTTTTTATTTTTTTACTAAAATAAAAGTTTTAACTCACATGCCATGCTCTATCATGGTCTAAAAATATTAACTAAAACTGGTTGGTCATATGAATTAAATAAATACATTGCTCCATTTCCATTTATTAATAAGAATATTGTACAAGTGAAATGCAAGGTAACTAAAATAGGTGTTAATGATTAAGTAGTGCCATTGGTTTGCTCTATATATTATTAACCTCTGGTAACACAACCACAACATGGTCTGGAATATAAAGGATTATAATTCCATAGCTCAGAAAAAAAAGTGTGATGTTTTTGTGTGATATGCTTGGTTTTAAACTTTTCATTTAAAGGGATGTTAAACGGTCTGTTTTGTTGTAATTAAAAAGCACTAAGCAGTTGCTTATACTTAAGGGTCAAATCGCCATGACTTCATTCCCACCTTACCCAATAAAGACACAGACACATATTTGGAGGTATAAGACCGTGAAGCAAGGTCGTGTTTATTAAACCAAACCAGGCAAACTCTAAACTTATTAACTTGAGAAGATTAAGGCTTATATCTACAGGTGACGGCATCTGAGGCTTAACTATATCCTAAGCCTAACCATAATTTAGTATCTACAACAAGCGTAGTGAGGTAACCGGCCCGGATTGGTTGTCGCAATGCTCCTGCCGAGCATTGCCCTTCAGAGGCTGGCATCATCCACAAGGGGTTTCTAGGTCAGCAGGTCCGCGGGGAGAGGCGTTACAACTTGCAACATCATGCCCCTCCCATTAGTTCGACCACACCCTCGCGGAAACCATAAAAATTATTCGGCCGGGACCCCGCCACGCCAGGCGGTGATTTCTACTCTTATGCTAGCAAATTGCTCCGTACCCATAAAGGTCATCATTTAGACGTAAGACGCACAACAAACGTCCATGATGTGAAGCCAAAAATTACCACTTTGGACTTAAGATCGTCTAGCCTGAGTAGGCATGCCCCTGCCAAAGTCCTAACAAAACCACCCTAATGGCAGCTGTTCCCTCAGTGCCGCCCCCCTTTCCTGCAACAAAATATCAAACATGTTAACAACAAGGGAGGGATGGACGGGGAAAAAACCTTTCTCCAGCAGTTGCAGACAAAAAAGAGGAAGTATTCCAGCATCCATGCACTTTTATAACAGGTAAGAGTCCCCACCCCACACATTGCAACAATTGTTGCAAACTCACACACTGCACAGCTTCACATTTCAGTCAGGCAGCATAACCCTTAAGACGTTACATGCACAAATATGCCCTCCACTACCATAAGGGTCAAATCGCCATGACTTCATTCCCACCTTACCCAATAAAGACACAGACACATATTTGGAGGCATAAGACCGTGAAGCAAGGTCGCGTTTATTAAACCAAACCAGGCAAACTCTAAACTTATTAACTTGAGAAGCTTAAGGCTTATATCTACAGGTGGCGGCATCTGAGGCTAAACTATATCCTAAGCCTAACCATAATTTAGTATCTACAACAAGCGTAGTGAGGTCACCGGCCTGGATTGGTTGTCGCAATGCTCCTGCCGAGCATTGCCCTTCAGAGGCTGGCATCATCCACAAGGGGTTTCTAGGTCAGCAGGCCCGCGGGAAGAGGCGTTACAAGCTGCGACTTGCAACATCATGCCCCTCCCATTAGCTCGACCACACCCTCACGGAAACCATAAAAATTATTTGGCCGGGACCCCGCCACAAGAGATACCACACACCTGCCTCACATAATGGAGCTCTTGCCGCCACACCTAGGGAATAGCTTACTGACATGCCGCCTCAACGCGCCAGCTAAATTAGCCAAAAATATCTCTAAGCCTTCTTCTGTTAAATGAACCCCGTCCAGCCTGTACAGCTGCTTACAGTCCCCCAAGATGTTATCGTGCCTGATTACAAAACCACCTTCCTCCACGATCAACCTCCCCACATCTCTGTTCAACTTCTTCCGGATACGGTAGGCTGAACGGTGCACCCTCACATGATGCCACTGCAAGCGCTCAATCACATTTGACCAAGCCACTCGCACTCCCGGGAAATGCACTTTCAACCATCGTACATCCGACTGAATGATGTTCACCAACTCCAGTACAGGCAAACTCCCCACATCATTTCCACCCAGATGCAGCACTATCAATGAAGGCCTCCCCCAACGAAGGAAGGCCTCCTCCAGACGACCCGGCAAATCACTCCACAACATTCCCCTTTTTCCCAGCCATCTAATTGAAACCGCATCTGGAGGAAAGCGTGAATGGCCGCCCAGTGAATGTACGAGTGGCCGACTATCCACGCTCTACAAGGAGGTGCTCTTAAACCTAAAATCAACAAAATTCCACATTAATAAGCACCCGTCCACTTGTTCCATTCCCCCCCTTCCCCAAGTATCTACTCTTTACTCTGAAGGGGTCTAATGCATGACCTATACTTTTTATAACTCCATCTTCCCAACTTCTTAATTTCTCGCTCCGACACCCCAGCAGCAGCCGCGCTGGTGGCCGCTCCTATGCAAAAGGAGTGGGGAGCAATGAGCCCGGGGTCCAAACCGACCCACTTAGCTGCTTCCTCCAACACCCGCCTAAATTGAAATTTGGACAGGTTGGACCCATCCGCATGAATGAAAAACTGCCCTGAACTCCCTGGTCTCTTAACCGAAAACTCAGAAGAGAGCCGGACGGGGTAACACTCCACCGAATCCTGCTGCTGTATGCACAACCATACACCCTTCCTTTCCTGATCCGTCTTGGATCTGGGGATAAACAACAATAGCGCTTGCATGTCAAACCTGACATACTGCGCTTGGATACCACAACCTTCCGACGACCTGGTTGGACTAACTATCTCTCCTACCCTCAAAGCACCAAAGAAAGCAACCGCAAACGCCGCCCTAAACAAAGCAACCTCATACTCGTCTGCGCACACTTCCGGAAGCGCTGCCAATAACGCCCCCAGCCACTGAATTGTAATGGGCTCACGCCGGTCTGCTGACTTAGCCTCTATCCTACCCCAACCTTTCATTACCTGCCTAACCAGGAAGGCATTCGTCCCGTCCTGGATACCCCTCCATTTAGCAAAAAAGGACAAAGCAGTAGCCTCCCTTGCATAGATCCTTTCCTGCAGCCACCTTCCTTCAAACACACCATCCACTCAAGCAACAAAGTTGGCGATCCGGATTCCATCGGGACGCCCTTACCCTTGAGGAAGACTTCCCATTCCGCCCAGTACTTGCTGTAGGCCTTCCAGGTAGCAGGCGCCAGTGACGCCTGAACCATTGAAGTCAGCACGTCCCCCCTTCCGCCACCTGCCAAAGAAAGGAAGGACAAGGAGTACCAACCTTCGCTGCCCCTGGTGCCAACTTTCTGAATGCCTCCCATTGGCCTCGCGACAATGCGTCTGCCAACACATTATTGACCCCAGGCACATGCCGCGCCGTAAAGTCAATGTTGTGCTGCAAGCACCGCAGCACCACCCAACGAAGGTAGCGTACCACAATTGGGGAAGAGGCTGAAAGATTGTTGATAGCAAACACGATGCTCAGATTATCGCACCAGAATATTACATTCTGGTTTGCGAATTGCCGCCCCCATAACTCGATGGCCACAACAATAGGGAACAACTAAGGTTCCTGGTCCATCCCCTCTCAATCCAGGCCCCAGGCCACTCCCCGGCACTCCAGGCGCCGTTGAAGTAAGCCCCATAACCCCCTTCTCCTGCCACATCCATGAACAGATGCAGAGCCTGGCTAGAAGTCCTTACTTGCCTCCACAACAGGACCCCATTGAAATCCTCCAGGAATAACTCCCAGATTTTCAAGTCCTCCCTCATGTCTGGAGACACCACACATGACTTGTGGCTCCCGCTGCCCCCTTTTAGAGGGCCCTCCAACCTCCTGTTGAATACCCTGCCCATCGGGATAACTTTGCACGCAAAATTAAGCAGACCCAGCAAGCACTGCAACTCTTTTATCGAGAGCCGGTCAGCCGCCGCGGCCGAAGAAACCGCGGCTAGCATACGCACCACCTTATCCTCTGGCAACCTGCACTGCCGTGCTAAAGTATCGATATTGATACCCAGAAACGTCAGGCAAGTGCATGGCCCCTGGGTCTTGTCCTCCGCCAATGGGACCCCGAAATGCGCAAATAGGGCTCTCATCACCGACATGAGCCGTGCGCACTCAGCCAACCCAGCTCTGCCGATTAGCAGAAAATCATCCAAGTAATGGGCTATAAGCCCACCCCGCGCTTCCGAAAACACAGTCCAGTGCAAGAATGTGCTGAACATCTCGAAAAAAGCGCATGAGACCGAGCAACCCAATGGGAGACAACAATCTACATAATAAGCACCCTCGAACCAACATCCCATCAACCGAAAGGATGCCGGATGAATAGGCAACAAGCGGAAAGCCGACTCAATGTCGAGCTTTGCCAAGAGTGCCCCAACCCCAGCCTGTTGTACCAAGACCATTGCTTGGTCAAACGACTGATAAAAAACTGAGCTAACCTCCAGGTTGATAGCATCATTGACCGAATTACCTTTCGGGTATGATAAATGCTGAATCAACCGGAATTTCCCTGCTTCCTTCTTCGGCACAACCCCAGTGGGGAAACCACCAAACCCTCAATGGGGGGCTCCCGAAAGGGGCCCACCATTCTTCCCAAACTCAGTTCTTTGCCCAGTTTATCCCTCACTACGTCAGGGTAGTCATACGCCGACTTGAGGTTCCGTTTCTGACGTGCCCCAATCACCGGTCCTACCACCGGAATGAGGAAACCCTTGCGCAGCCCAGACAGGAGCAGCTCCCGCCATGGCTCAAGGGCGGCCAGCCTCAACGACGTTGGTGCCCTTCGCCCCAGCAGCCCCTCTGCCGGCTCCACAGCCCCCCATCTCTTTCCGTCTTGCACATTCAGTCCCGGGGTGACCAGCTCCGCAGTATATGCAAGAGTGTCGAAAGGAGCAGTTTGCTCCTCGGTCACACTTCCCATCGTTAAACTTCCAACATTCCCGTCCTTTTCTCTTGACTCCTCCCATCTGCCTACTCCCTCCCGCCCTTGCGCCTGAAGGGGGGGAGGGGGAGCGCTCCGAACCCAAGCGCTGCCATAAATGCACATCTGTGGTGCCAAAGGTCCGCAAAGGGTTCTCCACCATCTTCCGTCTATAGTCCGCGTCATAAGACCGCCACACCCCTTCCTTATACGTTTTATGGACGAACTCAATAGTTTCCATGTATTTCAACACGTCAACCCTCATCTCAGGCTTCGTCTCCACCAGGCAGGAAGCCAAAACCCTAAAGCACGTGCGCCACTCATCCATTGTCTCCGGTCTCTTAACCTTTTTAGGGCCTGAGCCGTCCTCACTCCGCTCCTTAGCCTTATGGGCCTCAAGCGACAAATCAAAAATGTGCACATATTTGCCGTCTCTAATTTTCTTGACCGTCTTAGCTTTAAGGTGCGAATGCAATGAGTGTACATTGCAGGGGTAAGCATCCCCCTGCAGCGCCACTTTCCTGTCTGCCACCGCCAAGCTCACAGCCCCTGACCCTACCTGCTGACCATCACCCACTGAGGCCCCCATCTGCACTCCCCCACCCGGAGCTAGCCTCGATTCCTGCCTCTGTTGCCCAGCTACCAACCTACAAAGATACTTCAATACCCGTTTTTGAGGTTTAGACAGTGGCCCTAAGGAGTTGTTGCTCTCAGAGCCAGTGTCACTAGATGACCCACCCGCACCCTCCCCCAGCTCCCCACACAATGCAATCTCACCTGCTCCTGACGCCGCCGGGGGAAGAGCCTCCTGGCCTGGTCCAGTCCCCTGAGGCACCTCTCGCCTAGCCTCCTGGCAAACTGCCACCACAGCATCCCCGCTCACCTGTGGAAACAAAACAGAGTCGGGAGTACCAGGGATCGCGGAACGGGCACCACCCCCACCCCCTCCCGCTACACAACTACCTTGCTGACCACCCACTGTGACCCCAACTCCCAACTGCCCCCTCCCACCACCCCCTTTGTTTCCAGCTGCTGCCCCATGTCTAATCACCCTCCCTCTACCCACAACACCAGCATGCCCTGGCTCCAAACCCCCAGCACTGACCTGTGCTGTATGCTGCTGTTCCCCTGCCCCAGAGGATGCCGCTTGTGCCCCTTGGGCCAAAATTGAGGCCAACCTAAAAATCTCCCCCATCACATCTTGTTGTCCTCTCCCCAGAGGCTCATGCCCAAATTGCAGCCCGCCAACCACTCGATTACTTCACCCAACAGGACGTGTCTCCGGTCCAACACTGCCACTCAGACCCGGCACTGCCATAGCTGCCCGACCCCCCACCGCAGTGCCCCACACCCACAGCCCCCCTATTGCCAAAAACTCCAAGACCCCCGGAAGCCCCAGCATGCAGCTCCAACCCTTCATTGCCAGCACCCAATTGCCTGCTCCCATGCACCCCCACAAGGGTCTCCAATTGCCAAGTGCCTGCCCCACCATGTCTGCTTACCGCCGCGGCCTGTCCAGTGCTGCCCCTCCCGGATCCCCGGACTCCCGACTCACCTCTTGCACCTCCATCCGTCGACTGTACTCCGCCGAACCCAAAACCGGAAATGATGTCATACGCGCGGTGCCCGGAAGTGACGTCACCGGCGCCCACCACCGACCGTAAGACTCCACCGGAGGAGGAAGCACCGCCCGCCGCTCCAGCCTGGGCCACGCCGCCGACCGCCGGAACACCCGCCGGACCCCCGCAGACGATGCCGGACTGCTCTACACTCGACGCGACGTCCAGACCCGCTCCGGTCGAAAGGGCCTGGATTAAGGCCACAACCGCCGCCCGCGCCGCCTCCGGGACAGGTAAGTTAGGTAAGTACCCGTCCCAAGAAGGGGCCGCAGACCCACCGATACCACCAACGAAAGAGGGGGCACCATGTGGGCCGCGATCCGCACCGCCTAAAGCAACCGGGTAGGGGAGGGACCCACTAGGCCACCAGGCGCGGCCACGCGGTGTAGGCCCAAAGGCCCCCCACTCGCATTTAGGCCCTCCCGCTCCCCGCACAAATTTAAGCCTTCTCGCTCCCGAGTAAATAGCGCCCCCGCAGGCCCCAAAACTAACCCGAATAGTTGCCAGCGGCCCTGCACCACCCGTCCCCGATCTGGGCCTTCCTGCCCCGATGCTGCTAGAGGCCCCAAACTAGGCCCGCCGGCCCGCCCCCCCGCCCTGAGCAATCTGCCCTGCCCTAAACACCTCCGGGAGGCCGATCGAGCCATCCGGTGGCACCTCCTCCCCCCCATCAACTCCGCCGCCCCCAGAAACCAACCCCCAAATCCACCAAACCCTCCCCCTGGGACACAGGGAAAAGGGGGGGGGGAAGACACTCCAGAGGGCTCCCCTGAATCCCGGGAAGGGGTGAGGCCTACCCCCTGAGAAGGGCTAGGGCCTACAACCTCACTACCTAAACTGCCACCTCTCCCCCTCACAGATACTCGCCGTGACACTGGCGAAGACTCCCTCATCCACTTTGGAGGAACCGACTGACGCCTCGGCCGCACCATCTTGCAAGAAAAAGCCAGAAAAAACCTTTCTCCAGCAGTTGCAGACAAGAAAGAGGAAGTATTCCAGCATCCATGCACTTTTATAACAGGTAAGAGTCCCCACCCCACACATTGCAACAATTGTTGCAAACTCACACACTGCACAGCTTCACATTTCAGTCAGGCAGCATAACCCTTAAGACGTTACATGCACAAATATGCCCTCCACTACCATAATAGAAATAATTGCAATATGTATTATCCATCTATTTAAATGGATTTTAGCTTTTTATTTCTTTTTTTTTATACTACATCTGTGCTTCCTCTCACAGCCCTACAAGCAGGAGGAGGTCTTTGCAGGAAGGTTTATCTTAGCCTGATGTCATAAAACTTCTAGGCTAGGGAATAGACTAGATAACAGGGAGTCAGATTTGCTCATGCCCAGAACTGACAGAAGAAAACTGGGTTTTGAAAATCCCTGGCTCTTAAAAACAGGGGCAGGAGCTACACTGATAATTTCTGAATGTGCTAATTTTTCATTGCTGTTTTTTTTACACAATCTGTTTCTTTTTATAATCAAAAGCAAACTAAAAATATTCAGTGCTTCCCAAATCAGGGTAATAAAAAAACACATACAGTCTTAGTCAGATGTTATGCAGATGATATGCAGATGATATATGGATAAAGCTGATGATCCAGAGAGTGATGAAATGGCCCATAAAATGTAATCATATGGAATAGGCACAATGACAACTTCCGTGTCAAAGTAACCAGAGTAGATGAAGCTGTAAAAAACAAAGAAAGCGCATCCCATCTAAGTGTAAACGTTTTATTTGGACAATAATAGTGCTTGTAAAGAAACTCACTTACAAGATATTAAAAATATTCAGGCATATCAGGAGTAAACATAAGCAAATGCTCTGAGCCGTGCTGTTAGCGTATTACCAGTCCCGACCAGGAGGTAGATGGTAGTAGTCCCAAACGAGGTAGGCGCCAGAATCTCTCGTGGGCTCTCCAGTCAGGATGGGATGGTTCGAATACGTGCGTGACGTCAGAGCGTTGATGACCTCAACGCGTTTTGTCCTATAACGTTAGGACTTTCTCAAGAGGGAGGATACTACAGATTACCGGGTGCACACGCATATAGCTCTTGCTAACATCTGATTGGCTGAAGCTGAAAGTTAGCCTTGAAACTTCATTACAATATTATCCGCTATATGCGACTGTACCCGGATCTGTATAATTATTACAATTTATATATGCATAAATGCTGAAACCATATAGTACAGCTAATCGTATTAATCTAAAAACAAAAAACTTTAGTAAAACATCATAAACGAGTGAAAAAAATAAATACAATCAAATTCATCATATAAAGATAAAAGGGTAGAAGTAAATGTATATACATGGATCTAGTATAAAAATCATAAAGTCTATAAAGAGCTTTATAACTAAAGAATCTAATACATAAGGAACCGTTAAATTAATATTATGACTTAAAAGATATTTTCACATAAAAGCATTCAAATCTAAATCTATGTTTAGCCCATTAGGTGAAAGTGTGTTCCGTTCATGAATCCAGAAAGTCTCCCTCTGGCGGAGAGTTCTGAGTCGATTCACATGTTTGCTCAATGGTATTCCTACAATAATTTTAACTTTCAGATCGTCCGGATTGGACCCATGACAGGTCTTGAAATGATGGGATACACTATGTGTCTCAAGTTCATGTGTAATGTTGTATTTGTGTTCACTGAACCTCTTTCTCATAGTTCTCTTGGTACGTCCAGTATAAATTAAATTACAATTACAACTGAGCATATATACAATGTATGTTGAACTGCATGAGAATCTATTTTTTTTTTTTTTTTGTTGCAGTTAAAACAAAGTTCCTTTATTTTTCACAATATTCAAAACAAACTGGTGATGTGCCATCAAAGGTTGGTGCATCTGTCAGACTCGCTGACGCGTTTCGGCTATTCTGCCGTAGTCATCTACTTGATAGCAAAGGGCTCTAATGCACTTATATATATATAAATGTCTATATATGTGTACATATCTATCCATGCGTTCACAAGTGTATATATGTCTGTAAATACATATATACACATATCAACACAAAAATACATATGTACACATATATATACATACATATTTATTTATATACATATTTAGACATGTACAGTATATGTATGTATTTTTATGTTAAAACCCTTTGCCTGTCTTTCTTTTCCCTAACACTTGAGGCCACATATCTTTGTGCCCTCATAACTTTTTTGTGCAATTTTTTTAAATATTTTTTTTTTTTTTTAAATATTTTTTTATTGAGGTAAAATGGTAAACAAAAATACAATTTCAGAAAGAAACATCATGGCAACATGCCCATTTGTCATACATCAGGATTTACATAGTTAGTTAAACAAGCATGTCTTCACATCAGTAGGATCAAAGCATATCCTAAACCAAGGGTACATTTTCTAGCCACGGTTGTTACCTCATTTAACATAAGTACATGTACAAAAGGACATATAACACAAATCAAACAACCAGCTTGATATAAGCCTAAATGCAATAACCAATTCTTAACCTATGCAGGCTTATACTTGTCCTTGATATATTCAGCAAAACGTATCCTCTAACTACTATATCACATGAGACCAACCTTTCTCTTTAGCAAATCAAACATAAAAATAAGTAGGCCTCTTGAGAGAAACCTCACATTTTGTAATACAACAAACGCAGATACCATCGTGGCCATGTAAATTTAATAAACCCCTCTCAAATAAGGATAATGGGACTGATATGTGAAAAGCATGCATTTTTAGGGCCGTTTTAGGGGCACATAAAAGAGTAAATATGTGAAACAGATAGACCTGTGTCCCTCTATATCTAAGGAAATATAATAACGGCATAGGCAATTAAACTGGCATCAAAAGGGAGCTAGATTGCAAATATCTGCTGTAGAAATACCTAGTATATGTTGTGGTGGGGTTTATGTATAGGGGGAGTAAGCTTCTATTTAGCATAATGGAATGCAAATATCACACTGCGTGTTTTGGGAACCATAACTATTCGGTAAACCTCATACACTTTTCTCTTGTTAAGTGTATCCAGTCCACGGATCATCCATTACTTATGGAATATATTCTCCTTCCCAACAGGAAGTTGCAAGAGTCCACCCACAGCAAAGCTGCTATATAGCTCCTCCCCTAACTGCCATATTCAGTCATTCTCTTGCAAGCCTCAACATAGATAGGAGGTCGTGAGAGTCTGTGGTGATTATACTTAGTTTATTCTTCAATCAAAAGTTTGTTATTTTTAAATGGCACCGGAGTGTGCTGTTTTTCTCAGGCAGTATTTGGAAGAAGAATCTGCCTGCGTTTTTCTATGATCTTAGCAGACGTAACTGAGATCCATTTGCTGTTCTCACACATTCTGAGGAGTGAGGTACTTCAGAGGGGGAATGGCGTGCAGGTTTTCCTGCAGATAAGGTATGTGCAGTAAAATATTTTTCTAGGAATGGAATTGACTAAAAATATACTGCTGATACCGAAATAATGTAAGTAAAGCCTTAAATGCAGCGATAGCGACTGGTATCAGGCTTATTAATAGAGATACATACTCTTATAAAAATGTGTTTTAAAACGTTTGCTGGCATGTTTAATCGTTTTTTAACGTACATTGGTGATAACACTGTAATGTTGGTATAGCCTTAAATGCAGTAAAAGCGACTGGTATCAGGCTTATTAATAGAGATACATACTCTTGTAAAAATGTGTTTTAAAACGTTTGCTGGCATGTTTAATCGTTTTTAACATATGTTTGGTGATGAAACTTATTGGGGCCTAAGTTTTTTCCACATGGCTGGCTTAAATTTTGCATAGAAACAGTTAACTGAAGCTTCCCACTGTTGTAATATGAGTGGGAGGGGCCTAATTTAGCGCTTTTTTGCGCAGTTAAAATTACAAAATGAATTATCCAGATTCCCTCAGCAGTCCCATGAATACTACAGGACATTTCTAAAGGGCTAAAAAGACTTCCAAAATCGTTTATAGGGAAGGTAATCCACAGCTCTGCTGTGGCAGTTTTGTTGTGTCTGTTTTTAAAAACGTCTATGTCGTTTTTTTTAATCTGTTTTTTGCATTAAGAGGTTAATCATCCATTTGCAAGTGGGTGCAATGCTCTGTTACCTTATTACATGTACTGTAAAAATTTCGTTTGTTTTACTGCCTTTTTTCACTGTTTTTCAAATTTTGACAAAATTTGTTTCTCTTAAAGGCACAGTAACATTTTATATATTTGCTTGTTAACTTGATTTAAAGTGTTTTCCAAGCTTATTAGTCTCATTATTAGTCTGTTCTAACATGTCTGACATAGAGGAAGCTCTGTGTTCATTATGTTTTAAAGCCATGGTGGAACCCCATCTTAGAATGTGTACCAGATGTACTGATTTCATGTTAAACAATAAAGATCATTTTTTGTTTTTAAAAACATTATCACCAGAGGATTCTGTCGTGGGGGTAGTTATGCCGACTAACTCTCCCCACGTGTCAGACCTTTTGACTCCCGCTTTAGGGACTCACGCTCAAATGGCGCCATGTACATCAAGGGCACCCATAGCGTTTATTTTACCAGGGGATTCTGTCGAGGGGAAAGTTATGCCGATTAACTCTCCCCACGTGTCAGACCCTTCGACTCCCGCTTCAGGGACTCACGCTCAAATGGCGTCAAGTACATCAAGGGCGTCCATAGCGTTTATTTTACAAGACATGGCAAAGGTGGTGAATAATACTCTGGCAGCAGTATTAGTCAGACTACCTGAAATTAAAGGAAAGCAGATAGCTCTGGGGGTAGATACAGAGCATACAGACACTTTAAGAACCATGTATGATACTACCTCACAATATGCTTAGTCTGTGGGTGATTTTTTTGACTCAGGGAAGATGATTTAACCTGATTCTGATATTTCTACATTTAAAATTTATGCTTGAGAACCTCCACTTGTTGCTCAGGGAGGCTTTGGCTGCTCTGAATGAATGTGTACAATCGCAGGGCCAGAGAAATTGTGTAGACTGGATAAATAATATGCAGTGCCGGTGTGTACTGATGTTTTTCCAATACCTAAAGAGGTTTACTAAAATTTTTTTTTTTTTTTTTTTAATAAGGAATGGGATAGACCAGGTGTGCCGTTCTCTTCCCCTCCTATTTTTTTAGAAGAATGTTTTCTAATAGTTACCACCACACGGGACTTCTGGCAGACAGTTCCTAAGGTGGAGAGAAGAGTTTCTACTCTAGCTAAGCGTACCACTACCTCTGGCGAGGACAGTTGTGCTTTTTAGATCCAATGGATAAAAAATGTTTATTCAACAGGGTTTTATCCTGCAGCCCCTTGCATACATTGCTTCTGTCACTGCTGCTGCGGCGTTCTGGGTTGAGTCTCTTGATGAGGCTTTACAGTTAGCGACTCCATTGGATGAATATATTTGACAAGCTTATGCTAGCCAATTCCTTTGTTTTTTGATGCCTTTGTTCATTTGACTAGACTAACGGCTAAGAATTCTGTTTTTTACTATACTGGCGCGCAGAGCGCTATGGCTTATATCATGGTCAGCTGTCGTGACTTTAATAAATAAGCTAAATAACTTCCCTTCAAGGGGCAGACCCTATTCGGGCCTGGTGTGAAGGAGATTATTGCTTATATCACTGGAGGAAAAGGTCATGCCCTTCCTCAGGATAGGAATCAAGGGCCAAAAAAGGTCTAATTTTCGTGCCTTTTAAAACTTCAGGGCAGGTGTGGCATCCACTTCCTCTAAGGCAAAACAAGAGGGAATTTTTTGCTCAGTCCAAGGCGGTCTGGAGACAATTGGACCTGGAACAAAGATAAGCAGGCCAAGGAGCCTGCTGCTGCCTCTAAGGCAGCATGAAGGAACAGACCCCTATCCGGTAACGGATCCTATAGGGGGCAGACTTTCATTCTTCGCCCGGGCGTGGGCAAGAGATGCCCAGGATCCCTAGGCATTGGAATTTATATCCCAGAGATATCTTCTGGATTTCAAAGATTCCCCCCCCCCCAAAAAAAAGGGGAGATTTCGCTTTTCACAATTATCTGCAAACCAGATAAAGAAGGAGGCATTCTTACATTGTGTACGAGATCCATCCAGTTCCAAGAGAGGAACAGGGACAGAGTTTTTACTCAAATCTGTTTGTGGTTCCCAAGGTGAGGGAACCTTCAGACCTATTTTGGATCTAAAGATCTTAAACAAATTCCTCAGAATTCCGTCATTTAAGATGGAAACTATTCGTACCATCTTAACTATGATCCAGGAGAGTCAATAGAGGACTACAATGGATTTGAAGGATGCTTATCCTCACATGGTGATGCATAAAGATCACCTTCGTTTTTCAGGTTTGCCTTTCTAGACGGGCATTACCAGTTTGTAGCTCTTTCCTTTGGGATATCTACAGCCACAAGAATCTTTATGGAGGTTCTGGGGTCGCTTTAGCGGTCCTTAGGCCGCGGGGCATAGAAGTGGCCCCTTAGTTAGACGACATCCTGATACAGGCGTCAAAAATCCAAATTGCCAAGTTTCATACGGACGTAGTACTGGCATTTCTGAGATCATATGGGTGGAAAGTGAACAAGGAAAGAGTTCTCTATCCCCAATCTCAAGGGTTTCCCTCCTAGGGACTCTGATAGATTCTGTAGAAATGAAAATTTACCTGACGGAGTCCAGGTTGTCAAAGTTTCCAAATTTCTGCCGTGTTTTTCATCCCATCTGCGCCCTTCGGTGGCTCAGTACATGAATGAAATCGGCTTAATAGGTAGCGGCAAGGGACATAGTACCGTTTGCACGTCTACATTTCAGACCGCTGCAACTATGCATGCTCAGTCAGAGGAACGGGGATTACACAGATTTGTCCCCCTGTTGAACCTGGACCAAGAGACCAGAGATTCTCTTCTCTGGTGACTATGTCGGGTCCATCTGTCCAAGGGTATGACCTTCCGCAGGTCAGATGGGACAATTGTTACAATGGATGCCAGCCTTTTAGGTTGGGATGCAGTCTGGAACTCCCTGAAGGCTCAGGGATAGTGGACTTAGGAGGAGACCCTCCTTCTAATAAATATTCAGGGAGTGATATTCCATGCTCTTCAGACTTGGCCTCAGTTAGCAACTCTGAGGTACATCATACTCAGTCGGACAATATATACGACTGTGGCTTACATCAGCCATCAAGGGGGAACAGAAGTTCCCTAGTGATGTTAGAAGTCTTACAATAATTCACTGGACAGAGACTCACTCTTGTCTATCAGCTATCCATATCCCAGGTGTTGAGAACTGGGAGGTGGATTTTCTAAGTCGTCAGACTTTTCTTCTGGGGGAGTGGGATTTCCTTCGGAGGTCAAGACCAAGCAGGAGAGGGCTTTGGTGTTTTTGACAGCTCCTGCGTAGCCACGCAGGACCTGGTATGCAGATCTGGTGGACATGTCATCCTTTCCATCACGGCCTCTGCTTCTGAGACAGGTCCCTCTACTTCAGGGTCCTTTCAACCATCTAAATAGAATCAATCTGAGATGGACTGCCTGGAGACTGAACGCTTGATGTTATCAAAGCATGGCTTCTCCGAGTCAGTCATTGATACCTTAATACAGACATGAAAGCCTGTCTCTAGGAAAATTGAACATAGATATGGTGTAAATATCTGATTGTTATGAATCCAAGGGTTACTCATGGAGTAAAGCCTGGATTCCCAGGATATTATCTTTTCTCCAAGATGTTTTTGAGAAAAGGGTTGTCAGCTAATTCCTTAAAAGGGACAGATTTTTACTCTGTCTATTTTTTTTGCACCAGCGTCTGGCAGGTATTCTAGACGTTCAGGCATTTGGTCAGGCTTTGGTTAGATCCAAGCCTGTGTTTAAAATTGTTGCTCCACCATGGAGCTTAAACCTGGTTCTTAAGGCTCTTCAAGAAGTTCCGTTTGAACCTTTTTTGTTCCATAGATATCAATCTTTATCTTGGAAAGTTCCTTTTGGGTAGCTATTTCCTCGACTCGTAGAGTCTCCAAGTTATCTGTGTTACAATGTGATTCTCCTTATCTGGTCCTTCGTACGGATAAGGTAGTCCTGCGTACCAACCTGGGTTTTTTCCTAAGGTGGTATCTAACAAGAACATCACTCAAGAGATAGTTGTTCCATGCTTGTATCCTAATCCTTCCTCAAAGAAGGAACGTCTATTACACAATATTGGATGTGGTTTGTGCTTTAAAGTTTTACTTACAAGCTACTACAGTTTTCATCAAACGTTCACCTTGTTTGTTGTCTATTCTGGACAGAGGAGAGGTCAAAAGACTTCAGCAGCCTCTCTGTCTTTTTGGTTAAAAAGCATAATTCATTTAGCTTATGAGACTGCTGGACAGCAGCCTCCTGAAGGGATTGCAGCTCATTCTACTAGAGCTGTGGTTTTCACTTGGGCCTTTTTTAAATGTGGCTTCTGTTGAACAGATTTACAAGACGGAGTCTTGGTCTGCGCTTCATACTTTTTCAAATTTAACAAATTTGATACCTTGCTTCTTTGGAGGCTATTTTTGGGAGAAAGGTTTTTTTTACAGGCAGTGGTAACTTCCGTTTAAGTACCTGCCTTGTCCCTCCCATCATCCGTGTACTTTAGCTTTGGTATGGGTATTCCATAAGTAATGGATGATCCGTGGACTGGATACACTTAACAAGAGAAAACATAATTTATGCTTACCTGATAAATTTATTTCTCTTGTAGTGTATCCAGTCCACGGCCCGCCGTGTCACTTTAAGGCAGGTAATTTTTTCATTTGAACTACAGTCACCACTGCACCCTATGGTTTTTCCTTTCTCTGTATGTTTTCGGTCGAATGACTGAATATGGCAGTTAGGGGAGGAGCTATATAGCAGCTTTGCTGTGGGTGGACTCTTGCAACTTCCTGTTGGGAAGGAGAATATATTCCATAAGTAATGGATGATCCGTGGACTGGATACACTAAAAGAGAAATAAATTTATCAGGTAAGCATAAATTATGTTTTTTGTTTTTTTTATGTAGACAAAAATGGGGGAAGTTTCCTCCCTTCATGCAATTTCACATAATAGGCAAAGGAACATTGTAAACAGAACTATGGAAGGTAACCAACCTGAGGGCACAAACCTTCACACATCATATATAGCTAAGTTCAAGGGCTGGGAGCAAAGGGATTTAAGGATATTTTCTTGTTTCACATCCGTTCCCTTAGAAATATATAATAAATACTAGGGAGAGCCCTCCACCTTACATCCAGTTTATGAAAAATGGCATGTGAGTTAAGGTGTACTATCCCTTGCCACTCTTAATCTAAAGTGTAATACATCAGTCAAAAGTATAGTTTCAACCCAAATGGTACCAGCTATAGGAGTCCAGCAATATGAATCGTAGCGTGGTGGGCCTCATCTTCAAACCTCACAGTTCTCATTAAAGTGCCCAAGTCCTAAACTCCAGGGGGTATACCATGCAAAAGCCGGTTACCTTATTATATTATATTGTATTATGCCGGGCCTGCAGGTCCAGGGTTCCTACTATGCTGAAAACGTCACCCAACACCAGCCCTCACAAGGGCACTGCGGCAACGAGACCCGGACAGATATTTTTAAAGCCTCGATCGTAACTGAGTCTGTATAAACAGCAGCACAACTACAGGCCGCCCACAGCCCATGTTCACCTGCAGGGTCCCACATCCGGGAGCCGGCCGCTCTCCCTACTGCGACCCCACAGGCGACACCAGCCCGGTAATCTTTACCTAGGTAGAGATCCGCTGTTTCCAGTATATCCCATGCTCCGACGAAGGGCCCTCCGCCAAAGCCTGTATGTTTCCCAGGTGTCGGTTCTTCTTCTCGGCCCTGCGTGACCGTCGATCTACATGTGACATCTAGATTTGTCTCAGAGGCGCCACCTTTTAACAGCCTCGGATCCGATGAGACATATGTACTGCGAACATCCCCAGCACCTGTTAGGGCCCTGCCTTTTAATCCCTTCACCGTTTCAGGTCCAGAATAGACCCCTTCAGTACGCTGGGCTCCTACGATTGCCATAAGGCGATCAAACCTTTTATTTATTTGTCGCTCTGACTCAGCAAATAGCGCACATATTTTCAGGTATAGCTCTTCCTCCATGATCAAAAAGATTTCTGTGTAGAGAGTCTTGGCCTACTCTGGTTCCTTAATGTAAAAGTTAAGAGAATTGCTTGTGTTCTCTTCGTACCTGGTGTCCCAGGGGGGGTGCTGAGTATCCTTTCTATTCAAGCTGCCGGGATTCTCAGCGGTCCGGCCTGATCGACCTGCTGCATATATAGTAGGGATATAGGTATCATCCGCTTCAGCAAGATCTCTTCTATATGGTACTGTGGAATACAGAAGTGGGTGATGCAAACAAAAGTGTAGATTACATGGCAGAATGTAAATTTCTAAGCAGTCTTCAGTTTAGCGACCATCTTGGGCCATAGCCCGGACACGCCCCCCGAGAATCTATTTTTAATTACATATTTATTCTCATTTTTGGAATCGTGGAAATAGTCTTGCTTGCAAATGTGAGAACACATTCCACACCTGGCTACTCCACATCTTCTTGTACCCTTAAAATTACCCAACCAATTGGTACTCATACTATTACTTGATGGTGTCCGTGCAATGGGTCTAAGTTTTGAGGGAGCCAGGATATTCTTAAGATCTCTATTTTTCTTATAGGTAAAGATGGGTTTATTTGGAAGTGTCTTTCCTAGTATGGGATCCGCTTTAAGAATATCCCAATGGGAATTGATTATTTTTTCTATTGCTTTACTACCTTGGTTGTAGGTGGTGATAAATCTAATATTATCATCATTGTTTTTTGTTTTTAACACTGTATTGAGCATATTGTGTCTATTCATGTTCCCTACTTTTATTTTTACTTTTTCTAATAGTTCTGGATTATAACCTTTTTCTTTGAATCTGTTATCTAAAATGTTAACTTCCCTATTGTAATCTGATTGGAGTGTACAGTTTCTTTTGATACGCTGATATTGTCCCAAAGGTATATTCTGTTTCCAACTCACAAGGTGCCCGCTGTTGGCATTTAGAAATCCATTTTTGTCAGTAGGTTTTCTGAAATTCCTAACCACTATTTTATTATAAGTTGTTGTGAAAAGTGTGAGATCTAAAAAATCTATATACTCCTTATGTGTATTGTGAGTAAACTTCAAATTTTGATTGTTATTGTTAATATGTTCAATGAAACTATTTGTCTGTGACTCTTCACCTTTCCAGATGATGATTACATCATCTATATAGCGATGATAATGGATGATATTATTTTGGAATGGATTATTGTGCCAGATGTAGTTATTTTCAAATTTGCCCATATAGATGTTAGCATACGATGGTGCGAAAGTGGTGCCCATCGCGGTCCCCTGTGTTTGTAGGTAAAAAGTTCTTTCAAATTCAAAATAATTATGATCTAATATAAATTTTATGCAGGACAGAAGAAACTCTAGTTGTTCGGATGGCATTTCACTTGTCAAAAAACTGTCACTGATGGCTTGTAGGCCCAGGTGATGATGAATGCAGGTATAAAGGGCGGTGACATCACAGGTAAGCCAAATGAAGTCCTCCTCCCAATCTAATCCTTCAAATGTATTAATTACATGGGTAGTATCTCTAATGAATGAGGGGATGTTTTTAACTATGGGCTGTAAAAATAATCAATGTATGTGGACAAGTTGCTAGTTGGGGAATTGATTCCAGAGATGATGGGCCTCCCTGGAGGGTATATAAGGGATTTATGGACCTTCAGAAGATGGTAAAATAAAGGGATGCTAGGGTGAGGTTCAGAAAAGAAGTTAAATTCATCCTTAGTGATGATGTTTTCCAGTTTAGCCACCTTTAGGATATTAAAAAGTTTTTTGGTAAAGGTTTCAGTGGGATTAAAACTGAGTCTTTTATATGTTTTAGTATCATTAAGAATATTTGCGGCTTCTTTAGTATAATCAGACCTATTTTGTATGACCACCCCATTCCCTTTATCTGTGGCCCTTATCACAATACTAGTGTCTGATTTGAGTTTAGAAAGCGTGCTTCTTTCTTCGTGGGTGAGGTTGTCATTATATTTGGTAACCCACTTCCCCTTGTTCTGTTCCCATAGTTTGGAAAAATCTTCATTAACTAGCTTATTAAATATACTAATAAATTCACCTTGTGCCCCTACAGGGTAAAAAGAAGATTTACGTTTAAAGTCTGTTGAAATAATCTTGTTCTTATCTTCATGTATGCTCCACTCTAAATCAGGCTCAGAAGCAATGTCTGTGTGGGGCACAGAAGAACCTAAAAGAGGGGGGTGTTGTTAGGACTACTAGTTGTTTCTGAACTGCGATTGAGATTTATTACATGAGCCGACTCAGTATTATTGAGTGTTCTATACTGTGTATTATTATTAGGAATTGGTGGATTTTTGATAAAATAGCGTTACAATGTGAGTTTCCTAATGTATTGTTGTATATCGATGTAAGTTTGAAATTTGTTAGGACCCACTTTGGGAGCATAGTTTAGTCCCTTAGCCAAAAGATTGGCTTCACAGGTCTCTAATTTTCTGTCAGATAAATTGTAAATGCTCTCTTTATTAATCTTATTTTGTTCCTTCTTAATTCTCATTGTCTGTAATTTTCTTCCTGCTCTTGTTCCTCGCTTATTCTTTTTCTTTTTTGATTTTGAGCTAGATTTGGGATGTCTGTTTTCTCCCTTGCTCTTTGGTATATCTGGTGGTCTATTAGGGGGGGAATGTCTCTCTCTCTCTCCCTAAAAAATGTTGTTCCTGCTGACTGTTGTTATATTGATTTGGATTTCTATCATGATAGTTATGATTAGAGACTCTTGGTCGTGCTCCCTGTTGGTCCCAATAAGTATCATGTTCTCTCTGATTAGAATAATTTTCATGTCTATTATAAGCATAAGTGTTAGATTTATTGTAAGGTTCTCGCTGTGCCCTGTTCGGGGCAGAATCTGAATGGGCACGAACAGAGCCCTGATTAGCCCTATTATATGGATGGTATGAGTTGTGATATACCTGTCCTCTAGGTGCTCTAGTTGAGTCATGTCTTACGTGGGATAGTCTTTGGGGTTCCAAGTGGTTATTGTGAGGAAGGCATGTCTGATTCTCATTTATTCTATTGCTAGAGGTAGCCCCTCCACTATTGTTATATGTACTTTTATCAAGGGGTATCGGTAGCCTATCTTTGTTTGATATATTGTATTGTCTATTATTCTTATAACTGTTGTTCCTAGGAGTATGGGAATTAATATTTAAAGCATTGGGTTTATTACTATTATTCCTATTATTCATAGTTTTTTTTATATGTATAGACTCTATCTAGTTTGTAATCTTCCATGTCCCTGCACAGTTTTTTATATTTATTTACTTCAAGCTCCTTATTAAGTTTCTCGTTGCGTTTCTGGATGTTATCATTCAGATTTTTCAATTTCTCTTCTTTACTGAAGGGCTGAATCTTAGGTAATAATGTATCTAAAGCTAAGCTGACCTTTTTGAGTTTATATTCTCTATACCTAATTAAGATTTTAATCAGCACCATTGAGCAGTCAGTCAAAGCTTTATCCCAATCAATACTAAATTCGACTTCTTCCAAATGGAAAGCAGGATATTTAAAGATCCTAAGGCCTCTTGGGACTATGTTGTGTAAGACATAATTATCTAGTAAGATCAGATCCTGCTATTCTTTTGTATCGTGAGTCAGTAATTTTTCCAGATCTTTAAATAGTTCAGAGGGATCTATTTGTTCAGCTAAACTTTCTGTAGTTGCTATATTTAAAAGATCATGTGATCTATTCCTCGAATGTCTATAATTAGAATCACCAAAGTGGTTATCTAAATCGTTAATCATGGTGCTATTTGCTGAAGTATTCATAATATCAAAGTTATAAATATACCCCACAGATGGTCTTATAGAGGTATATAAAATAAGGCCCACTTAACAGTACGACTGAGAGATAGATAAAACAAAAATACAGCAATAACTAAATACAAATAATAAACAAAAAACCTAGAAGAGGGAGTCGCTTTGAGACAGGAAACATAAAAGCAAAAGCAAACAAAAAATATTCAGCGCTTCCCAAATCAGGGTAATAAAAAACACATACAGTCTTAGTCAGATGTTATGCAGATGATATGCAGATGATAAATGGATAAAGCTGATGATCCAGAGAGTGATGAAATGGCCCATAAAATGTAATGATATGGAATAGGCACAATGAAAAAAGCTCAATGAAAAAAGCACCGTACCGTGTCAAAGAGTAATCCCCAGATCTCAGTTTAAGTCCGTTAGATAGATATAAGGTCAGTAGTTTCTTAGCCAAATGAGCATGAAGTCCAAAATAACTGTCCTTACTAACGTATCGTGCCTGGAGTATGGAGAGTGGGAGCAGCTGTTAGTTCCGGGAAACTTCTGTGTTAAAGTAACCAAAGTAGATGAAGCTGTAAAAAACAAAGAAAGCGCATCCCATCTAAGTGTAAAAGTTTTATTTTTACAATAATAGCGCTTGTAAAGAAACTCACTTACAAGATATTAAAAATATTCAGGCATATCAGGAGTAAACATAAGCAAATGCTCTGAGCCGTGCTGTTAGCGTATTACCAGTCCCGACCAGGAGGTAGATGGTAGTAGTCCCAAACGAGGTAGGCGCCAGAATCTCTCGTGGGCTCTCCAGTCAAGATGGGATGGTTCGAATACGTGCGTGACGTCAGAGCGTTGATGACCTCAACGCGTTTCGTCCTATAACGTTAGGACTTTCTCAAGAGGGAGGATACTACAGATTACCGGGTGCACACGCATATAGCTCTTGCTAACATCTGATTGGCTGAAGCTGAAAGTTAGCCTTAAAACTTCATTACAATATTATCTGCTATATGCGACTGTACCCGGATCGGTATAATTATTACAATTTATATATGCATAAATCCTGAAACCATATAGTACAGCTAATCGTATTAATCTAAAAACAAAAAACGTTAGTAAAACATCATAAACGAGTGAAAAAAAATAAATACAATCAAATTCATCATATAAAGATAAAAGGGTAGAAGTAAATGTATATACATGGATCTAGTATAAAAATCATAAAGTCTATAAAGAGCTTTATAACTAAAGAATCTAATACATAAGGAACCGTTAATTTAATATTATGACTTAAAAGATATTTTCACATAAAAGCATTCAAATCTAAATCTATGTTTAGCCCATTAGGTGAAAGTGTGTTCCGTTCATGAATCCAGAAAGTCTCCCTCTGGCGGAGAGTTCTGAGTCGATTCACATGTTTGCTCAATGGTATTCCTTCAATAATTTTAACTTTCAGACCGTCCGGATTGGACCCATGACAGGTCTTGAAATGATGGGATACACTATGTGTCTCAAGTTCATGTGTAATGTTGTATTTGTGTTCACTGAACCTCTTTCTCATAGTTCTCTTGGTACGTCCAGTATAAATTAAATTACAATTACAACTGAGCATATATACAATGTATGTTGAACTGCATGAGAATCTATTTTTAATTACATATTTATTCTCATTTTTGGAATCGTGGAAATAGTCATGCTTGCAAATGTGAGAACACATTCCACACCTGGCTACTCCACATCTTCTTGTACCCTTAAAATTACCCAACCAATTGGTACTCATACTATTACTTGATGGTGTCCGTTAAATGGGTCTAAGTTTTGAGGGAGCCAGGATATTCTTAAGATCTCTATTTTTCTTATAGGTAAAGATGGGTTTATTTGGAAATGTCTTTCCTAGTATGGGATCCGCTTTAAGAATATCCCAATGGGATTTGATTATTTTTTCTATTGCTTTACTACCTTGGTTGTAGGTGGTGATAAATCTAATATTATCATCATTGTTTTTTATTTTTAACACTGGATTGAGCATATTGTGTCTATTCATGTTCCCTACTTGTATTTTTACTTTTTCTAATAGTTCTGGATTATAACCTTTTTCTTTGAATCTGTTATCTAAAATGTTAACTTCCCTATTGTAATCTGATTGGAGTGTACAGTTTCTTTTGATACGCTGATATTGTCCCAAAGGTATATTCTGTTTCCAACTCACAAGGTGCCCGCTGTTGGCATTTAGAAATCCATTTTTGTCAGTAGGTTTTCTGAAATTCCTAACCGCTATTTTATTATAAGTTGTTGTGAAAAGTGTGAGATCTAAAAAATCTATATACTCCTTATGTGTATTGTGAGTAAACTTCAAATTTTGATTGTTATTGTTAATATGTTCAATGAAACTATTTGTCTGTGACTCTTCACCTTTCCAGATGATGATTACATCATCTATATAGCGATGATAATGGATGATATTATTTCGGAATGGATTATTGTGCCAGATGTAGTTATTTTCAAATTTGCCCATATAGATGTTAGCATACGATGGTGCGAAAGTGGTGCCCATCGTGGTCCCCTGTGTTTGTAGGTAAAAAGTTCTTTCAAATTCAAAATAATTATGATCTAATATAAATTTTATGCAGGACAGAAGAAACTCTAGTTGTTCGGATGGCATTTCATTTGTCAAAAAACTGTCACTGATAGCTTGTAGGCCCAGGTGATGAGGAATGCAGGTATAAAGGGCGGTGACATCACAGGTAAGCCAAATGAAGTCCTCCTCCCAGTCTAATCCTTCAAATGTATTAATTACATGGGTAGTATCTCTAATGAATGAGGGGATGTTTTTAACTATGGGCTGTAAAAAATAATCAATGTATGTGGACAAGTTGCTAGTTGGGGAATTGATTCCAGAGATGATGGGCCTCCCTGGAGGGTCTATAAGGGATTTATGGACCTTCGGAAGATGGTAAAATAAAGGGATGCTAGGGTGAGGTTCAGAAAGGAAGTTGAATTCATCCTTAGTGATGATGTTTTCCAGTTTAGCCACCTTTAGGATATTAAAAAAGTTTTTTGGTAAAGGTTTCAGTGGGATTAAAACTGAGTCTTTTATATGTTTTAGTATCATTAAGAATATTTGCGGCTTCTTTAGTATAATCAGACCTATTTTGTATGACCACCCCATTCCCTTTATCTGTGGCCCTTATCACAATACTAGTGTCTGATTTGAGTTTAGAAAGCGTGCTTCTTTCTTCGTGGGTGAGGTTGTCATTATATTTGGTAACCCACTTCCCCTTGTTCTGTTCCCATAGTTTGGAAAAATCTTCATTAACTAGCTTATTAAATATACTAATAAATTCACCTTGTGCCCCTACAGGGTAAAAAGAAGATTTACGTTTAAAGTCTGTTGAAATAATCTTGTTCTTATCTTCATGTATGCTCCACTCTAAATCAGGCTCAGAAGCAATGTCTGTGTGGGGCACAGAAGAACCTAAAAGAGGGGGGTGTTGTTAGGACTACTAGTTGTTTCTGAACTGTGATCGAGATTTATTACATGAGCCGACTCAGTATTATTGAGTGTTCTATACTGTGTATTATTATTAGGAAGTGGTGGATTTTTGATAAAATAGCGTTTCAATGTGAGTTTCCTAATGTATTGTTGTATATCGATGTAAGTTTGAGATTTGTTAGGACCCACTTTGGGAGCATAGTTTAGTCCCTTAGCCAAAAGATTGGCTTTACAGGTCTCTAATTTTCTGTCAGATAAATTGTAAATGTTCTCTTTATTAATCTTATTTTGTTCCCTCTTAATTCTCATTGTCTGTAATTTTCTTCCTGCTCTTGTTCCTCGCTTATTCTTTTTCTTTTTTGATTTTGAGCTAGATTTGGGATGTCTGTTTTCTCCCTTGTTCTTTGGTATATCTGGTAATCTATTAGGGGGGGGAATGTCTCTCTCTCTCCCTAAAAAATGTTGTTCCTGCTGACTGTTGTTATATTGATTTGGATTTCTATCATGATAGTTATGATTAGAGACTCTTAGTTGTGCTCCCTGTTGGTCCCAATAAGTATCATGTTCTCTCTGATTAGAATAATTTTCATGTCTATTTTAAGCATAAGTGTTAGATTTATTGTAAGGTTCTCGCTGTGCCCTGTTCGGGGCAGAATCTGAATGGGCACGAACAGAGCCATGATTAGCCCTATTATATGGATGGTATGAGTTGTGATATACCTGTCCTCTAGGTGCTCTAGTTGAGTCATGTCTTACGTGGGATAGTCTTTGGGGTTCCAAGTGATTATTGTGAGGAAGGCATGTCTGATTCTCATTTATTCTATTGCTAGAGGTAGCCCCTCCACTATTGTTATATGTACTTTTATCAAGGGGTATCGGTAGCCTATCTTTGTTTGATATATTGGATTGTCTATTATTCTTATAACTGTTGTTCCAAGGAATATGTATAGACTCTATCTAGTTTGTAATCTTCCATGTCCCTGCACAGTTTTTTATATTTATTTACTTCAAGCTCCTTATTAAGTTTCTCGTTACGTTTCTGGATGTTATCATTCAGATTTTTCCATTTCTCTTCTTTACTGAAGGGCTGAATCTTAGGTAATAGTGTATCTAGAGCTAAGCTGACCTTTTTGAGTTTATATTCTCTATACCTAATTAAGATTTTAATCAGCACCATTGAGCAGTCAGTCAAAGCTTTATCCCAATCAGTACTAAATTCGACTTCTTCCAAATGGAAAGCAGGATATTTAAATATCCTAAGGCCTCTTGGGACTATGTTGTGTAAGACATAATTATCTAGTAAGATCAGATCCTGCCATTCTTTTGTATCGTGAGTCAGTAATTTTTCCAGATCTTTAAATAGTTCAGAGGGATCTATTTGTTCAGCTAAACTTTCTGTAGTTGCTATATTTAAAAGATCATGTGATCTATTCCTCGAATGTCTATAATTAGAATCACCAAAGTGGTTATCTAAATAGTTAATCATGGTGCTATTTGCTGAAGTATTCATAATATCAAAGTTATAAATATACCCCACAGATGGTCTTATAGAGGTATATAAAATAAGGCCCACTTAACAGTACGACTGAGAGATAGATAAAACAATAATACAACAATAACTAAATACAAATAATAAACAAAAAACCTAGAAGAGGGAGTCGCTTATGAATCTGAGACAGGAAACATAAAAGCAAAAGCAAACTAAAAATATTCAGCGCTTCCCAAATCAGGGTAATAAAAAACACATACAGTCTTAGTCAGATGTTATGCAGATGATATGCAGATGATATATGGATAAAGCTGATGATCCAGAGAGTGATGAAATGGCCCATAAAATGTAATGATATGGAATAGACACAATGAAAAAAGCTCAATGAAAAAAGCACAGTCTCCTGGTCGGGACTGGTAATACGCTAACAGCACTGCTCAGAGCATTTGCTTATGTTTACTCCTGATATGCCTGAATATTTTTAATATCTTGTAAGTGAGTTTCTTTACAAGCGCTAATTTTGTCCAAATAAAACTTTTACACTTGGGATGCGCTTTCTTTGTTTTTTACAGCTTTTTATAATCACTTTGATTTAACATATTTGTTTTTACTAAAGGAGCACTGTTTAATGTCCCTTTAAACATCAAGGGCTCCATTACATATGCAGCATCACCCGCAAAAGCCGACGACACCGTTTTTTGTGCGGGTTTGATATACTATATACAGCGGCGCATATAAATGCGGCACGTATATTTCACCCGTCGCCCGCAATTTTTACTCCCATAGGCTAACATGGGACCGCGTCGTAAATCGGTATCCAATATTCAGTGCAAGGACTTACGTGGCAAAAATGGAGAAATCTTACTCCATTTTTACCTCGCCATAAAAGGCAGCTGTAGCAAGCCTTGCACTGAGTATGGGAGCACCGTAGCTCCCGAAAATGCCTGCAAAAATAAACTAACACCTAACGCATGCACAATGTCTATCTACCTGTCAATCCCCCACCGCAATAACTAATTAACGGCTAGATTATGAGTTTTGCGTTATGAGGGGTGCGGTGCTAACTTGCATGTTATTGTCACCGCTCACTTACCTACAGCGCTGGTATTACATTTTTTCCTAAACCCGGTGTTATTAGGCAAGAAGTTAGTGTAGAGCAAAATTGAGCTCCATACCGCACTCCAATACCAGCGCTGCTTATGTCAGCGGTGAGCTGGTTGTATGTGCTTATGCACAATTTCCCCATAGACATCAATGGGGAGAGCCGGCTGAAAAAAAGCCTAACACCTGCAATAAAGCAGCGTAAAGCTCCGTAACGCAGCCCCATTGATTCCTATGGGGAAACAAAATTTATGTTTACACCTAACACCCTAATATGAACCGAGTCTAAACACCCCTAATCTTACACGTATTAACCCCTAGAGGCCTAGTTATCAAGCCGTCAACCTCAAATACGCTGGAATTCCGCAGCGTATTTGTGGCAAGGCTGATTCGCCTTAGTTATCAAAGGCTACAGACCGGCAAAAGTAGAATTTTGTGACGTAAACTTCGATCCGCCGGACTCAGTCCGACACAGATCGATTCTTACGTCACTATAGATGTTCCTCTCACAAGTTCGGCACAATCTGACTACTTTTGCTAGTTATCAAAAAGCTAGCAGGTACGCTCGGCACTTTTCCGGCCCAGCGTACCTGGTTTCCAAAACGCCACCCTGGAGGCGGCGGATACCATAGGAATCAATGGGAGTCTGACCATAGCGAAAGTACAAGTTCGCTGCTGCCAGATATCCCATTGATTCCTATGGGCGCTGTCTGCACCTAACACCCTAACATGTACCCAGAGTCTAAACACCCCTAATCTGTCGCCCCTACACTGCCGCAACTAAATAAAGTTATTACCCCCTAAACCGCCGCTCCCGGAGCCTACCGACACTATAATAAATATGTTAACCCCTAAACCGCCACTCCCGAAGCCCACCACAAGCTATAATAAATATGTTAACCCCTAAACCGCTGCTCCCGGAGACCACCGCAACCTATATTAAATTTATTAGCCCCTAATCTGCCCCCCCTACACCATCGCCACCTATAATACATTTATTAACCCCTATCCTGCCCCCCACTACACTGCCGTCACTGTAATAAAATTATTAACCCCTAAACCTAAGTCTAACACTAACCCTAACACCCCCCTAACTTAAATATTAATTAAATAAATCTAAATAATATTTCTATTATGAACTAAATGAATCCTATTTAAAACTAAATACTTACCTGTAAAATAAACCCTAAGATAGATACAATATAAATAATAATTATATTGTAGCTATGTTAGGATTTATTTTTATTTTACAGGCAAATTTCAATTTATTTTAACTAGGTACAATAGCTATTAAATAGTTATTAACTATTTAATAGCTTACCTATCTAAAATAAAGAGAAATTTACCTGTAAAATAAAAACTAACCTAAGTTACAATTACACCTAACACTACACTATACTTTAATAAATTATTCATATTTAAAACTAAATACTTACCTGTAAAATAAATCCTAAGATAGCTACAATGTAATAAAAATTACATTGCAGCTATTTTAGGATTTATATTTATTTTACAGGTAACTTTGTATTTATTTTAGCTAGTTAGAATAGTTATTAAATAGTTATTAACTATTTAATAACTACCTAGCTAAAAGAAACACAAAATCACCTGTAAAATAAATCCTAACCTAAGTTACAATTAAACCTAACACTACACTATCATTAAATAAATTACCTACAAATAACTACAATTAAATACAATTACATAAACTAACTAAAGTACAAAAAATAAAAAAAGCTAAGTTACAAAAAATAAAAAAAATAGGTTACAAACATTTTAAAAATATTACAACAATTTTAAGCTGCTTACACCTAATCTAAGCCCCCTAATAAAATAACAAACCCCCCCAAAATAAAAAAATGCCCTACCCTATTCTAAATTAAAAAAGTTCAAAGCTCTTTTAACCTTACCAGCCCTTAAAAGGGCCATTTGTGGGGGCATGCCCCAAAGAATTCAGCTCTTTTGCCTGTAAAAGAAAAATACAACCCCCCCAACATTAAAACCCACCACCCACATACCCCTAATCTAACCCAAACCCCCCTTAAAATAACCTAACAATAATCCCCTGAAGATCATCCTACCTTCACTCAGCCGAGCCACCGATGGAACTGAAGAGGAGACCCGGACCGGCAGAAGTGATCCTCAAAGCGGCGCTGAAGAAATCTTCCATCCGATGAAGTGATCCTCCAAGCAGCGCTGAAAAAGTCTTCCATCTGGGCGATGTCATCTTCCAATAGGCGCTGAAGAAGTCTTCTATCCAGGCGATGTCATCTTTCAAGCCGGGTCTTGAATCTTCATCCCGCCGACGCGGAACATCCTTCTTTACCGATGGACTACCGACGAATGAAGGCTCCTTTAAGGGACGTCATCCAAGATGGCGTCCCTTCAATTCCGATTGGCTGATAGGATTCTATCAGCCAATCGGAATTAAGGTAGGAAAAATCTGATTGGCTGATTGAATCAGCCAATCAGATTCAAGTTCAATCCGATTGGCTGATCCAATCAGCCAATCAGATTGAGCTCGCATTCTATTGGCTGTTCCGATCAATAGCCAATCAGAATCAAGTTCAATCCGATTGGCTGATCCAATCAGCCAATCAGATTGAGCTCGCATTCTATTGGCTGATCGGAACAGCCAATAGAATGCAAGCTCAATCTGATTGGCTGATTGAATCAGCCAATCGGATTGAACTTGATTCTGATTGGCTGATTCCATCAGCCAATCAGAATTTTCCTACCTTAATTCCGATTGGCTGATAGAATCCTATCAGCCAATCGGAATTCGATGGACGTCATCTTGGATGACGTCCCTTAAAGGAACCGTCATTCGTCGGGAAGTCGTCGGAAGAAGAAGATGGGTCCGCGGTGGAGGTCTTCAAGATGGAGCCGGTCGTCATCGGATGAAGATAGAAGATGCCGCTTGGATCAAGATGGTTGCCGGTCCGGATCGCCTCTTCTTCCCGGATAGGATGAAGACTTCGGAGCCTCTTCTGGACCTCTTCAGCCGCAGGATTATGGATCGCCAGCCCCCGCTTGGGTTGGATGAAGATTTTGGAGCCAGGACCGATCGGTGATACCCAGCGAGGTGAAGATAAGGTAGGAAGATCTTCAGGGGCTTAGTGTTAGGTTTATTTAAGGGTGGTTTGGGTTAGATTAGGGGTATGTGGGTGGTGGGTTGTAATGTTGGGGGGGTATTGTATGTGTTTTATTTACAGGCAAAAGAGCTGAATTCTTTGGGGCATGCCCCACAAAAGGTCCTTTTAAGGGCTGGTAAGGTAAAAGAGCTTTGAACATTTTTAATTTAGAATAGGGTAGGGCATTTTTTTATTTTGGGGGGTCTTTGTTATTTTATTAGGGGGCTTAGAGTAGGTGTAATTAGTTTAAAATTGTTGTAATATTTTTCTAATGTTTGTAAATATTTTATTATTTTTTGTAACTTAGTTCTTTTTTATTTTTTGTACTTTAGTTAGTTTATTTAATTGTAGTTATTTGTAGGTATTGTATTTAATTAATGTATTGATAGTGTAGTGTTAGGTTTAATTGTAGGTAATTGGAGGTATTTTATTTAATTTATTTATTGATAGTGTAGTGTTAGGTTTAATTGTAACTTAGGTTAGGATTTATTTTACAGGTAATTTTGTAATTATTTTAACTATTTTAGCTATTAAATAGTTCTTAACTATTTAATAGCTATTGTACCTGGTTAAAATAAATACAAAGCTACCTGTAAAATAAATATAAATCCTAAAATAGCTATAATATAATTATAATTTATATTGTAGCTATATTAGGGTTTATTTTACAGGTAAGTATTTAGCTTTAAATAGGAATAATTTATTTAATAAGAGTTAATTTATTTCGTTAGATTTAAATTATATTTAATTTAGGGGGGTGTTAGGGTTAGGGTTAGACTTAGCTTTAGGGGTTAATCCATTTATTACAGTAGCGGTGAGATTCGGTCGGCAGATTAGGGGTTAATAATTGAAGTTAGGTGTCGGCGATGTTAGGGAGGGCAGATTAGGGGTTAATACTATTTATTATAGGGTTATTGAGGCGGGAGTGAGGCGGATTAGGGGTTAATAACTTTATTATAGTAGCGGTGCTGTCCGCTCGGCAGATTAGGGGTTAATACGTGTAGGCAGGTGGAGGCGACGTTGTGGGGGGCAGATTAGGGGTTAATAAATATAATATAGGGGTCGGCGGTGTTAGGGGCAGCAGATTAGGGGTACACAGAGATAATGTAGGTAGCGGCGGTTTACGGAGCGGCAGATTAGGGGTTAAAAAAAATATGCAGGGGTCAGCGATAGCGGGGGCGGCAGATTAGGGGTTAATAAGTGTAATGTTAGGGGTGTTTAGACTCGGGGTACATGTTAGAGTGTTAGGTGCAGATGTAGGAAGTGTTTCCCAGTAGACAACAATGGGGCTGCGTTAAGAGCTGAACGCTGCTTTTTTGCAGGTGTTTGGGGTTTTTTCAGCTCAAAATGCCCCATTGTTTTCTATGGGGATATCGTGCACGAGCACGTTTTTGAAGCTGGCCGCGTCCGTAAGCACCGCTGGTATCGAGAGTTCCAGTGGCGTTAAATTATGCTCTACGCTCCCTTTTTAGAGCCTAACGCACTGAAAACCCAGCCATTCTGTGAACTCTAAATACCAGCGGTATTTAAAAGGTGCGGACAGAAAAAAGCACGCGTAGCTAACGCACCCCTTTGGCCGCAGAACTCTAAATCTAGGCGTAACTACCTAGCTAAAATAAATACAAATTTACCTGTAAAATAAAACCTAACCTGAGTTACACTAACACCTAACATTACACAACATTATGAAATAAATTACATAAATTAAATACAATTACCTAAATTACAAAAAAAAGCAAACACTAAATTACTCAAAATAAAAAACAAATGATCAGATATTTAAACTAATTACACCTAATCTAATAGCCCTATCAAAATAAAAAAAGCCTCCTGAAATAAAATAAAAAACCCTAGCCTAAACTAAACTACCAATAGCCTTTAAAAGTGCCTTTTATGGGGCATTGCCCCAAAGAAATCAGCTCTTTTACCTGTAGAAAAAAAATACAAACAACCCCCCAACAGTATAACCCACCACCCACACAACCAAACCCCCCAAATAAAATCCTAACTAAAAAAACCTAAGCTCTCCATTGCCCTGAAAAGGGCATTTGGATGGGCATTGCCCTTAAAAGGGCATTTGGATGAGCATTGCCCTTAAAAGGGCATTTAGCTCTATTTCTGCCCAAACCCTAACCTAAAAATAAAACCCACCCAATAAACCCTTAAAAAAACCTAACACTAACCCCTGAAGATCCACTTACAGTTTTGAAGAGCCGACATCCATCCTCAACGAAGCCCGGAGAAGTCCTCAACGAAGCCGGGAGAAGTCTTCATCCAAGCCGGCAAAAGTGGTCCTCCAGACTGGCAGAAGTCTTCATCCAGACTGCATCTTCTATCTTCATCCATCCGGCGCAGAGTGGCTCCATCTTCTAGACATCCAGCACGGAGCATCCTCTTCTTCCGACGACTAAAGACGAATGAAGGTTCCTTTTAAATGACGTCATCCAAGATGGCGTCCCTAGAATTCCAATTGGCTGATGTCTTGAAGATGGACCCGCTCCGCTCCGGATGGATGAAGATAGAAGATGCCGTCTGGAAGAAGACTTCTGCCCGTCTGGAGGACCACTTCTGCCGGCTTGGATGAAGACTTCTCCCGGCTTCGTTGAGGACTTCTTGCCGCTTCACTGAGGACTTCTTCCGGCTTCGTTGAGGATGGATGTCGGCTCTTCAAAACTGTAAGTGGATCTTCAGGGGTTAGTGTTAGGTTTTTAAAGGGTTTATTGGGTGGGTTTTATTTTTAGGTTAGGGTTTGGGCAGCAATAGAGCTAAATACCCTTTTAAGGGCAATGCCCATCCAAATACCCTTTTCAGGGCAATGGGGAGCTTAGTTTTTTTTAGTTAGGATTTTATTTGGGGGGTTTGGTTGTGTGGGTGGTGGGTTTTACTGTTGGGGAGGTTGTTTGTATTTTTTTTTTACAGGTAAAAGAGCGGATTTCTTTGGGGCAATGCCCCACAAAAGGCCCTTTTAAGGGCTATTGGTAGTTTAGTTTAGGCAAGGGTTTTTATTTTTATTTTGGGGGGGCTTTTTTATTTTAATAGGGCTATTAGATTAGGTGTAATTAGTTTAAATATCTGATAATTTGTTTTTAATTTTGTGTAATTTAGTGTTTGTTTTTAGTGTAATTTAGGTAATTGTATTTAATTTATGTAATTTATTTAATTGTTCTGTAGTGTTAGGTGTTAGTGTAACTCAGGTTAGGTTTTATTTTACAGGTAAATTTGTATTTATTTTAGCTAGGTAGTTAGTAAATAGTTAATAACTATTTAGTAACTATTCTACCTAGTTAAAATAAATACAAATTTCCCTGTAAAATAAAAATTAAACCCTAAGCTAGCTACAATGTAACTATTAGTTATATTGTAGCTAGCTAAGGGATAATTTTATAGGTAAGTGTTTAGTTTTAAATAGGAATTATTTAGTTAATGATATTAATTTTTTTTAGATTTATTTTAATTATATTTAAGTTAGGGGGTGTTAGGGTGAGACTTAGGTTTAGGGGCAGATTAGGGGTTAATAAATGTCGGTAGGTGGCGTTGATGTTAGGGACAGCAGATTAGGGGTTAATAATATTTAAATAGTGTTTACGATGTGGGAGTGCCGGTGGTTTAGGGGTTAATATGTTTATTATAGTGGCGGTGATGTCGGCAGAGGCAGATTAGGGGTTAATTTTATTTTAGCGTTTGCGATGCAAGAGGGCCTCGGTTTAGGGGTTAATAGGTAGTTTATGGGTGTTAGTGTACTTTTTAGCACTTTAGTTATGAGTTTTATGCTACAGCTTTGTAGCGTAAAACTCATAACTACTGACTTTAGAATGCGTTACGAATCTTGCGGGATAGGATGTACCGCTCACTTTTTGGCCTCCAAAAAAAGCTTGTAATACCGGCGCTATGGAAGTCCCATTGAAAAAAGACTTTACGAAAATTGCGTAAGTTAATTTGCGGTACGGCCAAAAAATGTACGGGACAGCTGTACCTACAAGACTCGTCATAGCAGCGGTAGTGAAAAAGCAGCGTTATAACCCATAACGCTGCTTTTTTACACATAACGCAAAACTCGCGATCTAGCCGAAAGTGTATTAACCCCTATATCTGCCATCAAACCCACACCGCAAGTAATAACTAAATTATTAACACCTAAATCCGCCAACCCACTAACACTAAAAGCCCTAAACTACCCATTGCCCTGAAAAGGGCATTTTTTGGGGGCATTGCCCTTAAAAGGGCATTCAGCTCTTTTTCTGCCCACCCTATCTTATCTGCGCTCTTTATATATAGAAATTACATGCAAAATAAAGTTAACTTTAATTCATGAATTTTTCATTTCATGAATCTGTTTCTAAATACTTTTTTTTCTCTTTCGCATTGTGTGCAAACCGCTAATCGTTCCTCCACCCGTGTTAATTTTTTTTATTTATTTTGCTGTGACAAATCGATCGGTATCTAACCGATTGGCTCCCCCATTAGCGTCTCCAGCATCAAGAACAACGGCCACATCTTCTAATGCGCATGCGGCTAACTCCGAACTCACTCTGTTTCTTAAAGCGTGTTAATGCTAGCCGCATGCACATTGACAAAGGGAATCCTGCTCTTTTCATCATACAAGTTACACGGAGCTTGCGAGCGTAGCGATCACCCGAAGTAGTGTTATATCTTACAGTAAGTATAGAATGTTAAAACGGCATCATTAGAAAAATAAAGCGATATGTAATATGCAGTTATTTCAACATGATATCCTCAAATTGTGCACCTTAAGACACATTCTTCACACGATCTACGCTGAAACTCTAAACAATTAATCAAGTGATTCATTGATAGTATGTATCTCAGCGTAGTGAGTGTAAGTGCGCATGCACAAATTTTGGATTGTCAGGTACGAGCGTGCATCATTACGCAATTTACTGTTCTGTCCGTTGAACAGTGAAAAAGGCATAAACCCGGAAGAATGCGAGGGCACGGAGGAACACACTGCACAATGCGAACGGTAAAAATAAATTTATTTACAGATACTTATATTAAAAAAGTTAGCGACTTGAGTGTTTATTAGGAAGGCTAACTGCAGCTTGATTCACTGGAAGCAAAATTAACTTTCACTTTAAGACCGATTGGCCGCGAATCTGCAGGGGGCGGCATTGCACAAGCAGTTCACCAGAACTGCTTGTGCAATGATAAATGCCGACAGCATATGCTGTTGGCATTTATTGGTGTCTGGCAGACAGGATCACTACAGCCCCTTAGTGCCATCCTAAGTTCTCAATTATTCTCAGCCAAGTAGTGAAATGTAAAATAGATAGAAGTGATTGGACACTGCTCAACCCAGGGAAGAGGTGGGAGGCAGTAAAAACACCCAAAAGTATTGCTGAGTTGATCCATAAGTTTTCAGTCTGGGTGACTTGAGAGTCTGCTGATATACAGTAGAATATCAATGATTACTACTTAGCCACTAATATTGCTGCCTTTAATGGTGCTGCCTGGAAACACACCAGTTTTGCTATTTTAGTATTAGATTTTAAAGAGATAGTCTGGTCAAAATTAAACTTTCATGATTCAGATAAAGCATGCAATTTTAAGCAAATTTCTAATTTACTGTTATCATTTTTTTTTCTCTTGGTATCTTTATTTAAAATAGGGATGTAAGCTTAGGAGACGGCCCGTTTTTTGCTCAGCACCCTGGATAGTGCTTGCTGTTTAGTGGCTACATTTAGACACCAATTTAGCAAGTGCTACCCAGGTTCTGAACCAAAAATGGTCCGGCTCCTAAGATTAGATTCTTGCTATTTCAAATAAAGATACCAAGAGAACGAAGTAAAATTGATAGTAGGAGTAAATTAGAAAGTTGTACGAAAAAAGGGGGGGGGGGGGGCGGGGCGTGAGGGCGCTAGTGAAAGCTTAAGAAATCCAATGTGTGAATATTTAACACAATGTGTGTATGTATAATTAAATTTTCCTTAGTTGATTATTCTGAATTCCAAAATTTTCTATCAGTGTTAATTTATATGAGTATTGTGTTGCAATTTGTGTTATATAACATTTAAGATACAGTATGACCATATATCATGATTTAAAATGTGAATAAAGTGCACTTTGTGATAGATCTTGTACACCCAAAGTTCCTTGATTATTAGTATTCAATATTATATAGAATCAATGCTTTTCCTGAAAATTTCAATGCATTTTAGGTTTTGTATTCAATATGTGTTAACTTACAATTCCTAAATATAACGATGTTTCAAAGTATCTAAATGCAAATACTATAAAGGTATATCTATTTCATACAAATATGTTCTAAAAAACCACTAAAGAGGAGAATAAATCTTAATAAAAGTTATTTATTATAGCAATGTAAAATCAGATTTGATAATATTGAATAAAGGGAGACGTCCCTTTATTCGATATTATCAAATCTGATTTTACATTGGTAAAATCAGAGCTCAATAAAGCTAAATCAGGTAAATCAGAGCTCAATAAAGCAAACGAAAAAAGTGTATGGGGCCCATTTATCAAGCTCCGAATGGAGCTTGATGCCCCGTGTTTCTGGCGAGCCTGCAGGTTCGCCAGAAACAGCAGTTATGAAGCAGCGGTCTAAAGACTGCTGCTCCATAACCCTGTCCGCCTGCTCTGAGCAGGCGGACACACATCGCCGACAATCAACATGATCGAGTACGATCGGGTTGATTGACACCTCCCTGCTGACGGTCGATTGGCCGCGAATCTGCAGGGGGCGGCGTTGCACCAGCAGCTCACAAGAGCTGCTGGTGCAAAGCTGAATACAGAGAGCGTATTGCCCTCCGCATTCAGAGAGGTCTGGCGGACCGGATCCACACTGTCGGATCAGGTCCGCCAGACCTTTGATAAATATCCCCCTATATGTATACATGCATACATATGCACAGTACACAACCAAACAACCCAAAAAACACAATTTATGCTTACCTGATAAATGTATTTCTCTTGTGGTGTATCCAGTCCACGGATCATCCATTACTTGTGGGATATTCTCATTCCCAACAGGAAGTTGCAAGAGGACACCCACAGCAGAGCTGTAATATAGCTCCTCCCCTAACTGTCATAGCCATTCATTCGACCGAAAACAAGCCGAGAAAGGAGGAACCATAGGGTGCAGTGGTTACTGTAGTTTAAATTTAAAAATTACCTGCCTTAAAATGACAGGGCGGGCCGTGGACTGGATACACCACAAGAGAAATAAATTTATCAGGTAAGCATAAATTGTGTTTTCTCTTGTAAGGTGTATCCAGTCCACGGATCATCCATTACTTGTGGGATACCAATACCAAAGCTAAAGTACACGGATGAAGGGAGGGACAAGGCAGGAACTTAAATGGAAGGAACCACTGCCCGTAAAACCTTTCTCCCAAATAAAGCCTCCGAAGAAGCAAAAGTATCAAATTTGTAAAATTTTGAAAAAATATGAAGCGAAGACCAAGTCGTCGCCTTGCAAATCTGATCAAAAGAAGCCTCATTTTTAAAGGCCCAAGTGGAAGCCACAGCTCTAGTGGAATGAGCTATAATCCTTTCAGGAGGCTGATGTCCAGCAGTCTCATAGGCTAAGCGGATTAAGCTTCTTAGTCAAAAAGAAAAAGAGGTTGCCGAAGCCTTTTGACCTCTCCTCTGTCCAGAGTAGACAACAAACAAAGCAGATGTTTGCCGAAAATCTTTAGTAGCTTGTAAGTAAAACTTTAAAGCACGGACCACGTCCAAATTGTGTAACACAAGGATGGAACAACAATCTCTTGATTGATATTCTTGTTAGATTCCACCTTAGGTAAGAACCCAGGTTTGGTACGCAGGACTACCTTATCCGTATGAAAAATCAGATAAGGAGAATCACATTGTAAGGCAGATAGCTCAGAGACTCTACGAGCCGAGGAAATAGCTACCAAAAAAAAAATAACTTTCCAAGATAAAAGCTTGATATCTATGGAATGAAGAGGTTCAAACGGAACTCCTTGAAGAACCTTAAGAACCAAGTTTAAGCTCCATGGTGGAGCAACAGGTTTAAACACAGGCTTGATTCTAACTAAAGCCTGACAAAATGCCTGAACGTCTGGAACATCTGCCAGATGCTTAACTAGCTGACAATCCTTTTTCCAAACCTTCTTGGAGAAAAGATAATATCCTAGCAATCCTGACCTTACTCCATGAGTAACCCTTGGATTCACACCAATAAAGATATCTACACCATACCTTATGGTAAACGTGCCTGTCTTAAGGTATCAATAACTGACTCGGAGAAGCCACGCTTTGATAAAATCAAGCGTTCAATCTCCAGGCAGTCAGCCTCAGAGAAATTAGATTTGGATGGTTGAAAGGACCCTGAAGTAGAAGGTCCTGTTTCAGAGGCAGAGACCATGGTGGAAAGGATGACATGTCCACTAGATCTGCATACCAGGTCCTGCGTGGCCACGCAGGTGCTATCAGAATCACCGATGCTCTCTCCTGCTTGATCTTGGCAATCAATCGAGGGAGCAGAGGAAACGGTGGAAACACATAAGCCAGGTTGAAAGACCAGGGCGCTGCTAGAGCATCTATCAGTGTCACCTTGGGATCCCTGGACCTGGATCCGTAACACGGAAGCTTGCCGTTCTGGCGAGATGCCATGAGATCCAGTTCTGGTTTGCCCCAATGATGAATCAGTTGTGCAAATGCCTCTGGATGGAGTTCCCACTCTCCCGGATGAAAAGTCTGACGACTTAGAAAATCCGCCTCCCAGTGCTCTACACCTGGGATATGGATAGCTGATAGGTGACAAGAGTGAATCTCTGCCCAGCGAATTATCTTTGAAACTTCTAACATCTCTAGGGAACTTCTCGTTCCCCATTGATGGTTGATGTAAGCTACAGTCGTGATGTTGTCCGACTGAAATCTGATGTACCTCAGAGTTGCTAACTGAGGCCAAGCCTGAAGAGCCTTGAATATCGCTCTTAGTTGCAGAATATTTAATGGAAGGAGAGACTCCTCCTGAGTCCATGATCTCTGAGCCTTCAGGGAGTTCCAGACTGCACCCCAACCTAGAAGGCTGGCATCTGTCATAAGAATTGTCCAATCTGGCCTGCGAAAGGTCATACCTTTGGACAGATGGACCCGAGATAGCCACCAGAGAAGAGAATCCCTGGTCTCTTGGTCCAGATTCAGTTGAGGGGACAAATCTGTGTAATCCCCGCTCCACTGACTGAGCATGCATAGTTGCAGCGGTCTGAGATGTAAGCGTGCAAACGGCACTATGTCCATTGCCGCTACCATTAAGCCGATTACTTCCATACACTGAACCACCGAAGGGCGCGGAATGGAATGAAGAACCCGGCAGGAATTTAGAAGCTTTGATAACCTGGACTCCGTCAGGTGAATTTTCATTTCTACAGAATCTATCAGAGTCCCTAGAAAGGAAACTCTTGTGAGTGGGGATAGAGAACTCTTTTCCTCATTCACTTTCCACCCATGCGACCACAGAAATGCCAGTACTACGTCCATATGAGACTTGGCAATTTGGAAGTTTGACGCCTGTATCAGGATGTTGTCTAAATAAGGGGCTACTGCTATGCCCCGCGGCCTTAGGACCGCCATAAGTGACCCTAGAACCTTTGTAAAGATTCTTGGGGCTGTAGCTAATCCCAAGGGAAGAGCTACAACTGGTAATGCCTGTCTTAAAAGGCAAACCTGAGAAACCAATGATGATCTTTGTGTATCGGAATGTGAAGATAAGCATCCTTTAGATCCACTGTAGTCATATATTGACCCTCCTGGATCAGTGGTAGGATGGTACGAATAGTTTCCATCTTGAACGACGGAACTTTGAGGAATTTGTTTAAGATCTTTAGATCCAAAATTGGTCTGAAGGTTCCCTCTTTTTTGGGAACCACAAACAGATTTGAGTAAAAACCCTGTCCCTGTTCCTCCTTTGGAACTGGATGGATCACTCCCATAACTAGGAGGACTCATACACAGTGTAAGAATGCCTCTCTCTTTATCTGGTGTGCAGATAATTGTGAAAGGTGAAATTTCCCTTTTGGGGGGGAAGCTTTGAAGTCCAGAAGATATCCCTGGGATATAATTTCCAACGCCCAGGGAAAAGAGTGAAAGTCTACCCCCTACTAGATCCGTTCCCGGATAGGGGGCCGTTCCTTCATGCTGTCTTAGAGGCAGCAGCAGGCTTTTTTACCTGCTTACCTTTTTTCCATGTCAGGTTTGGTCTCCAGACTGTCTTGGATTGAGCAAAAGTTCCCTCTTGTTTATTATTAGAGGAAGTTGATGCCGCACCTGCCTTGAAGTTTTGAAAGGCACGAAAATTAGACTGTTTGGCCCTAGATTTGGACCTGTCCTGAGGAAGGGCATGACCTTTTCCTAAAGTGATATCAGCAATAATCGCCTTCAACCAGGCCCCAATAGGGTCTGCCCCTTGAAGGGAATGTTAAGTAGCTTAGATTTTGAAGTCACGTCAGCTGACCATAATCTAAGCCATATCGCTCTGCGCACCTGTATAGCAAAACCAGAATTCTTAGCCGTTAGTTTAGTCAAATGAACAATGGCATCAGAATAAAAGAATTGGCTAGCTTAAGTGCTCTAAGTTTGCCAAGTATGTCATCCAATGGAGTCGCTACCTGTAAAGCCTCTTCCAGAGACTCAAACCAGTACGCCGCTGCAGCAGTGACAGGGGCAATGCATGCAAGGGGCTGTAGGATAAAACCTTGTTGAATAAATATTTTCTTAAGGTAACCTCTAATTTTTTATCCATTGGATCTAAAAAAAAAAAGCACAACTGTCCTCGACAGGGATAGTAGTACGCTTTACTAGAGTAGAAACTGCTCCCTCCACCTTAGGGACTGTCTGCCATAAGTCCCATGTGCTGGCGTCTATTGGAAACATTTTTCTAAAAATAGGAGGGGAAGAGAACGGCACACCTGGTCTATCCCATTCCTTATTAATAATTTCTGTAAACCTTTTAGGTATTTGGAAAAACATCAGTACACACCGGCACTGCAAAGTATTTATCCAGTCTACACAATTTCTCTGGCACTGCAATGGTATCACAGTCATTCAGAGCAGCTAAAACCTCCCTAAGCAACACGCGGAGGTGTTCAAGCTTAAATTTAAATGTAGAAATATTAGAATCAGGTATCTTTCCTGAGTCATTAACATCACCCACTGACTGAAGCTCTCTTTCCTCAGCTTCTGCATATTGTGAGGCAGTATCAGACATGGTTCTTAAAGCGTCAGTATGCTCTGCATTTTGTCTCACCCCAGAGCTATCTCGCTTACCTCTAAGTTCAGGTAGTCTGGCTAATACCGCTGACAGGGTATTATCCATGACTGCCGCCATGTCTTGTAAAGTAAACGCTATGGGCACCCTAGATGTACTTGGCGCCATTTGAGCGTGAGTCCCTTAAGCGGGAGTCAAAGGGTCTGACACGTGGGGAAAGTTAGTCGGCATAACTTCCCCCTCGTCAGATTCCTCTGGTGATACATTTTTTAAAGACAGAAAATGATCTTTATTGCATAAAATGAAATCAGTACATTTGGTACACATTCTAAGAGGGGGTTCCACCATGGCTTTTAAACATAATAAACAAGGAGTTTCTTCTATGTCAGACATGTTTATACAGAATAGCAATGAGACTAGCAAGCTTGGAAAACACTTTAAATCAAGTTAACAAGCAAATATAAAAAACGGTACTGTGCCTTTAAGAGAAACAAATTTTGTCAGAATTTGAAAAACAGTGAAGAAATGCAGTAAATCAAACTAAATTTTTACAGTGTGTATAATAGGCTAACAGAGCATAGCACCCACTTGCAAATGGATGATTAACCCCTTAGTTCAAAAAACGGATAAAAAAAACGAAATAGACGTTTTTTAACAGTCACAACCAACTGCCACAGCAAGCTGTGGCCCTACCTTCCCCAATAAACGACTTTGGAAAGCCTTTGGGCCCTTTAGAGATGTCCTATAGCATTCAGAGGGCCTTTGAGGGAAGCTGGATGTCACAGTTTGTAATTTTAACTGCACCAACTGTAACTTTTATACTACAACAGTGGAAATTGTTTCTAGTCAAAATTTAAGCCAGCCATGTGGAAAAAACTAGGCCCCAATAAAGTTTTATCACCAAAGCATATATAAAAACGATTAAACATGCCAGCAAACGTTTTATATTGTAAATATCATAAGGGTATTACCCCTGGGAGTAAGCATGATACCAGTCGTTATTAAATCACTGTATTCAGGCTTAACTTACATTAATCCGGTATCAGCAGCATTTTCTAGTGTTTTCCATCTCTAGAAAAATTTATAACTGCACATACCTGATAGCAGAATAAACTGCACGCCATTCTCTCGCTGAAGTTACCTCATCTGTGTAATCCCCTCAGACATATGTGAGAATAGCAATGGATCTTAGTTACAACCTGCTAAGATCATAGAAACCTCAGGCAGATTCTTCTTCTATTTACTGCCTGAGATAAAATAGCACAACTCCGGTACTATTTAAAAATAACAAACTTTTGATTGAAGAAAATAAACTAACTATATTTAACCACTCTCTCCTACAACGTCCTAGCTTGTTGAGAGTTGCAAGAGAATGACTGGCTATGACAGTTAGGGGAGGAGCTATATTACAGCTCTGCGGTGGGTGTCCTCTTGCAACTTCCTGTTGGGAATGAGAATATCCCACAAGTAATGGATGATCCGTGGACTGGATACACCTTACAAGAGAAATACATGTCACATTTAACAGAAACAACACCTTTAAAATTCGAATTCAAGTACTCCCAACAGATTTCTTGATGTAGGAAGCACTTAAAAAAAATATGCCTAATTATATGTCTAATAATATCAAAGACTCCAAATATATATTTCAAGCACCTGAGATGAGAGTCAATGGTGTCTGAGGGCTCTAAATAGACTTGACATGCATGTAAGATCTTAGAAAGTTTTTAATAAGTGTGTCAAACATATGTTTTTTTATTTAAAAGCCAATGTTAAGTGAAACATATGTTTTGTAGCTAAGACAACTAGTAGTGAGAAATGATGAGAAAAGCCATATCCAAAGTGTCATAGGACTTCCAGGGGATGTGGATAAGGAGGACACATCATCCTTCAGGCAACTTGGTTGGTAAAACCTGAAGAAAAAAGAAAATCACTTTAGTTTAACTTGTAATGTAAAAGAGCTAAGGCAACGATGTTGTTGAGTAAACAAAATCGTCAACTATTGGGCAGAGTGGCATACAATCAAGATCCAGGAGAATAGTGTAGGACAGGCAAGGTTCTAGAAACAATCTGCCAGCAAAGTACACAATGAGAGTAGACAGGAATCAAGTAAAAAGTAACAATGAATATCCAGCAGAAATCATAGGAATATTATACCCAGGTTCTGGGTATTTATAATCTTGAGTTAATTGCTCATCTGTGAAACAAAGAGCAACGTGGTCTCTAATTGATGCAAAAAAAGTCCTTTTATTAGGTTACATGGGATAAGATCCAAACAACCACAAAGTTTTGTGGTAGCACCCCTTAATCGTGTAATGCATTGGTCATCAATTTTCGTTACCTTTATAACAGTACACTTCTATTAACCCTTAATGGGAACAATGTAACTCCTTTACACATTGCCATCTAATGGATGAAAATTTAAAACAACAACAATTTGAGACAACCAGAATTACATAATAGATTTTAACAATACATCCTTTGTTACAATATTAATACATTTTGGTAAAAAGACTCATTTAAATGTTGCCACTAATAATTAATACACCAGTAAAATATAGTTATAAAGAACTACAAATCCAGTATATAAGCAAAAAATTCAATTGAAAACCGACCAACTTATTTCCCTATTCATACTCTTTGGTTCTAATGCATCCAAATGGAAAATCCAATAGGTTTCACGCTGTTTAAGTAATAGTTCTCTAGTCCCACATCTTGTTTTTTTTCTGTTCTGTTACTTGATACCTTTATTGATTGATTTGATGTCCTGCCCTCAAGAAAGGGCAAGCAACTGGAGCAGTGATCACATTACATCTAATATTACTTTTATGTTCACCAATGCGGTCTCGAATACGTCTAGTGGATTCTCCCACATAAACACACACATAGGCATTTGATCAAATAAACCATGTATTGAGTATCACAAGTATAATGATCACAATAGAGATATTCATGTCTTTTTCTAATATGGCCATTTTTTTGGACAGAATATTACATCCTTTGGTAGAGCAATCAAATACTTTCATAAAGGATACTAAAGATTTTCTCAATAAATTGAATAGTTTGCAACTAACTACAGACACATTTACAATGTTTAGTTAAGATGTAACAAGTTTGTATACATCTATCACTCATGAGAGTGGCCTAGGGGCCGTGAAATATGCTTTACACTCTACAGGCACACATAGCATCGAGCAGATACATTTTATTCTACAGTTGCTAGAAATCATTTTATATAACAACTATTTTCTTTTTGAGAATTAATTTTATCTTCAAATGCAGGGTACTGCCATGGGATCCAATGTCGCCCCCAATTATGCTAATATTTACATGAATATATTTGAAGAAAAATTTGCTTTTGAAAATCAATTATTCAATCAATATGGCTCCACCTGGTGGCGCTATATTGATGATATCTTTGGCATTTGGGTAGGCGACATTGGATCCCTTGAGCAATTTGTTGAAGAATTGAATGATTCAACTACTAATATAAAATTCAAACTATAAGCAGAATAGTACTCTAGTAACAACTAATATCACTAAGGTACTTATAAGAGGCGCCTAGGAGTAACAAACGGAAACAGGTAAATAAATAAATGCAAGGGTCTTGAAAATGACTATAGGCAAGATTAGACAATAATATCTATAATATACAAACTGTCATCCGAAATGGGATGGCATGTGACGGCAAAGTCCTTAATATCCGTAATGTAAAGTCCCAGACAAGATGTTCCAGACGGAAGGGCCGCTCCTCTAGAGTGTCACGCCACGACACAAGGATAAGGAATCTAGAAAAATCAAAATAGAGGGCGCCATATGGTGCAGATCAGATGGTAAATGATATTACAGGCTAAGGAGGACAAAAGAATCCTACTCACGAGATGTAAAGCACAGATGTGCAAAACCAGCAATCCGGAACCACTTGTCGTCCGGTAGACCAAATGGATATGATCACAGGGGCGAATCCTCGTCTCACCAGGGAGAGTCCAGGGATGCCTTAGGGCAGGAGTCAGTCAGCAGAAAGGAATCCAACAGTAGCCAGTCCCACACCTCAAATGACTAGAGAGGAGACTAGACCAGCTCCAAGAAGGTCAACGATTGAGAAGATCAAAAAAGGTAGGCAGCAAGTGAGGAGATGAATAAATCTTTAAAATTTATTAAAATAGTAAAAACATAAGCAACGCGTTTCTCAGTGTAACACACTGTTTCATCAGGCTGTATAACAAACAAACTCACAGCTGCCATATTTAAACCCTAAACAACCAATCAGAATGAGGAGAAAATTCCACCCCCTTACCAGGTGGTACCATGTTCACATGGGGGGTGGGAAATATATATTAAATAAAAAACAATCGATTGCATTAATAGTGCACACCATCTAGCCTTGATTGAATCTTTGCCACGCAGTCAGATGCTTTTTAGAAAGGGGCTATCTTAGGCAAAAAAAAAACAGATAAAAAGAGGATTTGTTTTCCAAACAAAGTTCCACAATAGCTATATCTATAAGGAGACATTGGGGTATGCTGAGTAAATGTAATCCTGATATTGAAGAATTTCAACAGCTAACTATCGGCTAGATTTAGAGTTTTGTCTGTAACGACCCGCGTAGCTAACGCTGGCTTTTTTTCCCCTGCACCTTTTAAATACCGCTGGTATTTAGAGTTCACAGAATGGCTGCGTTTTCAGTGCGTTAGGCTCCAAAAAGGGAGCGTAGAGTATAATTTATCGCCACTGCAACTCTCGATACCAGCGGTGCTTACGGACGCGGCCAGCTTCAAAAACTTGCTCGTGCACGATTCCCCCATAGGAAACAATGGGGCAGTTTGAGCTGAAAAAAAACCTAACACCTGCAAAAAAGCAGCGTTCAGCTCCTAACGCAGCCCCATTGTTTCCTATGGGGAAATACTTCCTAAGTCTGCATCTAACACCCTAACATGTACCCCGTGTCTAAACACCCCTAACATTACATTTATTAACCCCTAATCTGCCGCCCCAGCTATCGCTGACCCCTGCATATTATTATTAGCCCCTAATATGCCGCTCCGTACACCGCCGCACCTACGTTATCCCTATGTACCCCTAATCTGCTGCCCCTAACACCGCCGACCCCTATATTATATTTATTAACCCCTAATCTGCCGCCCCCAACGTCGCAGCCACCTACCTACAATAATTAACCCCTAATCTGCCGACCGGACCGCACCGCTACTCTAATAAATGTATTAACCCTTAAAGCTAAGTCTAACACTAACACCCCCATAAGTTAAATATAATTTAAATCTAACGAAATAAATTAACTCTTATTAAATAAATTATTCCTATTTAAAGCTAATTAGTTACCTGTAAAATAAATCCTAATATAGCTACAATATAAATTATAATTATATTGTAGCTATTTTAGGATTAATATTTATTTTACAGGCAACTTTGTATTTATTTTAACCAGGTACAATAGCTATTAAATAGTTAATAACTATTTAATAGCTACCTAGTTAAAATAATTACAAAATTACCTGTAAAATAAATCCTAACCTAAGTTACAATTAAACCTAACACTACACTATCAATAAATAAATTAAATAAGCTACCTACAATTATCTACAATTAAACCTAACACTACACTATCAATAAATTAATTAAATACAATACCTACAAATAAATACAATGAAATAAACTAACTAAAGTACAAAAAATAAAAAAAGAACTAAGTTACAAAAAATAAAAAAATATTTACAAACATTAGAAAAATATTACAACAATTTTCAACTAATTACACCTACTCTAAGCCCCCTAATAAAATAACAAAGACCCCCAAAATAAAAAATGCCCTACCCTATTCTAAAATTAAAATAGAAAAGCTCTTTTACCTTACCAGCCCTGAAAAGCGCCCTTTGCGGGGCATGCCCCAAAGAATTCAGCTCTTTTGCCTGTAAAAAAAAAAACATACAATACCCCCCCAACATTACAACCCACCACCCACATACCCCTAATCTAACCCAAACCCCCCTTAAATAAACCTAACACTAAGCCCCTGAAGATCTCCCTACCTTATCTTCACCACACCGGGTATCAGCGATCCGTCCAGGCTCCGATGTCTTGATCCAAGCCCAAGCGGGGGACTGAAGATGTCCATGATCCGTCTGAAGTCTTCATCCAAGCAGGAGCTGAAGAGGTCCATGATCCGACTGAAGTCTTCTATCAAGCGGCATCTTCAATCTTCTTTCTTCCAGATCCATGTAGTTCACCCGCCGACGCAGAACATCCATCTTCACCGACGACTTCCCGACGAATGACGGTTCCTTTAAGGGACAACATCCAAGATGGCGTCCCTCGAATTCCGATTGGCTGATAGGATTCTATCAGCCAATCGGAATTAAGGTAGGAAAATTCTGATTGGCTGATGGAATCAGCCAATCAGATTCAACTTCAATCCGATTGGCTGATCCGATCAGCCAATCAGATTGAGCTCGCATTCTATTGGCTGATATTTTTAAGATTAGGGTTTGGGCGACGAAAGAGCTAACTGTCCATTTAAGGGCAATGCCCATCCAAATGCCCTTTTCAGGGCAATGGGGAGCTTAGTTTTTATAGATAGTATTTTATTTGGGGGGTTGGTTGTGTGGGTGGTTGGTTTTACTGTTGGGGTGTTGTTTGTATTTTTTTTACAGGTAAAAGAGCTGATTACTTTGGGGCAATGCCCCGCAAAAGGCCCTTTTAATGGCTATTGGTAGTTTAGGCTAGGGTTTTTTTTATTTTGGGGGGGGCTTTTTTATTTTAATAGGGCTCTTAGATTAGGTGTAATTAGTTTAAATTTCTGTAATTTGTTTATTATTTTCTGTAATTTAGTGTTTGTTTGTTTTTGTACTTTAGCTCATTTAATTTAATTTAAGTAATTGTATTTAATTTAGTTAATGTATTTAATTATAGTGTAGTGTTAGGTGTTAGTGTAACTTAGGTTAGGTTTTATTTTACAGGTAAATTTGTATTTATTTTAGCTAGGTAGTTATTAAATAGTTAATAACTATTTAATAACTATTCTACCTAGTTAAAATAAATACAAACTTGCCTGTAAAATAAAAATAAATCCTAAAATAGCTACAAAGTAACTATTAGTTATATTGTATCTATCTTAGGGTTTATTTTACAGGTAAGTATTTAGTTTTAAATATGAATAATTTAGTTAATGATAGGAATATTTATTTAAATTATATTTAAGTTAGTGGGTGTTAGGTTTAGGGTTAGACTTAGGTTTAGGGGTTAATAACTAATATAGTGGCGGCGACGTTGGGGGCGGCAGATTAGGGGTTAATAAATGTAGGTAGGTGGCGGCGATGTTAGAGACGGCAGATTAGGGGTTAATAATATTTAACTAATGTTTGCGAGGCGGGAGTACGGCGGTTTAGGGTTTAATATGTTTATTATAGTGGCAGCGACGTTGGGGGCGGCAGATTAGGGGTTAATAAGTGTAGGTAGGTGGCAGCAACATTGGGGGCAGCAGATTAGGGATTAATAAATGTAATGTAGGTGTCGGCGATGTTGGGGGCAGCAGATTAGGGATTCATAAGTATAATGTAGGTGGCGGCGGTGTCCGGAGCGGCAGATTAGGGGTTAAAAATATTATTTTAGTATTTGCGATGCGGGAGGGCCTCGGTTTAGGGGTTAATAGGTAGTTTATGGGTGTTAGTGTACTTTTCAGCACTTTAGTTATGAGTTTTATGCTACGGCTTTGTAGCATAAAACTCATAACTACTGACTTTTAAATGCGATAGGACTCTTGACGGGGTAGGGTGTACTGCTCACTTTTTGACCTCCCAGGACAGACTCGTAATACCAGCGCTATGGAGGTCCAATAGAAAAAAGACTTTACGAAGTTTACGTAAGTTGTTTTGCAGTAAGGCCAAAGAAGTGTGCGGTACACCTAAACCTTCAAGACTCGTAATACCAGCGGGCGTAAAAAAGCAGCGTTAGGATCTCTTAACGCTGCTTTTTTACCCTAACGCACAACTCGTAATCTAGTCGCTTGATTTTTAAAAGAATTTTACAATTTACTTACATTATCAGTCTTACTGTATTGTCTTGTCATAATTTGTTGATGAGCAAATCTAGATATAATCAAGTGTGTGTACATGTCTTGAGGAATATATGGCAGTATGTTTTTGCTGAACCACTGGTAGTGAGCTCTCAGAGACTGCAGAAAAGCCCCCAGTAGGGGAGTAACTGTGGTTAGCTTCAGTGGTCGGTTGTGGTTATAATGGTAGTGTTGAGGGAAAGTTATATGTTATTGTGTTAGTGCAAGAGGGAGAATCAGGTCAGTCATGCCGGTTATCTGTAGGTGATTGGAGGTTTCAGTTAGACAGTACGGGTGGGAAACGATTAGGATTAGTGAACTATAATAATGTCACCATTGTAGTATGATGTGGTCAGGAACCTATTTTTAGTGAGCCTCATATAGTGCCATCTCACTAAATAATAGTGGTGTACATATACTTGGAAATATTGAGGTATTATGATGAATGTGCTTTTGCAAGATGTTTTTCATAGGTGGTGTATTATAGCTAATTCCATAAGGCCTAGTGCTATGCTTTCAATTCTTTTTAAAGCTTTTCTTTTTTTTGTTATATTTATATTGTAACTAATTTGTCTTGAAAAAATAGCGTCTATTATATTGTTTTTATTTATAAAGGATACTGTAGTCTCTATGGCCGTCCACATGTGGGTCCTCCCCACCTGGAGTACAAACAGATTAATTTCCGTGTTCAATCCCCTTGAATGTAGCTCTGTTTTAGAGAAAGAAGCTCAGTATTCTGGGAGTTACATAGCATTCTGGAATTTGTACTTCCCTATTTCACTCTCAGTATTGTTATTCTGCAATTGTGGACTCCAATTCCCAGCATGCATTGTACAGTAGAGAGGAGTGAGCTTCCTTAAAGGAAGACAGTTTTGCATGAGATCACGCCCACTCCTTCATGCTGTGTCTGATGTGTCTCCCAGACCTCCTGCACAAGTGGTAGTGGGGAGATGGGTTCACTATGAGCCAGTGATCTTTAACTGCACCATGACTTCATGTTATACACATATATATAGTTCCACTAACACCATATTTTTAACAGTAGCAAAGAACAATGTATCTTATTAAATGAACATTGTACACTAGATTTTTATTTTGCATAATTGTTTTGTAGATGATCCATTTATATAGCCCATAAATTTTTTTTTTTTTTTAAATAATGGATAGTTTTGCTTATTTTTAAATAACATTGCTCTGATTTTAAGACTCATAACCAAGCCCCAAATTTTAGGAGAATACCAACATATACCTACTCCAGCTTGCTCCTGTTTGTGTAAAGGGTCTTTTCATATGCAAAGGAAGTGGGAGGGGGAGTGTCTGATATTTCCCACTTGCAGTGGGTGTTCCAGTAGACTTTTAAACAGATCTAAATAGGAAGCTTCTAAGTAAGTTTTTAAACGGTTTTATACTGGATTTTTCTATCAGTATCTGTGTATATTATTTTTATAGTAGTGTCTATTACATGCAGTTATATGAAAATTGGGGTATACTGTCCCTTTAATGGCAATCTGCTCTGAGTAAACACTTACTGTGCAGAATCCTCCGACTCACATACTGTAATAATTTGTTGAAGTTTTTGCCAATAGCACTGTGATGAGAGCAGGATGTGATGTCACTAGTATGTGGGCGGGGCTTAGGTCCGGTGTCTGTGTCGCAGTTAGTTTAGTACAATCAACCTGACTAGATGTGTATTTTTATGCTCTGCAATAAAATAGAGTTGTACCATCATTGCTGTGTCCTGCATATGTCCTGCATCTCATGACATGGTGTCAGAAGTTCTGGACTGCGCTTCTGTTCCTGATCGATTGCAATGTCAAAGTTTACCCCACCTGAGCCTTTTGACTTCTCTCAGCCTGCAGCTTGGCCCACATGGCGTCAGCAGTTTCAGCGCTTCAGGATTGCTTCCAAACTGAACAAGGAGAGTGGTGAAGTAAAAGTTAATTCTCTTTTATACTCTATGGGGAAAGATGTGGAGCCAGTGTTCAATGCTTTTATTTTCCAAGAAGGGGAAGAATTTAACTTTGATATAGTTATGGATAAACTCAGTGCCCACTTTGCGCCCAAAAGAAATGTGATTCATGAGAGAGCTTGTTTTCACAAACGTAATCAGCGTGTGGGAGAATCTGTGGAGTCATTTGTGCGCAGCCTGTATGAATTAGCTGAATTCTGTGAGTTTGGTGTTGCTAAAGAAGAGCAAATCAGAGACAGAATAGTTATTGGAATTGCAGATGCTGAAGTCTCCCTGAAGCTGCAGTTAGAGCCTGATTTAACGTTAGACGGGGCTATTAGGATGGCCCGCCAGAGTGAACTGGTGAAAAAGGAAAGTGCTGATCTGAGGTATTGTGGATGAAGTGCAACAGTCTAGGAAAACTGCTAGTGAAAGGCACAGTGTGAGCGGTAGATCTAAAGTACTGGAAAGGCCTAGAAGTGGATGGGCGCAACATGGCCGATGCACACGGTGCTACCGGGCTCATGATCAGAGTGCTATATGCCCGGCCAGAGATAGAAGATGCAGAAAATGCAACAGAATAGGCCATTTTGAAGTGGTGTGTAAAACTGAATACATTAAGGAGATGCAGGTGGACAGTGACCAGGAGGGTCAGGAAGTGTCTTTTGTGGGGTCTGTTGTGGAACGGACAAGCTCAGAGGAAGATTGGAAAGTTACTTTTACTGTAATGGGAGCCAAAGTTGATTTTAAGATTGACACAGGAGCAGATATCACTGTAATGTCTTTTGCTGAATTTGTGAAACTGCCTCGACAGCCCCAGCTGGCGAAGGTTACTACAAATGTCCATAGTCCTGGTGGCCGCATTGATTGTGTGGGGAAATTTCTTGCCAGCTGTGAGTACAAGCAAAGGAAGTTTACCATGTGGGTGCATGTGATCCGAGGTCAGTGTGTTAACAGTTTATTGAGCAGAAAAGCAGCCTGTGACTTGGGCCTCGTGGCCAGAGTGAATGAGATTTCCGAAGATATGTTTGGCGAGTTGGGCCTACTGAACTGCAAACCTGTCCGTATAGCACTTAAAAGTGACGCAGTCCCATACAGTATTTCTACCCCTCGTAGAATCCCCTTCCCGCTCATGCCTCAAGTGGAGAAAGAGCTTATGTGCATGAAGTCTATGGGGGTTATTGAAGAGGTTGTTGAGGCGACTGATTGGTGTGCCCCCATTGTTCCAGTTGCAAAGAAAAACGGAAAGGTGCGCATCTGTGTGGACCTGAAAAGGTTGAACGAAGAGATAAAGAAAGAGACATATTTGGACACAGATCTGCAAGAAGTTATAAGGTACATAAAAGAAGGCTGGCCCGAGAGTCGGGCAGCCTGGATGTCTTTAAATGCTTACCATCCAGAGAGGTCGCAGCTCACGGAGCTGGAGGGGTTGGTGCTGTTCCAAGACCGCATTGTAATTCCTGTCAGCATGAGGAAGGAGATGTTAAACAGGATTCACGATGGCCACTTAGGCATTACAAAGTGCAGAGAAAGGGCAGCTACAGCTGTGTGGTGGCCTGGGATCAGCTCCGACATTGCAAATCATGTGTCTAAATGTGCCTTTTGCCGGGAACGCCGGCCTACTCAGAGAAGGGAGCCCTTGATGTCTACTCCGCTGCCTGCGGGGCCGTGGCAGAAAATAGCTGCTGATTTGTTTGAACTGCACGGGAAAAAGTTTCTTGTTGTGATCGACTACTATTCCAGGTATTTGGAAATTGCACCCCTGAATGATATCACAAGTCAGGCCATTATCATTCTCCTGAAGAGCTTGTTCGCCCACTGGGGAATTCCAGTGGAGCTGGTGAGTGATAATGGTATGCAGTTCGCTTCTACAGAGTTCAGTGCTTTCAGCAGGGAATATGATTTTGTACATTCCATGTCAAGTCCACATTATCCGCAGGCCAACGGAATGGCTGAAAGGGCAGTTCAAACAACAAAATTCATTCTAAAGCAATCTGAGCCGTACCTAGCCCTCTTGTCATACAGGGCGATGCCAATTCAAGCCACCGGGTTTAGCCCGGCACAGCTGATGCTAGGACGCCAGATTTGCACCACTTTACCCTCAGTGGGTGTCTTCAAGCCGCCTGGCCCTGTTCCTCGGGACGAAGTCCTTAGGAGGGATGAAGAGGCCAAAAAGGGTTATCGTTTCTTCTACGACAGGAGACATTCTGTCAGGCCTTTACAGGAACTGAAAGCGGGCCAAAGTGTCAGAATTAAACTGGATGATGAGAAGAAATGGAAGACGCCTGCTACGGTAGTGGGCCGCTCTCCAGAACCAAGGTCTTACACAGTCCTTACAGAGGGAGGGACGGTTACACGCCGTAACCGAAGACATCTTCAGCCTGTACCTGAGAGTCTGGAACCGGATACCTCTGTACCACCGCCGGTGGGATCCCCTGTTCTAAGAGAGGTGCCTTCCCCTCAGCAAGATCACAGCGGGGATATATCTTTGCTTCCAGCAGACTCTTGTTCACCATCTTCTGTATCAGAGGACAGTTCATGCAAAGTTACATCAAGCGGAAGAGTGGTGAAACTTCCGGCCCGATACAGGGACTGACTTTAGCTAGAACAGTGACCGGAAGTATGGGCAGAATAATCCCATGGTCACTGTGGACTAGGGTAGTCTACCCCGATATCCAAGTCAGGATGTAATTTATTTGTTCATGTTTTCTAATCTATCTGTTTTTATAATGTTCAAAAACAAAAATGTTGTTGTATACCCTGTTGGTGTACCTTGTTATTTATTATATGCAAATGTATGCTCTGCCTTTGAAAAAGGGGAAGATGTGATGAGAGCAGGATGTGATGTCACTAGTATGTGGGCGGGGCTTAGGTCCGGTGTCTGTGTCGCAGTTAGTTTAGTACAATCAACCTGACTAGATGTGTATTGTTATGCTCTGCAATAAAATAGAGTTGTACCATCATTGCTGTGTCCTGCATATGTCCTGCATCTCATGACAAGCACATTTATAGAAATGTACATTTTACATATCTTAGGTAATATACTGTTTGCAGTTTTAGGCTATATATGTTAAATTATGTTGGTTGTTTGATTCTCCTCTACTGACCCTTTGCAATGGATTTTATTATATATCTCGTAAGACAAGAATTCTATTTAAAAATCATATTTCCAGCCAATGGTCGAACTTCCAGGGTCGCAAAGGTTGCTTTGTGACGGAGTGGGGCTTAGATGGTGAAGAAGGAACTGTGTGAAGGAGAAATGAGTTGAGTTGGTGAGGTGCAGACTGTGTGAAAGAGAGGTGATCTGAGTGGACGAGGTGGGGGCTGTGTGAAGTAGAGAGGGTCTGAAAGGGTAAGGAAGCAGCTGTGTGAGATAAAGAGTGCTAAGAGGGTGAGAATGGGGCTGGGTGTGAGGGAGATATGTGTTAAAAAGGTTATGGATGAGGCTGTGTGAGGGAGAAGGAGGCTGCATGATTAAGGATGGGCTGTGTGAGGGAAAGGGGGTTAAGAAGGTGAGGAAGGGTCTGTGTTTGAGGAAGTAGTTGTGAGGATGAAAAGGGGGTGAATGGCTGTTTTGGGTGAGGAAGGCTGAGAGGGTGAGTATAAGGCTGTGTGTGATGGAGAGGGGAGCTGAAAGGATGAAGAAGGGGCTGTGTGTGTGAGGGGGCTGAGAAGGTAAGGAGGGATAATGATGGGGTAAGGAGAAGCTCTTTGTGACTTTGGGAATGAGGGTGAGGAGGGTGTGTGTGTGTGTGTGAGAGAGAGAGAGAGAGAGAGAGAGGAGGGCTGAGAGGGTGAGGAAGGGTTCTGTGTGTCAGAGGGAGGAGGGCTCAGAGGTTGAGGAAGGTGCTGTGTGTGTGTGTGTGTGTGTGAGATAAAGAAGGGGCTGAAGGGTGAGGAAGGGGCTGTGTGTATGTGTGTGAGGGGGCTGAGAAGGTAAGGAGGGAGAATGACAGGGTAAGGAGAAGCTGTTTTTGACTTTCGGAATGAGGGGGAGGAGGGCGTGTGTGTGTGTGAGAGGGAGGAGGGCTGAGAGAGTGAGGAAGGTGCTGTGTGTGTGTGTGAGAGAGGGAGGAGGGCTGAGAGAGTGAGGAAGGTGCTGTGTGTGTGTGTGTGTGTGTGTGAGAGAGAGAGAGGAGGGCTGAGAGAGTGAGGAAGGTGCTGTGTGTGTGTAAGAGAGAGGGAGGAGGGCTGAGAGAGCGAGGAAGGTGCTGTGTGTGTGTGTGTGTGTGTGTGTGTGTGAGAGGGAGGAGGGCTGAGAGAGCGAGGAAGGTGCTGTGTGTGTGTGTGTGTGTGTGTGTGTGTGAGAGGGAGGAGGGCTGAGAGAGCGAGGAAGTTGCTGTGTGTGTGTGTGTGAGAGAGGGAGGAGGGCTGAGAGAGCGAGGAAGGTGCTGTGTGTGTGTGTGAGAGACTGAGGGAGGATGGCTGAGAGAGCGAGGAAGGTGCTGTGTGTGTGTGTGTGAGAGAGGGAGGAGGGCTGAGAGAGTGAGGAAGGTGCTGTGTGTGTGTGAGAGAGACTGAGGGAGGAGGGCTGAGAGAGCGAGGAAGGTGCTGTGTGTGTGTAAGAGAGAGGGAGGAGGGCTGAGAGAGTGAGGAAGGTGCTGTGTGTGTGAGAGAGAGAGAGAGGAGGGCTGAGAGAGTGAGGAAGGTGCTGTGTGTGTGTGTGAGAGAGGGAGGAGGGCTGAGAGAGTGAGGTAAGGTGCTGTGAGTGTGTGTGTGTTGAGAGAGGGAGGAGGGCTGAGAGAGTGAGGAGTGAGGAAGGTGCTGTGTGTGTGTGAGAGAGGAAGGAGGGCTGAGAGGGTGAGGAAGGTGCTGTGTGTGTGTGTGTGTGTGTGTGAGAGAGAGAGAGAGGGGGCTGAGTTTGGGAGAAGGGAGGCTGAGAGGGTAAGGAGAAGCTGTTTGTGATTGAGGGAAGGAGGGTGAGGAGGGGGTGTGATTGAGAGAGATAGAGGTTGAAAGGGTGAGCAGGGTGCTTTGTGTGAGGGAGAGGGGGACTGAGAAGGTGAGGAGGGGTGGTGTATGAGGGAGGTAGACTGAAAGGGTCAAAGGTAGCTAACAGAAGCTGTTTGGTTGTGAGGGGGGGTGGAGAAGGTGAGAAGGGGACTTTGCGAGGGAGAGATTAGCTTAGAGGGTGAGGAAAGAGCTGTGTGTGTGTGTGTGTGAGGGAGATGAAAGGGTGAGGAGGGGCTGTGTGTGAGGGAGAGGGGAGCTGAGAGTGTAAGGAGGGAGCTGGTCAGGAGTGGAACTACAGGGGATGTAGAGTGCACAACTGTGACTGGGCCCCTGAGTGTGGGGGCCCAGCTTAAAAAAAAAATACATTTTTTTTCAATAAAAAACGTTGACCTACCACTGCCTGCACTGATATCATGTGAGTGTGACATGATGCTTCACTAGTGTCTCTGACTACAGGGGTTAGTGTTTCTGTTTTACCCATTGGTGTTTATGTGTGTGTGTGTGTGTATGTATGTATGTGACTGTGTGTGTATTTATGCATGTATGTGTGTGTGTGTGTGTGTGTGTGTGTGTGTATGTTTGTGGAACCAGCTCATTACAGACCTTGGCACTACAGCATGGGGGGCTGGGATAAACAGTGTCACTATACAGTACCACTATATATAGGACAGGGGGGCTGGACCATGTCACTGACTACTGTGGTCACTTTATAAAGTACTGGGCGGGTAGGGTCAGGCCAGCCATCTCGCCGGCAGATTACAGACTGTGTCACTAACTCACTATATACAGTACTGGTGGGTTAAACAGTGTCACTATATACAGTAATAGGGGGTCAGACCATCTCACAAACTGTGGGCACAGGGTACCTCCTTTTGCAGACATGTAATCTGATTCACATTTTTTTTCTGTGTTAAATGTAATAAATAATCATAAAAAAGATATGTATCAAATTCACATTTTTTGAGGGTGGGTAGGGGGGCCTTCTTAGATTTTTGCACCTGGGCCCTGTGGTTTCTAGTTACGCCTCTGGGGCTGGTTGAGGGAGTTGGGGCTTAGAGGGTGTGGATTGGGCTGTGTGAAGGAGAGGGGGGTTAAGGGGACGGGAGCCTTAATGGATTCTTGCACTAGACCCAGAAGTTTCTAGTTACGCCTCCAGCAGAGTTTTTTTAGTACAATTCTGCATGAATTGTATTATACTTCTCTACATTTTTATGTTTAAATATTGAAGTTATAATATAACTCCACTGTGTTGGCATTGCCTTCCCATTTGTCCAATAAGTAATAAATCAGTCTAAAAATAAACTATACGATTATGAAATATGTTGTTATCCTCAAAGACTAGAGACAAATCCAGTCAACTGATGTATAACTTGTAATTTGTAGTTTCAAATTCAGCATCCATTACAGACTTATGTATATAGTATAGGGATCAAAAGTTCACTGTGAAAAGGTTAAATTATTCTTTCCAGGTTAGTCCCCCAACTCATCTAGATCAATAGTATCCTAGATATAAATGACTCAACTGTCACTGTAAATCTGTAAGAAAGTATCTACAACCTCAGACCTAATACACTAGCTTAGATGACAAGTGGAGAGCAAAAAAATGCAAGCAGTATAGAGCGATAACTTCCCTGGAACACAAACAATGCCCCTTTAATATTTGTGCTGGCATTGCAAGTCCTCTGCACCAGTACTAGTATGGTGCACACTATAGTATTCATGTTAGATAGCTCAGGCATATAATTTCCCTCAGATAATAGATTTTTTGTCAGAGTCTGTACAAATAATTCATGTCGGATTAGAACTAGAGCCCTAAACCGATGGAACACAGTAATTCAGCTCAAGTAATTTTTATTTTTGGTTACATTTTTGCCATATACCTTCCATGTTTTTTAATGCAAACTAACAGGTAATTACACAATAAAGTTGTGTTTCATATTGCGTCCGTGCAACACTTTACTGATGATAATAAGAGCATAATGCGTACACTACAACTGTTTCCCATGGAAAGTATAGGAAATAGCTTGGAACACTTGATTGTGCTAGGCTGAGCATTACACAATATGCCATTTTTTTGTTTTAAGTGTCTAAAGATTTAATCCTTTCCTGAATAAAAGCAACTTCTGTTGGGGGGGGGGGGGGGCATGTCTGAGTAGCAACCAGGATGACTGCTTTTTTTCATGGCTGAATACTAGAGTTAATAAACTCATCAGATTTGGAATCCCAATCTATTTCACGTAATTCTGTAAATCTGAGAATTTGCTGTGCAGGTTAACATAACTTTTATATAGAATTTCAGACTGGATGAACTGAAAATATGAGGGATGCTGCGGAAGCTGTATAATGGATTAGGCCTTTATCTCCCCCCCCCCCCACCACACACACATTCCTAGTAGACATGTGCAACGCAAAAAAATTAGTTTTGTTTCGTTTTCATTAGTTAAATAAATAATTTAGTTTCGGCAAATTAGTTTATTTAAGTTTAAAAAAAAAATTGTTTCGCAAATTAGTTATGTTAAGTTAAATCGTTTTTTCGGATCTGTTTGTTTTTTTCGGAAGTTTAGAATAGAATAATGAATATGAATAAAAATTGGTTCCGAAAAAACTAAAGGATCTGAAAGGATCTGAAAAAACTATTTAACTAAACTTAACTAATATGCCGGCGATTGCCAAAACAAAATTATCTAAAACCGCCGCCGCCACCAACATCGCCGACACTAAATAAAGCTATTAACCCCTAAACCACCATCCCCCCACATAGTCGACATTAACTAAACCTATTAACCCCTAAACCGCCGCCCCACCACATACCCAACACTACCTAAACCTTTTAACCCCTAAACCACAGTTCCCCGACATCGCTAATACTAACTAAAACACTAAATAAACCTATTTACCCCTAAACCGCCATTCCCAAACATCGCCAACACTAACTAAACTTATTAACCACTAAACCGCAGTTCCCCGACATCGCTGACACTAACTAAAACACTAACTAAACCTATTAACCCCTAAACCGCCGGCCCCCACATCACAACAACCTAAATTAAACTATAGTAACTCCTAAACCTAACACCCCCTAACTTTAACATAATTAAAATAGACCTAAATTAAAGTTACAATTATTAACTAACTACCTATTTAAAAATAAATACAAACTTACCTGTGAAATAAAAATAAAACCTAAGCTTGCTACTATATAACTATTTACTAACTACCTTGTTAAAATAAATACATACTTACCTGTGAAATAAAAATAAAACCTAAGCTTACACTAATAAAACCTAACATTACTAAAAAAAAAACTAACATTACTAAAAATAAAAAGCTAAGATTACTACAAAATTAAAACTACAATTACAAAAAATAATAAACACTACAAAAAAAAAAAAATATCATTACAAAAAATAACTAACAAAATTATCCAAAATAATAAAAATTATTCCTATTCTAATACACTGTTTTAAAGAAAAAAACAACCGACCCCAAAATAAAAAAAACCCTAATCTAAAATAAACTACTAAGGGCCCTTAAAAGGTCCTTTTGTAGGGCATTGCCCTAAAATTAACAGCTCTTTAGCAAAAAAATAAAAACAAACACCCCATAGCATAACAAACCCCCAGCCCCCAAACCCACAAAATAAAAATAAACCTAATCTACCCATTGCCAGGAAAAGAGCATTTGTATGGCCTTAAAAGGACATTCAGCTCTTTTTCGACCCATTCAAAATAAAAAATGCCTAATCTAAAAAAAAAAATAAACCCCAAAAATAAAAACCCCATTACAAAAAATAACAAATCAGCCAATAGTAATGAGAACTGCTTAAATCCTATTGGCTATTTAAATCAGCCAATAGGATTTAAGTAGCTCTCATTCCTATTTGCTGATTGAAATTTTTCAGCCAATAGGAATGCAACAGTAGCCCATTATAAAAGGGGTACCTTAGAAAAATGGTGTGTGTGATGCGCTAGGCTGTGCCCACCTTGCCTTTCTACAATTACCGTCTCCTTCCTAGACAGTATAGGATAGAAATAAGTTTAAAAATGTGTATGGCGTAGAGGCGCTTACAGCTGTGGGTGAATGTTCTAATGTGTATAAATTATTTTCGTATCTTTGTAAAAATTATTTTGGTTACACTGAAAGGATATTCAAGTTTAGTTACAAACTATAGGACAGTGAATTATATCACTCAAATTCTATCAAAGTAATAAAATCTCTTTCCTGACAAAGTTGATATTCACATAAAATTATTTATTATAACACACAGTATAATATAAAACAATATAATAATTAATTAACACTTCACATACATAAAGTAAAAACTTGTAGAATCTTACTGCTCGAACACAGACGCTATCCTCAAACCATCCAACCGGAAGTGAACTTGAAGGCCGCAAGGCCGCTTGGGATTGCCCCAGGAGTGCCGTAGTAGGTGTGTGCCAAATCCAGCAACAAAGTGATACAGGAGGAAAAGAATTTGACAGGCACTGCAATCCAGGTGAATTTGCAAATAAAAAGTCTTTTATTCAAAGATACAAGGTAAATACCAATCCAAGAAGAGGGAGACCTTGGTAAAGGTGACTCTTAACAGGTAAGGGTAACACACAGGTGACTGTCTGACGCGTTTCGCGCCCCCTACTGGCGCTTACTCATAGACACAATACAAGCATTACAGAGATGCTATAAATACACATTAGAACAATCAATTAAGAATGGGAGTTAACCCAATAAAGCCTAAACTAAAAAGCATAGCTAGGATGTGTGTATGTTAATACTATAGCAAGCAAAAACATATATGTATAAAAAAGAAGCTAAAGAAGGGAAAATATACATACTAAATGAATATATATTTAAGAACTCTGGTCTATTAATCTATCCAAATTTGTTCCTAAAATGAATATATATGTAATCTTAGAAACCATTTACAAAATCTCACTTATGTATTAATAAGCTGCCAGTGGACTAAAAAAAGCGAGGATCAACAAATAAACACAGATAAATATAAGCCTGAATGGCTTTTATATAAGGGGTGATCTTAGACATGAACAAAGGTGTAAATAATGTTCATGTGATCAAAATCCCTACTCTTGTGTTAATCTATATAACCAAATTATAATAGATGCCCTAGACATTATAACAAAGAAAGAAAATAATAAGATTAGTAATGAGTGAAAAATGTAACACCAAAATGGGTACTTAAGTATCAGCTATATTATGTGTCATCGATGAAAAAATCAATGTCACATTCCCTATTAATACCCATTGGGCTTCTGGTTTGAAGCTGCAGGATCCAATAGATCTCTTTCCTTTGTAAAATTGTATATCTATTGCCACCTCTAGGAGGCACAAGAGCTATGTCAATAATACTGATAGATAAATCAGCTATATTTGTAAAATGTTCTCCATTGAAATGGTTTTAAGCATTAAAGACTAAAGGAAATATACATTTAAAACCACGGTCAGATAAGCCATTTTTGCCAAACGCTTAGACCGAGAGATTTGGAGTTAATATTGGGACTTCCCTTATATATTTTATCTGTTTTGATATATTGCTACATTTTATATTAGACAATACCATAAATTTGAATAGTAGCACAGAGATTTGAATATAGCCGGTTTTAGATACATTGTTTTATGAATGAGAGCATGTATGTGAAGTGTTAATTAATTATTATATTGTTTTATATTATACTGTGTGTTATAATAAATAATTTTATGTGAATATCAACTTTGTCAGGAAAGAGATTTTATTACTTTGATAGAATTTGAGTGATATAATTCACTGTCCTATAGTTTGTAACTAAACTTGAATATCCTTTCAGTGTAACCAAAATAATTTTTACAAAGATACGAAAATAATTTATACACATTAGAACATTCACCCACAGCTGTAAGCGCCTCTACGCCATACACATTTTTAAAAGGGGTACCTTGCATTGAATCCTCAGTGTGCGTCGGACGATCACATGAAGAGGACCTCCACGTTGTACCGATGTACCGCTGCCTGGACTTCCGCCTTCGCGCATCCACCGACCGCTCTGCCTCAGCTGGGATCAAGATAGAAGATGCCGGTCTCACGATGGATACAGATGGAGCCGTCTGGATGAAGATGCTTCGCCGCTGGGATGAAGATCTTTCGCTGGACTTCAGCAACTGTGAGTACTGATTTTGGGGTTAGTGTTATGTATTTTTTTTGGGGGGGTGCTTTTGTTTTTAGATTAGGTTTTTTTTATTTTAATGGCCAAAAAAGAACTGAATGCCCTTTTAAGGGCAATAAAAGAGCTGAATGCCCTTTTAAGGGCAATGTTCATACAAATGCCCTTTTCAGGGCAATGGGTAGATTAGGTTTTTTTTAGTTAGGTTTTTTTTTTTATTTTGTGGGTTGGGGGGTGAGGATTTGTAATGTTAGGGGGGGTTTGTTTTTATTTATTTGCAAAAGAGCTATTAACTTTTAGGAAATGCCCTACAAAATGCCATTTTAAAGGCCCTTGGTAGTTTATTATAGATTAGTTTTTTTTTATTTTGTGGTAGTTTTTTTTTTTTTTTTTTTTAAACGGGGTATTAGAATAGGAATAATTTTTATTATTTTGGATAATTTCGTTTGTTATTGTTTGTAATGGTAGTTTTTTTTTTTTTAATTTTAGTGTTTATTATTTTTTGTAATTGTAATTTTAATTTTTTAGTAATCTTAGGTTTTTTTTTATTTTTAGTAATGTTAGGTTTTTTATTTTTAGTAATGTTAGGTTTTAATAGTTTAAGCTTAGGTTTTATTTTATTTCACAGGTAAGTTTGTATTTATTTTTAGTAGGTAGTTAGTAAATAGTTATATTGTAGCTAGCTTAGGTTTTATTCTTATTTCACAGGTAAGTTTGTATTTATTATTAAATTGTAACTTTAATTTAGGTCTATTTTAATTATTGTAAAGTTAGAGGGTGTTAGGTTTAGGGGTTAATAGTTTAATTTAGGTTATTGCGATGTGGGGGGCTGGCGGTTTAGGGGTTTATAGGTTTAATTAGTGTTGGCAATGTTTGGGAATGGCGGTTTAGGGGTTAATAGGTTTAGTTAGTGTCAGCGATGTTGGGAAACTGCGGTTTAGGGGTTACTAGGTTTAGTTAGTGTTGGCGATGTTGGGGAACTGCAGTTTAGGGGTTAATAGGATTAGTTAGTGTCTGCGATGTTGGGGTATGGTGGTTTAGGGGTTAATAGCTTTATTTAGTGATTTAGGTGGTGTCGGCGATGTTGGGGAACTGCGGTTTAGGGGTTAATAGTTTTATTTAGTGATTTAGTTAGTGTTGGAGATGTCGGGGAACTGCGGTTTAGATTAGAACAATGAAAAACTCTGAATATGAATAATGGATCCGAAAATTCAGAAACTGATTTATTCATTTTCTGAATTTTTCGGGATTTTAGTTATGGTGCCGATTCAGGTGGTTAGTGCTGAGAAACGCGTAGTGTGTTTTACTGATGACAATTTGTATATTTTAACTGTTAATTGTTTTTTATACTTGGATTATAAAGTAATCTTTTATACTGGAGTCTCCTTCTCATCATTCATCGTCCAAAGATTCTGGAGCAGAATATTACCTTGGTGTTTATGTGCGCTGGGCCACTACAATATACCCAGCCTGCTACATTTGCAATATAGTGTGCTTTATGCTTTGTAAGTATCCATTAGTTGGGAACAGCCAGTGGGTCTGATATAATATACTGATCTGCACTAGGAGTCGCCCTCTCTCTACTTTTCCACTTTTCCAGACTGCAGAAGATTGCTTTTTCAAGGAGGAGCTGCCCTTGCATTTGTGCACAGTCTACTGGGATGCTGCAGAGTTCCCAGACCGTACACCTAGGCATTACTTTTGCCTTTAAAAATTGTGAGTACTATTTTATTAAATGAGAAATTACCTTATTATATACTGGCTACACTAGGAGGCACCCTTTCTCTTTTTATATAGATTCAGAAATTCTGATACATTTGAATCTCCGAATCAGCCAAAATTTGGCCGAAAACTAAATTCGTCCGAAACAAAACGCACATGTCTTATTTGTGTGTCTATGGAAGGCCTGGCAATATTTGCACTAGAGATTCTACCATGGATCCACTACCGGTATGTCCCCCACTTAGGGCTAGATTACAAGTGGAGCCACTTGTAATGGCTGATTAATTATTGCGCAGAAAAAAATGATAAATTTGACCGTTTGCGGGTGCAAGATAATTAAGCGCACCATATGAAATCTACCCCAGAATGTCCAGTACACAAGTGAAGAGTTAGTTACATCATTTGGCCAAATGGGGGGAGTCCAGGTTTCTTCTTACCTGTGTCCTAACATACAGCCAAACATGCTAGCTCTCAAACAAACAGAGAATAAATAAGGGTGTCAAAGATATATAAAGACTATCCAAAAATGTGCTGTAACAAACATATATTATTGTTCAAAAGAGCAGCCATTGTTAAGTTCATTGGAGCATTCAGTGTTTAAAGGGACATTATACACTAGATTTTTCTTTGCATAAATGTTTTTTAGATGATCCATTTATAATGTCTATACAGCTTTTTAATTTTTTTTTTTTTATAGTTTTGCTTATTTTTAAATAAGATTGCGCTGATTTAAAGAATCCTAACCAAGCCCCACAGTTTTAGGAAAATACTGATGTATACCTTCTCCAGCTTGCTCCTGTTTGTGTAAAGAGTCTTTTTATATGCAGAGGAAGGGGAAGGAGGGGAGTGTCTGCTTTTTTTGCAGTGGGTGTTCCAGCTAACCTTTTCAACAGAGCTAAACTGGGAGCTTTTAAGTAAGTTTTTAAATGGTTATATACTGGATTTTTATATCAGTATCTGTGCATATTATTCTTTAGAGTAATTTCTTTTACATGCAGCTATATGAAAATTGGTGTATACTGTCACTTCAATACTGTTTTACAGAAGCTTGAAAATAATTTTTTGATTTTTTTTTTTAGAATGTGCTTTTTGAATATTAAGAAAAAAGAAATCTAACAAAGGGCACAGATTAATACGGTTAAGACTGCAGGACAGGCTGATCAGTAAGCTCAGAGGAATGGGCAGATAACTATGGGAGACTTATCGCAGGGACCTGAGTGACTATGTGATATGCCTAAAAGTTTTTATATCTTGTAAGTGTTTTTACTAGCGTCATTCTCACAATAGATCTGGCTGCCTTGATTCAGGGTTGTCCTTTGTGCATTGTGTTTTCAGTTATACAGATTCTTCAGTGGGAACGTTAACAACATGTAGCTGCACCTGTATAGATGGACTATAAGGACACTGAATCCACTTCCAAGACAACCTACATTTGGACCAAAACATTTTGGAGTAGATTACAAGTATCGCGCTAACTGTTGTGCGTGAGCGGAAAGGGGTTTATCGCGGCTGTTTGCCTGAGTCAGGTTTTTTGCTCGTATTACAAGTTGAAAGTAAACACAATCACTTGAGCGCAATTGAAGTTAACACGCATCGGGTAGCGCGACCTCAAAGCTCTGGTTAACTGCTGTTCCACAAAAACATCAAAAATACATTACAAGCTACAGTAACACTCAGAATAACACCATCCAATAAAAATTATTAAGAAAAATATTGCACAAAAAAGTCATAAGGGTTCAAAGATATGCTCTCAGGTGTTAGGGGAAAAAATGCTGCAAAGGGCTTTAACATAGAGATACATACATACTGTATATATGTCTAAAGATGTATATGAATGAGTATATATATATATATATATATATATATATATATATAAAGTTAAGAAGTGGAATAGCACATCCAGACCGGACCGGGTACACATCCCATGACCCACAACCAGGCTCAGCTTCGGTTGCTATCGCACTCACATAAAGCTACATCCACCTGCAGGGTCACAGGCAGTTAACCCCGGGCCTGCCTGGGTGCAGGAACCAAAGGGTGAATTACAGAAACAAACACTGTTACACACATAAAAAAAGTCCAGCACTCGCTCACAAGCTCACAGCTAAGAATAAAAGCAAAACTGGAAGAGTTAGTTACCGCATTTGGCCAAATGGGACAAGCTCAGGCACCACGTCAAGGTCTCTTCCTAGTGCCTGAGTCCCTAATACAGCCACACAACTGCAGTCACACACACAAATGCAGGCTAATAAACAAACTGGGAACAAGTCAGGGTTCACAGACTTATGTAATCACACCGGACATAAGCAAAGTTAAGAAGTGGAACAGGACATCCAGACCGGACCGGGTACACGGACCTTTGGTTCCTGGACCCAGGCAGGCCCGGGGTTAACTGCCTGTGACCCTACAAGTGGATTTAGCTTTATGTGAGTGCGATAGCAACCGAAGCTGAGCCTGGTTGTGGGTCATGGGATGTGTACCCGGTCTGGTCTGGATGTGCTGTTCCACTTCTTAACTTTGCTTACGCCCGGTGTGATTACATAAGTCTGTGAACCCTGACTTGTTCCCAGTTTGTTTATTAGCCTGCATTTGTGTGTGTGGCTGCAGTTGTGTAGCTGTATTAGGGACTCAGGCACTAGGAAGAGACCTTGACGTGGTGCCTGAGCTTGTCCCATTTGGCCAAATGCGGTAACTAACTCTTCCAGTTTTGCTTTTATTCTTAGCTGTCAGCTTGTGAGCGAGTGCTGGACTTTTTTTATGTGTGTAACAGTATATATATATATATATATATATATATATACACACACACACACACACATATATATATATATATGTCTATTTATGTGTACATATGGCTTTATGTATTTATATGTATATATATATATATATATATATGTATTTACAGACATACATACACATAAACACATAACTACATACTGTATGTACAATATATAGACATCTATATAACTGCATTGGAGCCTTTTGTAGATAAGTAGATGAAAACAGGAAGAATATTAATATTTAATAATGGTTTTGACTATGTATTTACTGTACAAATTTCATATTTAAATGTTCTGCACATAAGGGAATATGTTCTAGGTATTTATAAATAGATATTCCTACATATATCTGTATATATATATATATATATAAACATGATTATATATAGGTATATATATATATATATACACACAGTATATAAAGTGCACTCTCACTTGCAATACTCATCTACCAGTGTGCAGGCTAACTAGTAATCGACTCCAAAAACAGGCATGCACTCTCTGGAATGTTTCAAATGTGCTTTTAATGTGCACAAAAAATGATGTGATGTTTCGGGGATCTCCCCCCTTCATCACAAAAAGTAAAAATATATAGAAATATAGAAATATGTATTTATGAATAAATAGAACATGTTCTTCTATGTGTAGAACATTGGAATGTGAAATATTCATATTCATGTCGGGTTAGCGCACTTGAGAATATGGAATCGGTTTGCATGCGAGTAGGGTGTTAGTTTTTGCACTATTTTTTGCTATATTGACTTCTATGGGGGAATAGGTTATCGTGCACACAATAATCCCCCCTACTTCACTTGGGTGTTAATAATTTGCTCTAAACGCAATATTAAATCTCTTCCTTGATAATGAGCAAAATCACTCCAGATCCTGCCAAAGTAGTCATCTCTCCTCATTTTCTAGTCTAGAGTCGTATGCCACTGTTATTGCAAGATTTTTCTTATATTTGCTTCTGAAGTTCTCCCACTAACAAAACCTACTTGATCTTGATAACAATTTTAGTTAATATAGATTTCTTCTGTTAAGTGTGATCAGTCCACGGGTCATCATTACTTCTGGGATATTACTCCTCCCCAACAGGAAGTGCAAGAGGATTCACCCAGCAGAGCTGCATATAGCTCCTCCCCTCTACGTCACTCCCAGTCATTCTCTTGCACCCAACGACTAGATAGGATGTGTGAGAGGACTATGGTGATTATACTTAGTTTTATATCTTCAATCAAAAGTTTGTTATTTTAAAATAGCACCGGAGTGTGTTATTACCTCTCTGGCAGAGTTTGAAGAAGAATCTACCAGAGTTTTGCTATGATTTTAGCCGGAGTAGTTAAGATCATATTGCTGTTCTCGGCCATCTGAGGAGTGAGGTAAACTTCAGATCAGGGGACAGCGGGCAGATGAATCTGCATAGAGGTATGTAGCAGTTTTTATTTTCTGACAATGGAATTGATGAGAAAATCCTGCCATACCGATATAATGTCATGTATGTATACTTTACACTTCAGTATTCTGGGGAATGGTACTTCACTAGAATTACACTGTAAGAAATACATAAAGCTGTTTAATAACTAGAGATTATGTTTAACGTTTTTGCTGGAATGTAAAATCGTTTTCATTTGCTGAGGTACTGTGTGAATAAATGTTTGGGCACTATTTTTCCACTTGGCAGTTGCTTAATCTGTTTTTCTGACAGTTTCTGTTCTCCCTCACTGCTGTGTGTGAGGGGGAGGGGCCGTTTTTTGGCGCTTTTTCTATGCATCAAATATTTCAGTCAGCAACTCATTGTATTCCCTGCATGATCCGGTTCATCTCTACAGAGCTCAGGGGTCTTCAAAACTTATTTTGAAGGAGGTAATTTCTCTCAGCAGAGCTGTGAGAATTATAGTTTGACTGAGATAAAAAACGTTTATTCTGTAATTTGTTTCCTGCTTTCAGAATTTGTTATCTTTGCTAATGGGATTAAACCTTTGCTAAAGTTGTGTTGTTTACAAGGATTGAGGCTATAACTGTTTCAATTTATTAATTTTCAACTGTCATAGATCTTCTGTGCTTCTTAAAGGCACAGTACATTTTAATATTATTCTAATTGAATTGTATTTCCAAGTTGCAAGTTTATTTGCTAGTGTGTTAAACATGTCTGATTCAGAGGATGATACCTGTGTCATTTGTTGCAATGCCAAAGTGGAGCCCAATAGAAATTTATGTACTAACTGTATTGATGCTACTTTAAATAAAAGTCAATCTGTACAAATTGAACAAATTTCACCAAACAACGAGGGGAGAGTTATGCCGACTAACTCGCCTCACGTGTCAGTACCTACATCTCCCGCTCAGAGGGAGGTGCGTGATATTGTAGCGCCGAGTACATCTGGGCGGCCATTACAAATCACATTACAGGATATGGCTACTGTTATGACTGAGGTTTTGGCTAAATTACCAGAACTAAGAGGTAAGCGTGATCACTCTGGGGTGAGAACAGAGTGCGCTGATAATATTAGGGCCATGTCAGACACTGCGTCACAGGTGGCAGAACATGAGGACGGAGAACTTCATTCTGTGGGTGACGGTTCTGATCCAAACAGACTGGATTCAGATATTTCAAATTTTAAATTTAAACTGGAAAACCTCCGTGTATTACTAGGGGAGGTGTTAGCGGCTCTGAATGATTGTAACACAGTTGCAATACCAGAGAAAATGTGTAGGTTGGATAAATATTTTGCGGTACCGACGAGTACTGAGGTTTTTCCTATACCTAAGAGACTTACTGAAATTGTTACTAAGGAGTGGGATAGACCCGGTGTGCCGTTCTCACCCCCTCCGATATTTAGAAAAATGTTTCCAATAGACGCCACCACAAGGGACTTATGGCAAACGGTCCCTAAGGTGGAGGGAGCAGTTTCTACCTTAGCTAAGCGTACCACTATCCCGGTGGAGGATAGCTGTGCTTTTTCAGATCCAATGGATAAAAAGTTAGAGGGTTACCTTAAGAAAATGTTTGTTCAACAAGGTTTTATATTGCAACCCCTTGCATGCATTGCGCCGATCACGGCTGCAGCGGCATTCTGGATTGAGTCTCTGGAAGAGAACATTGGTTCAGCTACTCTGGACGACATTACGGACAGGCTTAGAGTCCTTAAACTAGCTAATTCATTCATTTCGGAGGCCGTAGTACATCTTACTAAACTTACGGCGAAAAATTCAGGATTCGCCATTCAGGCACGCAGGGCGCTGTGGCTAAAATCCTGGTCAGCTGATGTTACTTCTAAGTCTAAATTGCTTAATATACCTTTCAAAGGGCAGACCTTATTCGGGCCCGGGTTGAAAGAGATTATCGCTGACATTACAGGAGGTAAAGGCCATGCCCTGCCTCAGGACAAAGCCAAAGCCAAGACTAGACAGTCTAATTTTCGTTCCTTTCGTAATTTCAAAGCAGGAGCAGCATCAACTTCCTCTGCACCAAAACAGGAAGGAGCTGTTGCTCGCTACAGACAAGGCTGGAAACCTAACCAGTCCTGGAACAAGGGCAAGCAGACTAGGAAACCTGCTGCTGCCCCTAAAACAGCATGAATTGAGGGCCCCCGATCCGGGATCGGATCTAGTGGGGGGCAGACTTTCTCTCTTCGCCCAGGCTTGGGCAAGAGATGTTCAGGATCCCTGGGCGCTAGAGATAATATCTCAGGGATACCTTCTGGACTTCAAATACTCTCCTCCAAGAGAGAGATTTCATCTGTCAAGATTGTCAACAATCCAGACAAAGAAAGAGGCGTTTCTACGCTGCGTACAAGAGCTCTTGTTAATGGGAGTAATCCATCCAGTTCCACGGTCGGAACAGGGACAGGGGTTTTACTCAAATCTGTTTGTGGTTCCCAAAAAAGAGGGAACTTTCAGACCAATCCTGGACTTAAAGATCCTAAACAAATTCCTAAGAGTTCCCTCGTTCAAGATGGAGACTATTCGGACAATTTTACCTATGATCCAAGAGGGTCAATACATGACCACTGTAGATTTAAAAGATGCTTACCTTCACATACCGATTCACAAAGATCATTATCGGTACCTAAGGTTTGCCTTCCTAGACAGGCATTACCAGTTTGTGGCTCTTCCATTCGGATTGGCTACAGCTCCAAGAATCTTCACAAAGGTTCTGGGTGCTCTTCTGGCGGTACTAAGACCGCGGGGAATCTCGGTAGCTCCATACCTAGACGACATTCTGATACAAGCTTCAAGCTTTCAAACTGCCAAGTCTCATACAGAGTTAGTGCTGGCATTTCTAAGGTCACATGGATGGAAGGTGAACGAAAAGAAAAGTTCACTCGTTCCACTCACAAGAGTTCCCTTCCTGGGGACTCTTATAGATTCTGTAGAAATTAAGATTTACCTGACAGAGGACAGGCTAACAAGACTTCAAAGTGCTTGCCGCACCCTTCATTCCATTCAACACCCGTCAGTGGCTCAATGCATGGAGGTAATCGGCTTAATGGTAGCGGCAATGGACATAGTACCCTTTGCACGCTTACACCTCAGACCACTGCAACTGTGCATGCTAAGTCAGTGGAATGGGGATTACTCAGACTTATCCCCTTCTCTGAATCTGGATCAAGAGACCAGAAATTCTCTTCTATGGTGGCTTTCTCGGCCACATCTGTCCAGGGGGATGCCATTCAGCAGACCAGACTGGACAATTGTAACAACAGACGCCAGCCTTCTAGGTTGGGGTGCCGTCTGGAATTCTCTGAAGGCTCAGGGACAATGGAGTCAGGAGGAGAGTCTCCTGCCAATAAACATTCTGGAATTGAGAGCAGTTCTCAATGCCCTCCTGGCTTGGCCCCAGTTGACAACTCGGGGGTTCATCAGGTTTCAGTCGGACAACATCACGACTGTAGCTTACATCAACCATCAGGGAGGGACAAGAAGCTCCCTAGCTATGATGGAAGTATCAAAGATAATTTGCTGGGCAGAGTCTCACTCTTGCCACCTGTCAGCAATCCACATCCCGGGAGTGGAGAACTGGGAGGCGGATTTCTTAAGTCGTCAGACTTTTCATCCGGGGGAGTGGGAACTTCATCCGGAGGTCTTTGCCCAAATACTTCGACGTTGGGGCAAACCAGAGATAGATCTCATGGCGTCTCGACAGAACGCCAAGCTTCTTCGTTACGGGTCCAGATCCAGGGATCCAGGAGCAGTCCTGATAGATGCTCTGACAGCACCTTGGGACTTCAGGATGGCTTACGTGTTTCCACCCTTCCCGTTGCTTCCTCGATTGATTGCCAGAATCAAACAAGAGAGAGCATCAGTGATTCTAATAGCACCTGCGTGGCCACGCAGGACTTGGTATGCAGACCTGGTGGACATGTCATCCTGTCCACCTTGGTCTCTACCTCTGAAACAGGACCTTCTGATACAGGGTCCCTTCAAACATCAAAATCTAACTTCTCTGAAGCTGACTGCTTGGAAATTGAACGCTTGATTTTATCAAGACGTGGATTTTCTGAGTCAGTTATTGATACCTTAATACAGGCTAGGAAACCTGTTACCAGAAAGATTTACCATAAGATATGGCGTAAATACCTATATTGGTGTGAATCCAAAGGTTACTCTTGGAGTAAGGTTAGGATTCCTAGGATATTGTCTTTTCTACAAGAAGGTTTAGAAAAGGGTTTATCTGCTAGTTCATTAAAGGGACAGATCTCAGCTCTGTCCATTCTGTTACACAAACGTCTGTCAGAAGTTCCTGACGTCCAGGCTTTTTGTCAGGCTTTGGCCAGAATTAAGCCTGTGTTTAAAACTGTTGCTCCACCATGGAGTTTAAACCTTGTTCTTAATGTTTTACAGGGCGTTCCGTTTGAACCCCTTCATTCCATTGATATAAAGTTGTTATCTTGGAAAGTTCTATTTTTAATGGCTATTTCCTCGGCTCGAAGAGTCTCTGAATTATCAGCCTTACATTGTGATTCTCCTTATTTGATTTTTCATTCGGATAAGGTAGTCCTGCGTACTAAACCTGGGTTCTTACCTAAGGTAGTTACTAACAGGAATATCAATCAAGAGATTGTTGTTCCTTCCTTATGCCCAAATCCTTCTTCAAAGAAGGAACGTCTACTGCACAACCTGGATGTAGTCCGTGCTCTAAAATTTTACTTACAGGCAACTAAGGAATTTCGACAAACGTCTTCTCTGTTTGTCATTTACTCTGGGCAGAGGAGAGGTCAAAAAGCTTCCGCTACCTCTCTTTCTTTTTGGCTTCGTAGCATAATTCGTTTAGCTTATGAGACTGCTGGACAGCAGCCTCCTGAAAGAATTACAGCTCATTCTACTAGAGCTGTGGCTTCCACTTGGGCCTTCAAGAATGAGGCCTCTGTTGAACAGATTTGCAAGGCTGCAACTTGGTCTTCGCTTCATACTTTTTCCAAATTTTACAAATTTGACACTTTTGCTTCATCGGAGGCTATTTTTGGGAGAAAGGTTCTTCAGGCAGTGGTTCCTTCTGTATAAAGAGCCTGCCTATCCCTCCCGTCATCCGTGTACTTTTGCTTTGGTATTGGTATCCCAGAAGTAATGATGACCCGTGGACTGATCACACTTAACAGAAGAAAACATAATTTATGCTTACCTGATAAATTCCTTTCTTCTGTAGTGTGATCAGTCCACGGCCCGCCCTGTTTTTAAGGCAGGTAAATATTTTTTGATTTATACTCCAGTCACCACTTCACCCTTGGCTTTTCCTTTCTCGTTGGTCCTTGGTCGAATGACTGGGAGTGACGTAGAGGGGAGGAGCTATATGCAGCTCTGCTGGGTGAATCCTCTTGCACTTCCTGTTGGGGAGGAGTAATATCCCAGAAGTAATGATGACCCGTGGACTGATCACACTACAGAAGAAAGGAATTTATCAGGTAAGCATAAATTATGTTTTCATCCTCTCTGCCAGAATTTTCATAAAAATCTTGTAATCAAGATTAAGCAGAGAGATGGGTCTATATGAAGTCATTTCTGAAGGATCTTTATTGGTTTTAGGTTTTAGAATAATATTGGCACTTTTAAAACTTTCAGATGTCGCATGATTCTCTTCAAAATAGAATTTATAAATATCTCTTAATACAGGCACAATCTCTGGTAAGAGGATATGATCAAACTCTAAAGGCATATTATCTGGACCCGGCATTTTCCCTTTAGCCATTGAGGCAATAATTTTATGAATCTCCTGTTCTTCTATCGGCTTGTTTAAAGATTCACAATCAATATCTGATATTTTAGGACAGGCTACATTTTCCAAGAATTTATTAATATTAGACAAATCTGGCTTTTGAGATGCATATATCTAAGGCTTTAACCACTTTAGTTAGAGGTTCGTTATCGGTTTGTAGCTTCTCAAGTTATTAAATTCAATATTGAAGGATTGAACTTTGAAAAAGAGAAGCATTTAGTCTCTAGATAAAATTAGTTTAAACGCAATCAGCACAAGCTGGGTTTAACAAGAAGTTGAGGAAAAAAAGAGACTTGAATATGTTAAGTAAATTATAGAGTGAATGTGATTCTTCAGCAATTGCAATCTGTAACAAGGTGTTCATAAAGTTCTTAGCTTATACCTTGATGTCAGATTGTATTTAAAAAAGGCACAATAATGAATTAATGCAGTTCTAAGTCCTTGCTATCAAGTTTACTTAATCCAAGTACCAAGATAAAGAGTACAATTCAGTTACAACGTATTGTCCCAGATATAGATGAATATGAACATAGATAGTACTGTATTTCACAGTAAGCACTTATTTCACTTTATGCAAAGAGAATGCAAAGTACCTGTATTGGATGTACTGACTTGCTGCAACAAGCGGAGTTGGAAGCGAGGCTTGTGACGTTAACACAGCTTAGTTGTATCTCTGTGAATCGGAATAAGACCGTAGCAAAGTAGATTCAGTAGCAAAGTTAATTGAAAGTAAACATGATTCAATTTAGCATTTGGTAAACAGTTGAAAACAGTAACGCCTAGATTTGGAGTTCTGCGTTAGCCGTCAAAACCAGCGTTAGGGGGTCCTAACGCTGGTTTTTACCGCCCGCTGGTATTTAGAGTCAGTCATGAAAGGGTCTAACGCTCACTTTCCAGCCGCGACTTTTCCATACCGCAGATCCCCCTATGCCAATTGCGTATCCTATCTTTTCAATGGGATCTTTCTAACGCCGGTATTTAGAGTCTTGGCTGAAGTGAGCGTTAGAAATCTAACGGCAAGACTCCAGCCACAGAGAAAAGCCAGGAGTTAAGAGCTTTCTGGGCTAACGCCGGTTCATAAAGCTCTTAACTACTGTGCTCTAAAGTACACTAACACCCATAAACTACCTATGTACCCCTAAAATGAGGTCCCCCCACATCGCTGCCAATCTATTAATTTTTTTTAACCCCTAATCTGCTGACCACACACCACCGCCACCTACATTATCCCTATGTACCCCTAATCTGCTGCCCCTAACACCTACAATTATTAACCCCTAATCTGCTGACCGGACCTCACCGCTACTATAATAAATGTATTAACCCCTAAAGCTAAGTCTAACCCTAACACCCCCCTAAGTTAAATATAATTTTTATCTAACGAAATAAAATAAATCTTATTAAATAAATGAATCCTATTTAAAGCTAAATACTTACCTGTAAAATAAACCCTAATATAGCTACAATATAAATAATAATTATATTGTAGCTATTTTAGGAATAATATTTATTTTACAGGCAACTTTGTATTTATTTTAACCAGGTACAATAGCTATTAAATAGTTATTAACTATTTAATAACTACCTAGCTAAAAGAAATACAAAATTACCAGTAAAATAAATCCTAACCTAAGTTACAATTAAACCTAACACTACACTATCAATAAATTAAATACAAATACCTACAAATAAATAAAAATAAATACACTAACTAAAGTACAAAAAATAAAAAAACAGAATTTATGCTTACCTGATAAATTACTTTCTCCAACGTTGTGTCCGGTCCACGGCGTCATCCTTACTTGTGGGATATTCTCTTCCCCAACAGGAAATGGCAAAGAGTCCCAGCAAAGCTGGCCATATAGTCCCTCCTAGGCTCCGCCCACCCCAGTCATTCGACCGACGGACAGGAGGAAATATATATAGGAGAAACCATATGGTACCGTGGTGACTGTAGTTAGAGAAAATAATTCATCAGACCTGATTAAAAAACCAGGGCGGGCCGTGGACCGGACACACCGTTGAAGAAAGTAATTTATCAGGTAAGCATAAATTCTGTTTTCTCCAACATTGGTGTGTCCGGTCCACGGCGTCATCCTTACTTGTGGGAACCAATACCAAAGCTTTAGGACACGGATGAAGGGAAGGCACCACAGCTTGCAAAACCTTTCTCCCAAAAATAGCCTCCGAAGAAGCAAAAGTATCAAATTTGTAAAATTTGGCAAAAGTGTGCAGTGAAGACCAAGTCACTGCCTTACATATCTGGTCAACAGAAGCCTCGTTCTTGAAGGCCCATGTGGAAGCCACAGCCCTAGTGGAGTGAGCTGTGATTCTTTCAGGAGGCTGCCGTCCGGCAGTCTCATAAGCCAATCGGATGATGCTTTTAAGCCAAAAGGAAAGAGAGGTAGAAGTCGCTTTTTGACCTCTCCTTTTACCAGAATAAACAACAAACAAGGAAGAAGTTTGTCTGAAATCTTTTGTAGCCTCTAAATAGAATTTTATAGCACGGACTACGTCCAAATTGTGTAACAAACGTTCCTTCTTTGAAACTGGATTCGGACATAAAGAAGGTACAACTATCTCCAGGTTAATATTTTTGTTAGAAACAACCTTAGGAAGAAAACCAGGCTTAGTACGCAAAACCACCTTATCTGCATGGAACACCAGATAGGGCGGAGAACACTGCAGAGCAGATAACTCTGAAACTCTTCTAGCAGAAGAAATTGCAACCAAAAACAAAACTTTCCAAGATAGTAACTTAATATCTATGGAATGTAAAGGTTCAAACGGAACCCCTTGAAGAACTGAAAGAACTAGATTTAGACTCCAGGGGGGAGTCAAAGGTCTGTAAACAGGCTTGATCCTAACCAGAGCCTGAACAAATGCTTGAACATCTGGCACAGCTGCCAATCTTTTGTGTAGCTGCCAATCTTTTGTGTAGTAAGACAGATAAAGCAGAGATCTGTCCCTTTAGAGAACTTGCAGATAATCCTTTCTCCAAACCTTCTTGTAGAAAGGAGAGAATCTTAGGAATTTTTATCTTATTCCATGGGAATCCTTTGGATTCACACCAACAGATATATCTTTTCCATATTTTATGGTAAATCTTTCTAGTTACCGGTTTTCTGGCCTGAACCAGAGTATCTATCACAGAATCTGAAAACCCACGCTTCAATAGAATCAAGCGTTCAATCTCCAAGCCGTCAGCTGGAGGGAGATCAGATTTGGATGTTCGAATGGACCCTGAACAAGAAGGTCCTGTCTCAAAGGTAGCTTCCATGGTGGAGCCGATGACATATTCACCAGGTCTGCATACCAAGTCCTGCGTGGCCACGCAGGAGCTATCAAGATCACCGAGACCCTCTCCTGATTGATCCTGGCTACCAGCCTGGGAATGAGAGGAAACGGTGGAAATACATAAGCTAGGTTGAAGGTCCAAGGTGCTACTAGTGCATCTACTAGAGTCGCCTTGGGATCCCTGGATCTGGACCCGTAGCAAGGAACCTTGAAGTTCTGATGAGACGCCATCAGATCCATGTCTGGAATGCCCCATAATTGAGTTATTTGGGCAAAGATCTGACGACTCAGAAAATCCGCCTCCCAGTTTTCCACACCTGGGATGTGGATCGCAGACAGGTGGCAGGAGTGATCCTCCGCCGATTGAATTATTTTGGTCACTTCTTTCATCGCCAGGGAACTCCTTGTTCCCCCCTGATGATTGATATACGCAACGGTCGTCATGTTGTCTGATTGGAACCTTATGAATCTGGCCCTTGCTAGTTGAGGCCAAGCCCTGAGAGCCTTGAATATCGCTCTCAGTTCCAGAATGTTTATCGGGAGAAGAGACTCTTCCCGAGACCATAGACCCTGAGCTTTCAGGGATTCCCAGACCGCTCCCCAGCCCACTAGACTGGCGTCGGTCATGACAATGACCCACTCTGGTCTGCGGAAGCTCATTCCCTGAGACAGATGGTCCAGGGTCAGCCACCAACGGAGTGAATCTCTCCAAAAAACTCTTAACCATCTCCGTGGAGATGTTGCCTGTGCAACGGCAAAGAGAATGACTGGGGTGGGCAGAGCATAGGAGGGACTATATGGCCAGCTTTGCTGGGACTCTTTGCCATTTCCTGTTGGGGAAGAGAATATCCCACAAGTAAGGATGACGCCGTGGACCGGACACACCAATGTTGGAGAAAAGAACTAAGTTACAAAAAATAAAAAAATAATTTACAAACATTATAAAAATATTACAACAATTTTAAGCTAATTACACCTACTCTAAGCCCCCTAATAAAATAACAAAGCCCCCCAAAATAAAAAAATGCCCTACCCTATTCTACAATAAAAATTGTAAAGCTCTTTTACCTTACCAGCCCTTAAAAGGGCCTTTTGAGGGGCATGCCCCAAAGAATTCTGCTCTTTTGCCTGTAAAAAAAACCATACAATCCCCCCCCCAACATTACAACCCACCACCCACATACCCCTAATCTAACCCAAACCCCCCTTAAATAAACCTAACACTAAGCCCCTGAAGATCTCCCTACATTGTCTTCACCATGCCGGGTATCACCGATCCGTCCAGAAGAGGGTCCGAAGTCTTCATCCAATCCGGGAGATGTCTTCATCCAAGCGGGGGCTGAAGAGGTCCATCATCCGGCTGAAGTCTTCATCCAAGCGGGGGCTGAAGAGGTCCATCATCCGGATGAAGTCTTCATCCAAGCGGGGGCTGAAGAGGTCCATCATCCGGCTGAAGTTTTCTATCAAGCGGCATCTTCAATCTTCTTTCTTCCGGCTCCATCTTCATCCCGCCGATGTGGAACATCCTTCCTCTACGACGAACTCCCGATGAATGAAGGTTCCTTTAAGGGACAATTGTATTGAATGATATCTTACAGCGCTCAAAATATCCCAATATTGCTTTCTGATAATGGGGTGCCTAGCTGCCCCTGAGGTTGATATATATTGTGGTAGAATATCAGAAAGCGCCTAACTAGAGGCTATGGGAGGTGGGTTTAATGATTGGAATGTACCTTTCTATCAAGTGTAGATAGTATTGGTAAAAAACAACACAAGGTTGTAAAGAGTTAAATGTTTAAGCAGTATAACAGTTTAGCAAGTTTATTGTCTACATACACTCAAATAGAATTAAACATATGATTGAAAACATTCAGTTAAAAACATGGATCCATGTACATATTTTAATCAATAAATAACAATTGTTTGATATTAAAACAAAGACTTATTTTAAAATTACTTTAAAATAATGGGTTGACAAAAAATTATTGTTATTCAATTTCTTATAAAATCCTTAAAATGTGGTTTAGGTATATTGCACCAGTTAGATGATCAATCAGATTGTCTCTAGTCCCTTAATGGAAATATCCTCCTCAGTGAAAAATGTGAAAAAATAATAATATAAAAATAAAAATGATTACTTTAGTGAAAAAAACAGTGTTCAAAAAATATATATTAGTGTCTTAAAAATGTGTAGAAATCGGAAATATGTTGGATAAAAAATATAATGGATCAAAAAAGTATAAAAAATTAAAACTCAAAAAATCGTGTTGTAATCCAAAAATGGTGATAGTGGAAAATTAGTTAGTGAAAAAAGATTTATATGGTATAGATATAAATCCAAATCCTTTATCCAATAGTTATTTGGTGGTTCAAAGTGAATGTAATGTTAATAATGATGATTTGAGATCCTCCTTTCCTTTCTGGCAAATGCTTTGTTGTTGGAGTGTTTTCTAGGGTTTTCAGTCTATAGTAAAAGACTCTATCCTCATACAACCTGCAAACAACAAAACAACATAGTGCAATAATGCTACAGATATAAAAGAAATAATGAAATATTGCTCACCAAATTCTGTCAACGCGTTTCAGCCTCTCAGTTAGGCCTTTTTCAAGACTATGTTTTGGTGAGTTATGGTGGCTATTTAAGGTGTATTCTACCAATCATAGGGTCGTGAATTTGGCGCCAAAAAACGCTATCCAAACTTGACCCGGAAGTGTTATTTTTCTTTACGTTTTTTGTGTGAACTCCTTTTTCCCGTTTTGTTTTATTTTATTGTTCTCAATTTAAGTATTCTATTGTTAGTCTCCTTTATATTATAGTTCTGTTTAGTGTTTGGTAATACATTTCTTATATTCCGTTTGTTTAGTTTCACTCGTTGAACCGGATGTTTGTTTTACCGGAAGTGTCAGATGTAGGAAGTTCCACTCGTTGAACCGGATGTTTGTATCTAAGTGAGATCGGAAGTGACGTCTTGTCTATTGCGTCACTTCCGGTATATCTAGTGTTTACAAACATTGCCGGTTGCCATAACAATACCTCCGGTATTGTGTTTTGCAGAGGTGACAAATGATTAGCGGAGATTTCTTAGTATATTGGGTTCTAAGACTTTCGTATGTTCTATGGATGCCTTATATAATCGTTCCTACATGGTTATTAATATAACCTTGTAATGATTGACGATAATATTTAAAATTTAAAAACAGTCGGAGAATATTAAATAAATAAAAAAGGGGTATTAAAAGAATCTACTATATTGTAAAAAAGGATTGATATGGGCTTAAAATTAGTATGTAAAAATGGAATATATAATATAATATAATATAAGCTCCAGTGCTGGTCGCAGGATTTCTAATACATTAAAACTCCCTTAAAATGTATGTTAAAATATTAAATTATTAGTGCAATTATTAAATTAAAAATTATTACTTAAAACTCTCAAAAAATGTCTCTAGAAGATAATAATATTGGTGGTACTGGGGTCCTAATTCTTGCTTTTATCTAAGTGCTTTGAATCTATCTGTGGTTATGTTATCTAGATGATCTGGTCCACTAATTGTTATAATCCCATATACTGGATTGAAGGGTATTACTTGGTACTAATTATCCGAATGCAGTTAGGAATGTGACTAAAAATAAATATTCTATGTGGGTATCCAGAGATAGTTTCTTTTTGTTCTATCAAAGTGTTAGTACACACAAAGGGAGGTTCCTACTTTGTCTTAATTTCTTGTTGACACTGTATTGGTGCTGAAATATCTGGTGACTGACAGCTTTAAGAGCTAGTATGAAAATACATGCTGGTTGGCTATGTGTCATCTTACAACGGTTTGTGTAATTTGTCATTTCAGATTTGCCATTTTATCATTTAAGATTTAATAAGTGTGAGAGGTCTTCTCTATTATTCAGTCCCCTAGAGTATAGACTATCCATGTCGAAAATCCATCTGGATTCGACAGTTAGTAGACTTTTTTCGTAGTCACCTTCTCTCCAATTTGGTTTTACTATTTGTATTCCTGTATAGTGGAAATCTTTCTTATTTCCCTGGTGGTGATTCGTGAAATGTCTGTATAGTGCAGTTTCTGTGTTTTAATGTTTGACTTTTAGTAAATGCTCCCTAATTCTATCTTTAAGGACTCGGGATGTTTGTCCTATATACTGGAGCCCACAGCTGCACCATATCAGATAAATAACTCCTTTGCTGGTGCATCTTATCAGGTCATTGATCTTGTACTTGACCTTTGTGTTGTGCGAGATAATTTCCTTCATCTTAATGCCTCTTTTGCACGCTTTGCAATTCAAGCAAGGGAAGAAACCTTTAATTTCTTTTCCAAATACATCTCTGGTTTTGTTCCCTATGTTTCTCGGTATGCTTGGTGATAGTTTGTTTTTTAAATTCTCTGTTTTCTTATATATAAAGACTGGTCGGGTGGTTAGCTTGTCTCCTAACACCTCGTCGTCTTTCAAAAGTGACCAGTGCTTTTCTATGATTTTCTCCACAGTTCTTCTGTTTTCACTGAACTCTGTAATAAAGGGAATGGTAAGGTGATCTTCTTCTGGATTTATATTTGTTTTCTTGGATTTGTATATTAGGAGTTCTCTCCTATCCCTCTGTCGTACTTCTTCAATGTTCTTATTGAGACTATCTTCGTCATAGCCTCTTTCCAAAAAATTTTCTTTTAAGGTGGTCACTTGTTCTTCCCATTTGTTTGGGTTGGAACAGTTCTTTTTAAGCCTTAGGAATTGTCCTTTCGGTATGTTAGTTTTCCATCTTTCGAGATGACAGCTTGCTTTGTGTATATAGTTGTTGCAGTCCACTTCCTTAAAGAAAGTGGACGTCTCTAATTTACCATTCACAATCTCAATTCTGAGGTCCAAAAAAGTAATTTCTTTTTTGCTCATTTCATACGTGAATGTGAGGTTGTTGGTGTTGTTGTTCATAACATTTATTGTGTGTTGCAGGTCGTCCATGGAACCTTTCCATATCATAATTATATCATCAATATACCTATTGTAGAGGACCAGGTCCGCGCTCGCTGGGCATGATTCCCAAAAGATCAATTCCCAGTGGCCCATATACAAATTAACATAACTGGGCGCGAACCTGGTCCCCATAGCTGTTCCGCATACTTGTTTGTAAAAAATCCCATTATTAGAAAAATAATTGTGCGTAAGGATATACTGTATCCCATCCAGGATAAATTGTCTTTGTAATTCGGGTAGTTCATCATCTTTTTCCAAGAAAAAATTGACTGCCTCTACCCCACCTTCATGTGGTATATTGTTGTATAGGGAAGCTACGTCGCACGTAACCAGTATGTAGTTTTCTTCCCATTCTATACCCTCCAATATATTTAATATCTGGGTAGAGTCCCTCAGATACGATGGTAATTTGGTTACATATTTTTGTAACTTCCTATCCACATATTCCGATAGATTGCTTGAAAGGCTTCCTATCCCCGAAATTATCGGTCGGCCCGGAGATCGTTCTAGGGATTTATGCACTTTTGGGAGGTAATAGAATACTAGGGTTATAGGATGTTTAATACTGATGTACTTAAACTCCTTGTCATTAAGTACTCCAATGCTATGTGCATCTTCCAAAATTACATCTAAATCCCTCTTAAAGTTTTCAATGGGGTTTCTTTTCAGAGTTTCGTAGGTGTTTTGATCCGATAAGATTCTGTTACATTCTTCCTCGTAGTCGGTTTTGTTTAGGATGACAATGCCCCCACCTTTGTCTGCTGGTTTTATAACCAGATTATAATTCTTTTCAAGGGAGTTAATGGTATTCATCTGTTCCTTCGAGAGGTTATGTTTGTGATTGTTTAAACTCTTTGGTTTTATATTTCTTATCTCATTGCATATCATTGTTTCAAAAGTCTCTATGGTGTTGCCTTTGCTGGCAACCGGATAAAAATTGGATCTAGGTTTTAGATCTGTGTGCAGATAAGGACTGTTACTGCTGTTTCCATGTTGAGATGTATAACTTTCCAGCGGGGACTTCATAAAATGTCTTTTGAGTGTCAGTTTCCTGACAAGTTCTTTCGCATTTATGAAGGTATTAAACTTGTTTAGCCCTTTTGAAGGGGCAAACGAAAGACCATAACTTAGAACTGAGGATTCTTTTCCAGTGAGTTCCTTGGAGCTTAAATTAAATATGCCTTTATTTTGAGGGTTAGTGGAAATTGGGGGGTCGATTATTTCTTTCTTGTTTAATTTTCTTCCCCCTCTCTTTCCCCTATGGGTTTTCTTTTTTCTGTTGGTGTGTGAAACTCTTCTTGGTGAGTTCTTTCTTTTTGTTGAGCCCCTTTCTGGGTCTTTGGTTACTTTCGGTGCTACCCCTAAAAAAGAGTGCCCTGAACCTGATGCTATTAGTTGTTCATTGTTGCTTATACTTGGTGTTTGGTTATCTTGGTGTTTTCCCTGTGTTACTTGACGTTCCTTTAAGGGACGTCATCCAAGATGGCGTCCCTCGAATTCCGATTGGCTGATAGGATTCTATCAGCCAATCGGAATTAAGGTAGGAATAATTGTAATCAGCCAATCAGATTCAAGTTCAATCCGATTGGCTGATCCAATCAGCCAATCAGATTGAGCTCGCATTCTATTGGCTGTTCCGATCAGATGGATTGAACTTGAATCTGATTGGCTGATTACAATTTTTATTGTAGAATAGGGTAGGGCATTTTTTTATTTTGGGGGGGCTTTGTTATTTTATTAGGGGGCTTAGAGTAGGTGTAATTAGCTTAAAATTGTTGTAATATTTTTATAATGTTTGTAAATGATTTTTTTATTTTTTTGTAACTTAGTTCTTTTTTTATTTTTTGTATTTTAGTTAGTGTATTTATTTGTAGGTATTTGTATTTAATTTATTGATAGTGTAGTGTTAGGTTTAATTGTAACTTAGGTTAGAATTTATTTTACAGGTAATTTGGTAATTATTTTAACTATGTAGCTATTAAATAGTTATTAACTGTTTAATAGCTATTGTACCTGGTTAAAATAAATACAAAGTTGCCTGTAAAATAAATATTAATCCTAAAATAGCTACAATATAATTATTATTTATATTGTAGTTATATTAGGGTTTATTTTACAGGTAAGTATTTAGCTTTAAATAGGAATAATTTATTTAATAAGATTTATTTTATTTCGTTAGATAAAAATTATATTTAACTTAGGGGGGTGTTAGAGTTAGGATTAGACTTAGCTTTAGGGGTTAATACATTTATTAGAGTAGCGGTGAGGTCCGGTCGGCAGATTAGGGGTTAATAATTGTAGGTAGGTAGCGGTGACGTTGGGGGGGGCAGATTAGGGGTTAATAAATATAATATAGGGGTCGGCGGGGGTTAGGGGCAACAGATTAGGGGTTCATAGGGATAACGTAGGTTGCGGCGGTGTATGGAGCGGCAGATTAGGGGTTAATAATATAATGCAGGTGTCAGCGATAGCGGGGTCGGCAGATTAGGGGTTAATAAGTGTAAGGTTAGGGGTGTTTAGACTCGGGGTGCATGTTAGGGTGTTAGGTGCAGACTTAGGAAGTGTTTCCCCATAGGAAACAATGGGGCTGCATTAGGAGCTGAACGCTGCTTTTTTGCAGGTGTTAGGTTTTTTTTCAGCTCAAACTGCCCCATTGTTTCCTATGGGGGAATCGTGCACGAGCACGTTTTTTAAGCTGGCCGCGTCCGTAAGCACCGCTGGTATTGAGAGTTGCAGTGGTGGTAAATTATGCTATACGCTCCCTTTTTGGAGCCTAACGCAGCCTTTCTGTGAACTCTAAATTCCAGCGTTGTTTAAAAGGTGCGGGGGGAAAAAATACACGCGTAGCTAATGCACCCCTTTGGCCGCAGAACTCTAAATCTAGCCATAAGTAAGCACATATGATGAGGAACAAAACAAAACAATTCAAGTTGAAAAGGCAAACTTGTAGTAGCGAAGTGTCCCACGAAGCAGGGAGGTAAGCGTCTCAAAGAGATCAGGATTCAAAGTAGACACATTCGGCTCAGAGAGCAGTTAGAGACAGATGCACTGAATACACACTAATTATCAAGCAAAGAGGAAGGGGAATGAACATCCTTTTAAAGGTAGATGTATAGGAGGAGATATCAGGGCATATTTATCAAGCTCCGAATGGAGCTTGATGCCCCGTGTTTCTGGCGAGCCTGCAGGCTCACCAGAAACAGCAGTTATGAAGCAGCGGTCACAAAGACCGCTGCTCCATAACCTGTCCGCCTGCTCTGAGCAGGCGGACAGACATTGCCGGAAATCAACTCAATCAAGTAAGATCGGGTTGATTGACACCCCCCTGCTGGCGGCCCATTGACCGCGAGTCTGCAGGGGGCGGCGTTGCACCAACAGCTCTTGTGAGCTGCTGGTGCAATGCTGAATACGGCGAGCGTATTGCTCGCCGTATTCAGCAAGGTCCATCATCTTAAAGGTACATAGGTACATAGCATAGGGATATGACAGTATAGCTCAGTATAGAAATTCTGAAATAGAAGAGATATCTGATCCTGTTTAGTATATGATCTATCTTTTACTTTCAAGGCGACTATAGGTTTTCTCAAGGTTTGTCTTTTAAAAATTGCGGCCAAGAATTTCCCTGTTTTGTTACCATGTCTTCCGAATCTAGCCAAGTTTTTATATAGAGATTCTTGAGGCTGATCCAAAAGAAATAGATCTCTCTCTTTTTTACAGGAGAAGTAGGTCTCTCTATTCTCCCTATTCGGGTAGTGTTGATATACAGCATATATAATTTATTTGATCATTCTTTATCTTCCGTATTTTGTTTCTTTTTTAACCTAGCCACATAGGTATTGATTTCTGCTTTTAGATAAAGCTTGGCTGTTTCCCAAAATATCAGAACGTTGTTCCTGCAGTGACTATTAAACAAACTAAATTCCTCCCAAGCTTTAACTAAAAATGCTCTAAAATTGACCGATTTTTGTAAATATATTTGGGGGGAAAAAGAATTGAATGTATATTTTATTTTATTTTTGAATAATAAGACTAAAGGAGTATGATCAGATAGAGTGTGTTCAAGAATATTGCATTTCTGAACTTTGGAAACCAAAGATTCTGAAATAAGAAATAAGTCTAACTTGAAAGGGTGTTGTGAGATTTTGAACAACATGTATATTCAAAATTGTTGGGATTCATCATTCTCCAAATTTCTATCAAACTGAGAGAGTCTAGAAACATTTTAAAGATTTTAGTTTAAATGAAAAGTAGTAAATCTAGTTTTGCTTTTATCAGCACCCTCTTTCCGTCTTTCCAGATGTGAGTTAGGGGTATCATTGAAATCGCCTGTTAGTATAATTTTAACTTTTGGAAATTTTATGATATTGCTCACTAAGCCCTTCCAAAACTTTTCATTCATATCGTTTCATTCAATCACCCAATAAAGACCGTGGAGAGGAGAAAGGGATGAATAAGAGAGGAGCAAAAAAAAAAAAAAAAGTTTATCCCCAACATAATAATACAATAATAAATATTTGGCAGGGTATAAAAGGGAAAAAAATCTATTTTCTGAGATCAGTCGGGAACAAAGACTTGAAAACTGCCTCTTTTTCAAGGATGTTTCCATGGAAAAGTCTTAAAAAAGTAGAATATTAGCCCCTTTAAACTGAAGTAGTTGCTCCTTTATAAAGGGTTTTAAAAGTTAATTATTTCCCTGGAAATTCAGGATTTTTAAATTACTGGAAATGTTTTTTTAGATATTTGTAAGGCACCTGAGGCATCTGCCTCTCTTCCTAATCTATGTACTCTTTCTATGGTAAATCAGGAAGGATTTCTTCCATAAAAACTTTCAAATCTTGGAATTTAAGGTTTTCAGGCACACCAATTAGGCAAAGGTTATTGCACCTTGCTGTGTTTTCCATGTTAGAAAGAGTTACATTTTGTTTTAATAGAAATTCAACTTTAGGTTGCATGAAAAATGGATTATCTTTTGTTCCAGTTCTATTATTCTATCAGCTTGAACTTCTTTCTCCTATTATTGTATCAAGTCTCGTGAGAAGCTTTTCTATTTTTGGAATAATCAGTGCTGATACTTGCATAGCAATTTCACTAGCATCTAAAGCATCTGATGATTTTTCTTCCATAGTAGACTTATTAGGGGAGTTAATAACCCTGCTTGTTTTTTTATCTGGATTTTTGGGTTTAGGAGACATTTTTGTTTGAGAAAGAAAGTTATCCATAAGCTTTATAAGCAGTGCATAGACCTTACATTCACAAGACAAGCAGGGAGACCAGTTTAGTTTTCTTTTTTACCCCCCTTTTAATAGATTAAGCCCTGGTTCATATTTCAAAGCCACAAAAAAGTCACAAATCACAATAGAAAAGGGGCTTACCTTCCGTCATAGCCCTGTATTTACATATTAAATTAGCGTTTCCTTCTACAGCCTCATACTTGGGGGATGGAAAGGGCCTCTTGCTGAGGAGTGTAAGGCGAGTTTCCACCAGCAGGGCCTCTCTAATGGTCGACTCTGCAGTACTTACAGACTCTAGACCTTCCAGGCTTTTTGTAAAATATCGTAGGATATCCCAGGCGGTTCCTCTGTCCTGTCCTTAAGAGCTGCCTGGTGGCAGCGTTTATGCCCACTGTCCGGTCAGCGATACACCTTTGTGTATGTGGTAGTACCAGGTGAAGCAGTCAACTAGGTTCCAAACCTGCTTTACTGTCGTCGTCCTCCAACTGGCTCGTGATCTTGCACTGCGTTCCTGTTGCATACGTGCATGATGATGTTCTGTGCGCACGTGATGACAAGGAGTCCACCCCACATCCCAGTCACCTTTCCTAGTGATGATGACCACAAGCTCAAATTTCGACTAGATTACCCAAGAACCCCAAAATACCTTTACAAATATTACGGGGGGTCAAATAAAGTTCCCTGAGATTACAAGATTGGCCCTGGTTCTCCAAGAACGCTATGCAGACCAGCAAAATGGCAGACCTCGACACAGAAAAAAGGACCTACTAAAGGACTTTGAGGAGACTATACGAGATCTGCTTCTAAGGCTGCCACAATATGCACAACCCACGGACATGCAAGTAGAAATCGGTTATACGGAGGGGCAAGAAGGTTGAGGCTCCATTAATGTGACAGGAGATTCAGCCGGGTGACATTACACCATTGACTGATAATAGCCACTACATGGGACAAACGGATCTACAACAAAAGGTGACAAGTCTTATTTACACCGGATTTTGTGACTTGGTCTCCAATAACTGTGTTTTCTTTCAAGCTGAAATTTTGATCCGACTATGCAGACCTCAAGCGGCGTCACCATAATCAGTCTCTGTCTTTAACAACAATGAGAACCGAAAGCGGACACTTTTCAGCGTCTGTGATGTAAGTCTTTCAGTTTTGCAGCATTAAGCTGAAGCAGTTTACTTGAGAGACTTGGCACCTCACAGAGTTCAAATTTCAGCATGGCTATGGAAGCCCTTTTACAGCAAGCACAAAGAGGGGAATGTGATTGTGCCGCTATTTATATCCCCATCTACACAAAGCAGAGGCAAATTTGCATAAATGATTAGCATCAGCCCTGCTTATTATGTTTGGGAATTTTTTACATATCTTTCCAGTATATACTAACATTTAGTTCCATTTTTTTCACACACACCACTGTTTCTATATATATATTCATATTTATATTTGCCTTTAGTGTATATATAGTGTATATTGCACATTCCCATTTAGGGTATCAGATAACCCCCCTTTTCTCTTTCTGTCATTTCCTTTAATCCATTATCTCAGTGGCGCACAGCACTCTGTCTCTTTTTACGGAGACAATCCATTCTACAACCCACTATAACAATACTCTCTCCTCTGCATTTGACACTCTTGCTCCTCCCCAACTACACAAAGCCCCACATTGTCTGTTCCAACCCTTGCACACAGGTTGTCTGTTCCAGACCTTGCAGTCTCAGCAAACAGGCCACCTACAAAAATGCTCCTGCACTGCTAAACCTGCCTGGAGTAAATCCTGCTCTTAACCTGACTTCATCCACTATAAGTTTATTCTTACACCTCTGCCCTTTACTTAGCTAAGCAACCCTACTTCTCTTCTCTTATATCTACTTAATTCTAAAACCCTTACCAACTCCATCCATTTCAACTCTCTCCTCTACCCACCTGCACCACCCCCTTCATCTGCATTTAGTGCTCAAGACCTGGCTGACTACTTTTTCAATAAAACACTTACCATCCAAAGCAAAATCCCAACACAAGCCTGCAATCTCCCAACTTTGCCCCCAGTCACCCTCTTTGCCACTCTCGGCACCCTCCCCCCAACCACTGAGAATGAAGTGGGTTCCTTATTGTCTTCCTCACACCTCACTACCTGCCCACTTGACCCTATTCCTTCACATCTAATACCTTCTCTGTCTTCCATCCTCACTCCAGCAATTACTCACATATTCAACCTATCCCTTTCTACCGGTTCATTCCCATCTTCCTTAAAACATGCACAGGTCACCCCATCCTCAAAAAACCCTACCTTGACCCTAATTCTCCTGCAAACTACTGCCCCATATCACTGCTTCTGCTAGATTCAAAAGTCCTTGAAAAAACAAGTTTTTGATCACCTAACCCACTTCCTGTCCTCCAACTCATTGAGCCCTTGCAATCTGGCTTCCATCCCCAACACTAAACGGAGACTGCCCTCACCAAGGTTACTAACGATCTTCTTTCTGCTAAAAATAATGGCTACTACTCTGTACTAATCTTACTTGACCTCTCTGCTGCCTTTGACACTGTTGACCATCCCCTCCTCCTGCAGACTCTCAGATCTCTTGGGCTCTGTGACACTGCCCTCTCCTGGATTCACTCTTATCTCTCTAACAGATCCTTCTCTGTCTCTATTGCTGGTGACTCCTCATATCCATTGCCTCTATCTGTTGGATTATCTCAAAGTTCTGTTTTGGGTCCTCTATTCTTTTCTATTTACACTTTTTCACTGGGTAAACTTATCAAAAGCTATGGCTTCAACTATCACTTCTATGTTGATGATACCCAGATCTACCTATCCACCCCTGCACTCTCTCCTTCTGTCAATTCTCACATCAGCAACTGCTTATCTGGCACAAAATTCGTCCGTTTCTGAGAGATGAAACTACAAAATAGCTAATCCACTCCTTGGTAATTTCCCGACTTGACTACTGTAATAACCTATTAACTGGCCTCCATCTCTCCTGCCTCTACCTCTTTCAATTCATCCTGAATGCCTCTGCCAGACTAATCCAGCTCTTCCAATGCTCTGTATCTGCTGCACCTTTCTGTGAGCACCTTCACTTGCTCCCCTTTCACGGCAGAATTAAATTCAAAATTCTCACCTTGACCTACAAAACCCTCACCAATACTGCCCCACCCTACCTGTCCTCACTCATCAACAAATATACTCCAGCCCACCCCCTAAGATCCAACAATGACCTGCTCCTTGCATCCTCTACCATCACCTCCTCCCATGCTAGACTGCAGGACTTTTCTCATTCGACACCAACCATCTGGAACGCACTTCCTTGAGCTGTCAGACTTTCCCCTACCTGTCCTCCTATAAACACTCCCTAAAGAACGTTTTTGTTCAGGGAAGCTTATCACCCAACTCATTAACTAATGAATTTCACTTACCTAAGAGTTGCTCTCATATAACTCCTCACTAACATTGTTTTCACCTCTGTAGTTCCCACCTCCTGTTTCCCATCCCCCTATCCATCTAGATTGTAAGTTCCCATGGGAATAGGGCCCTCAATTCCCCCTGTATTTGTCTGTTAAGTATTTTCTTATATTGTAATGTTTCACCGTTGTACTTTTATCTTTGTACCCATGGACAGCACTGCGGAATCTGTTGGCGCTTTATAAATAAAGAATAATAATATTGTCATAAATTTCACTTCTCTGACCAGCAAACATTCCCTGTCCTAACAACCCCACTAAGGGGTGCTATCACCTTAAGGAAAAAGGGTGATTGTGCAGTGGACCACCAGAACCCAGGCACTAGCGTTGTCTATTGCACCACTACCCCCTCTCAAGTAGAATGCTGCACTCCTTGCCGCCTAAAGGAAGATGATGTCACCTTAACGATCATGCAAAAAGGGGTTGAGGAGCCTCCAAATCTCTAAAGCCAATGGTCCCTCAGCTAAAAGACAGTTCCGAAGGGAGACTCCATTTTACCAATTAAAACACCCTGTGCTTAAAAAGGTCCAAATGATTATTCCAGCCAGTGTGGACTCTAAGGTCAGTTACACAAGACTTTCTGTTGACCACAGACCACCACTGAAACTGAAAAAGAACATACTGAAAACAAGGGTGGCAAGACAGGAAAAACAGGTAAGAATCTCCTTTTCTGTCTACCATCCTTTAAGTACTCCCTAGTCTCCTCTCCTCCTGACCTCACATACCAACACATACTTCCAGAGCTCACTTACCTGTGTCAAAAAATGAATCCTTAAGGTGCTGTATACCTAGCTGGTCCTACACTTATGTAAGAGTATAATTTTTTTAGTCTTTGCATGTAACACATCAACAATAATAAATAAATAAAACGCGAGACACCATTTCTTGGGAAAAACCCCTTCCTGAGATGGGAGAGGTGGAAACTTTATTTAATAACAATAAATTACCCATTAAACTATGGTAATAAATTTCACTTTATTGGCAAACTTAATGTACCTTGTCCTAGCAACCCTACTAAGGGGTGTGCCTGCTCTAAGGCTAAAGAGAATGCCCCCTTTTTCCAGATCAGACTAGACTAAGGGGATCATGCAGTGGGCCACGAGAATGATTGATAGCCTAAGCACTAGCATTGTCTGTTGCACCACTGTCTCTCCTCTACTGCTGGTTGACCCCCTCCTTAAAGTGAAGTTAAAGTTTGAACAATCTATATACATTACTTAATTATTCACATACTAAACAATCTAATAGCTAAAACATTTTCTACATAGCATAATCTATTTATCTAATAAAAAAGATTTATATTTCCCTACTGTGCTGTTACTGACTCCTCCCATCAGCCATTTCCTAATTTCTGACCATCTGACGTATAGAGCGGTCCCACCCGCTCTATACGTGTCTCAAAGGCGCATTCACGTGGATCAAAGAACTGCGCATGCGCATACAGTCGTCGACGTCACCAATGCGCATGGTTAATCTTATCTGGTGTTAGACAAAGCACAGGCTATATTCATTCATTACTATAGTGTTCGAGACAGATACTAACGGCATTGTCCGTTCCTTAGCGAAGTTTACGAGTCATTATATGTTCTAAAACTTGTAAGTATGTTGATTTTCTAACATGAAATTATCATTTTTATTATCTAATTATGATATATTTATTAGAAATATCAATCGAATTATTATTCTTTTTTTTCTCTGACATCCGTTACGTTATTTTGCTTTCTAAATCATTTTAGCATACTAAATATGTTTTATTACTTATTTCAAAACTTGACAGCCTGACCTCCAGAATTTATATCATCAATGTCTAGAGCCGGTGTTATCTCCTGAGAGTCGTTATTCTAGAAATTTTTAGGGGTAAAGGGATCACTAAATCCACTAACTTTGTAGCATCATTTTTAATTTCTATTTAATCTCTATTCCTGCTAGAGAAGACTGTGAAAAATAAAGATATAAATCAAATCAAAAGGGAGAGAAAAATACAGCAAAAGAGAGAGAAAGAGAAAAAAGAGAGAAAGAGAGCGAAATAGAAATAGAAACAGAGAACGAGAGATTGAGAGAGAGAGAGAGAGAGAGAAAGATAGACATAGAAATAGAGAGAAATAAAAAAACAAATTAAGAGATAAATGTAAAATCAAGAGAAAAAATAGAAAGAGAGAGATATAAAGATAAAAATAAATGAGTAAAGAAATAAAAAAGGGAAAATAAATAGAAAAATAGATAGAGAGAGAGATAGAAAGAGAGAGACATAGAAAAAGAGATAAAGAGACAGAGAAAAAGAAAGATTTGAGAACGATACTTTAAGTGAGAAAGAGATAGAGAGAAAGATAGATATCAACAGAGAGAAATAAAGAGAGAAAGAAAGAGATAGAGAAAAAAATCATTAGATAGAGAGAGATAGATAGAAAGAAAAAGAGAAAGAAAGAAAGAAAGTGAGACAGAAACAGATAACGAGAGATTGAGGGAGAAATAGTGTGAGAAAAAGAGAGAGATAGAGACAAAGAGAGATTGATATGTAGCTATAGCGTATAATAGATATAGACTGTCAAATTATGAGACACACAGAGACATAAATTAACATTAGACATAAAAATAGAGATTGCCAGATATGTCAATACAATATATACCTTTACTAGTGTAAATTGTATTATTAACTTCTATATGTATTTTAATTTTTTAAATAATAAATCTTCATTGTATTTTCAATAATTTCAGACAATCTTTATAACTGATATCTTCTTGAATTGTGTATTCCATATTTAAATTTTATTTGCATTTTATGAACCAATAAAGCATTTTTATGCAAATTGAAGAATTTAATATAGATTAATATTAAACATTCAATTAAATCATACTATTTTCAAATTATCTGCAATTGATAATTTAAAAATTAAAAAAATCATTTTTTTTATTAATTGATTTGATTAAAATAATTAAATTAAAAAAAACAAAGTGGGTAAAGGTTAGAATCTTTACTGCTGTTCTTGAATGTGCTATCGAAATAAATAATTTTAGTAACTCTCAAATTACAAGGTCGTTACTATAGCAACCTTATCAAAGTAGGCAGCAATCATGTATTCAAACCTTTAAAAATATATATATCTATTTTAAGGATAATTCAATATATAAATTAAATACCTTGATTAATATATCTACAAAGATAAATATTTTATATGTCTGTATATTACGTATGAGATATATTTAGTTTATAACTGCAAAATAACACTACACTACTTACAAAATAAAAAATAATCAACATCTGCATATTTCTCTCAATATATATATAAATTTCATTACCAAATCGAAAGGTTATAGGCTAAAAATAAAATGTTTGTGCACTAATTGATTATTACATTGATTGAAATGATATATTTTACATTGTAATAGCAGCAATATATATCATTTTGAAATTAGAGGACACTTATAAAGCTGATATCGATTAGATCAGTGTTTTTCAACCAGTGTGCCGTGAGAGATCCTCAGGTGTGCCGCGGCAGACTGACAACAGTGCGGGGGTGTCCCTCTTTCAAATTTTGAAATATTGGGAGGTATGTGACAGGCTCATTAGGCATCATTTACAACCATGACATTGACATTCATTCACAGACAATCATTATGATTGTTTGTGAATGAATGTCAATATGTCATTTATAGTTTGTAGGAGGCATTGCATGACAGCGCAGTACAGTGTGCCTGTATATATATATCCTGTATTAGGCTACAATGTGTGATTTTGTAAAATTTTGGGATGGTGGTGTGCCACAGGATTTTTTAATGTAAAAAAGTGTGCCACGGCAAAAAAAAGGTTGCAAATCACTGGATTAGATGTTATTACAACGTTGGAAAGCGAATACGACATTGAACTGTTTGTAACTAATTGTCAATAGAAATAAAATCTATATTTTACTTATTAAGATTTTTAATATAATTAAAGTATACATTTAAATTTTTTTTGAAAATATTAGATTCAAGAAAGTCAATAAAATAAGGCAAACATATGTAAATGCATATGAACTTACTTAAAATCAAATAGAAGACAGTGATGCGCTTTGAAAAATTGTATTAACAAGGATTTCAGCCTCCGATATTGTTTTCATTTGGAGAAAGAAGCCTACGTATTGCTGGGAAACAACAAACAATCGCAATAGGCATGTGCGAAACGGGAGTGCGCTTGTCTTCCAAGGGAAAGAAAAGAATCGGAACACATGCACAGATCGTCAAACAGAGGGATGACGTCGAATGACAGCTGTCTAGCGGCCAGAATTTCAATTGGCTGCTGGAAAAATGTGACCAGCAAGTAAAAAAACAAAAAACCACGAGTTGAATTTACAGCTTGAAAAAAGGTAATTAAAAACGGTGAAAGCAGAGTTTAGAATTACAATTTAAAAAATTGATGAATGAAAGTACCATTCATTTAGGGTGGCCTGTATAATGCAATAATGCGATATAGCTAACTTTACCTTCACTTTAAGTAGAATGCTGCACCCCAACACCACCTAAAAGAGGACATGGTATTTGAACAGAGAGCACCTCAGCCAGGATCACCTTCAAGTTACCCAAATGTAGGTCCATACCCCTATCTGATAAATGGACCCCATCGTGTCTGAACAGCCGCAGAAAATCCACTCTAATATTTTCATGCACTACTACCTTAGCACCCTACACTAGTAAGTTCCTATCAACATCCAGATTTATCTTTTATTTAACACAAAACCCTGCCTCAGCCACAAAATAAGCCAAAGAAAAAGCAGTTGCAAAGAGCAAAACTTCATATTGAGAAGAACATACTAATCACATATACTGTATTAGCTGCTTAACCCTACATCTAGTAATGGGCTCCCGAGGATCCTGTACTACACACCCTGCTCTCTGAACCCCCCACATAGTGCGGTCCTAACTAGGAAATATTTGGTTATGTCTTCAATGCCATACAATTTTGAAAAGAAAGGCACTGCAGCTACTCCACCACCTATCAACCCTGATAACACCCCCTTCTGCTTCAAATAGGCTATAAAAATAATTAAATTAATTGAGGATCCCTCCAGGGCCCCCCTCTCTTTTTTTTTTTTTTTTTTCTTAAATCAGCTTTATTTGTATATGAAAACGTTACAAATTTGGAGACGCAGCTCCTTCTTTATGGATACATGCTGATTCCTTTTTAACCATGATAACTTATAAAACATTTTACACAAACCAAAACGATACAATATACATATTACTAGATTTAGTGTCACCAGTTTAATTTCAGTTGCAATACTTAATTATGTATATTATGCGCTCTCAATTTTGCATCCAAACTATATATTCTATTAATTTAAGTGGGTCAACAGCCAAGGGTGTTACAGTTGGGGTTTGTTCAGTGTTTTAATGTAATTTTCCCATATTGTTCCTATTTCAGCATATTCCTCCATTTGTTCATGTTGTCTATAGTGAAACTCTTCCAATTCCAATATTTCAGAGACTTTATCTCTCCACATTGAAATGCTAGGGGTTTCTTTACTTTTCCAGTTTTTCGCTATCAAAGATTTTATGCTATTTGTCATAATAAAGAAGAGTTTTCGTGTCAGTTTATGTTTTAGATTTGGTGGTTTATTTAGAAGCCATATTAAAGGGTTTAGGGGTAATTGTTTTTCAATAATTTGTTCAATTTCTGTGATGATCAGTCTCCATAAATTTTGAATAGAGGAGCACCACCACCATATATGGGCCATATCACTGCCTACATGTCCGCATCTCCAGCATCTGTTCCCCGTTGTGTGAAACATACGGTGGAGTCTGCAGGGGGTATAATACCACCTATGTAGAATTTTGATGTTTAGTTCCGTAAGGTTTGAGGATGCCGATGTTTTTAATGTGTTTTGAAATATTTGTAGACATGTCTGAGGTAGTATGACAATGCCCAAATCTCTTTCCCAACTCTCCATGTAGTGATGTATGTAACCCGGTTGGGTGTGAGTCAATATTTTATAAATTTTTTATATTGTGTGTCGTGGTGTAGGAATCTTGGTACATAGTAATTCAAAGTTGGTTCGTGGTCTCGTCATGTTCTTGGCTAATGGGTTTGTCGTGAAAAAAATATGCGTCCTATGGTAAGTAAACCAATTCTCAAATTCGAGAAGTCCCTGTTGGGTCAGTGATTGCTGTGATTTAATTTGTTCATTATCTATGAGTAAGTATACTGGTAAGTTTCTTTGTCCCTGTGTTAAGTTTGGTAATCTTATCGCTTCATTCTTATACATCGAGGTTAAGGGGGAGGGTCTAGAAGACACTGTGGGGTATTGCTTAAGGTCTGTATCCTATGTGTTAAGAGTCTCTAGTATTATAGGATTAGTGGTTTTCAAGGACTTTTGTTTGGTGTTGAATTACCAACATAGATCATCAATATTTGACGATTGTATGCAGTCCAGTTCTATTTGTACCCATCTTTTATGGGGTGGTTGCATGTACAGGTCTATGATTCATTGTAGGAATATTGCTGTTCTATATGCCTGTAGATCGAGCATGAGTTTTATGTAGCATCATAATTTGTCTATATATTCTGGGGTGTTTTCTATTCCAAGTGAAATCAGTAAAGGCTTTTTGTAAGGACCTGATATAGGAGTTAGGAAGAGGGATAGGTAGGGTCTGTAGGAGATATAGGATTTTAGGAAATGTGTTCATTTTTATTAAATTGACTCTACCGGTCCACGAGATATTCTTATGTCTCCATCTGGTTAGGTCATTGATTATTTTCTCTTTTAAGGGTTAGTAGTTATTACTAAATATATTATCTAAGGTTGGTGTAAGGTTAATATCTAGGTATTTAAGGGATAAGGAACACCATTTAACAGCACTAACTGCCAAAGTGTAATAATCAATCCTGCTTAGTTTGATTACTAGTATAGGTATGTAGCACAATATCAATTGAGAGTACTATTACTTGGTAAACCCATATGGATATATGTGCAGTTAATATAGATTAATGTTTCCCTACAAAAAGTACACACTAAAGTATTATCTGTATTATAGGAATCAAAATCAAATGCAATCTTAGAAATAAGCAGGCTTGTAATAATACAAAAGGATATAGGAATAGGTGAAACTTTCTTAAGAATAAGTAAGGAATAATTATAATATATTGCGTAACATGAGATATTGAACACACAGCAAGTAAGTCTTATCCAATGTAGTATTGATAGATTGTTATAATGGAGAACTTCTGCAGATATGATTATAGTTGCAAACGTAGTAATGTACCTTGAAAACTGTGAATGCGGTAAGTAAGGACAAACACTTCCGGGTTCTGTGGGCTGCGGCTGCAGCAGCAGCAGAGACACGCTGAAGCCAGCTAACAGTCAGCGTGTGACGTCACGATTCTCCGGTGCAGCAGAAATCAACATAAGGATAATATAACAGAACAAATAAGATTAACAGATAAGAGCTTCAATAACCGGTTATTCTTTATGGCAGCCACAGACTTGGTTGATAAATAATATGAGCTGATAAGTTGAAATAGGTAACGTAACTTCCCAAAATAAAGACAGTCTTGAATAAATGAAAAGTACTTGCCAAAGTAAGATGTTGCAACAGGCTGGAAATAAATATTAAATCCGTAGTAGGTAGATCTTGAATGAGGTAACTTGAGTTGCTGAAAAGTTTAGATACAATATTAACCTTCCAGAGGTATCAGAGGCTCAGTGTTACTCTGAGGAAAATAACAAAATACTAAGCAAGGTGTGTTCAGTGAACAGGTGTTTTATGAGAGTAAGTAAGATATGATTGGTTGAATTCTAATTAAGGAAACAGTACACCCAAAAGCCTGACATGACTCCCCCCTCAAACAAGCTGATCCTCAGCTTGAAGTCTGGGGCGATCTGGATATCTCCTGTGGAATTGGGAAACAAGTCGAGGAGCATTAAGATTAGATGCGGGTTCCCAAGAGTCATCTTCCTCCGAGTACCCCTTCCACCTAATTAAATATTCCAGAATACCCTTGGAAAACCTTGAGTCAAGTACTTCTTTAACTTCATAGATTTCTGAGTCTTGGATGGAAGTGGTTGGTAGTAATTGGGGTGTGTTATTTCTAGTAGGAACGTATGGTTTGAGGAGGGAAACATGGAAAGTCGGATGTATTCTCATAGATGAAGGTAAATCCAGAGTGACTGCATTCTGATTTATTACCCTAGTGATAGGGAATGGTCCACAGAATTTTTGTGTCATTTTCCTACTAGGAAGATGTAGCTTTAGGTTTTTAGTTGACAACCATACCTGGTCTCCAATTTGATATGAAGGTGGTTGTCTGTGTCTCAAATCATAATAGTGCTTTTGGGAAGTCTGAGCTTTTGAAATGTTTTCCTTGATAACCCGAAAATTGTCTAGAAGTGCATTATTCCATTCATCTACAAGAGGAGAATTGGAAGGAGAAGTACTAACTGAAGTGATGGTTGGATGGTACCCATAATTTGCGAAGAATGGAGATAATTTTGTGGATGAATTGGTTAGATTATTGTAGGAAAATTCAGCGAAGGGTAAGTATGTTATCCAATTGTCTTGCTGGTAGGAACAAAAACATCATAGGTACTCATCTAACCATTGATTGATTCTCTCAACCTGTCCGTTTGCTTGTAGATGAAATGCAGTGGTGTATTGATGGGTTATGTTAAGAGATTGACAGAGACTTTTCCAGAATTTAGATGTGAACTGGGAACCCCTGTCAGATATCAAAACTGTTGGTACCCCATGAAGCCGAATCACATGTTGTATAAATAAGTTAGCTTTTTCTGCTGAAGTGGGAAGCTTATGAAATGGAATAAAATGCGACATTTTGGTGAAACTATCAACAACTACCATGATGGTGGTATTATTCTTTGATGGAGGTAAATCCACAATGAAGTCAACTCCTACTTGTTTCCAAGGTCTGTCAGATGTTGGAATTGATATTAAAAGTCCATAAGGTAATTTCCGCTCAGTTTTACATACTTGACAAGTAACACAAGTCTTAATATAATCTGAAACAGTTTCCTTCAAATGAGGCCACCAATATGTCCTTGTTATAAGTTCGATGGTGCGTGATTCCCCTGGATGTCCCGCTAAGGGTGAATCATGGTGATGTTGTAAAATTTGTTGTCTCAATTCTTTAGGAATATAAATCATATTCTTGTAGTAGTATAATCCGTCCTTCAATTCCAAAGGAACCTTAGTGTCAGTAGGTGAATTTTTTGAAGAGTTCTTTATATCAGTTAGAAAGTCTGAAGTTAATCCGATGAAGCGTTCAGGAGGAATTATAGCAGTAGGATTTTCGTTAGGAATAGGTTTGGATAGTTGTCGAGAGAGTGCATCCGCTTTTCCATTTTTGTTTGCTGGGCGGTATTGGATTTGAAAGTCGAATCTTGCAAAGTAGAGACTCCACCGTACCTGTCTAGCTGATAGAGTCTTGTTATTTTGCAGGTATTGGAGGTTTTTGTGGTCAGTGTAAATTATGAAGGGCATTTTTGCACCTTCTAGTAGGTGTCTCCAAAATTCTAAAGATTTACGGATGGCGAGTAATTCTTTGTCTCCTATTGCGTAATTCCTCTCTGCTGATGTCATACTTTTTGAAAAGTAGGAGATTGGATGTAGAGGATCTTTAGGTGTTTTCTGTTGTGAAAGTACTGCCCCAATCGCAAAGTCTGAGGAATCAACTTCCAATACGTATTGTAAATCAACATTAGGAAATTTGAGTATGGGTGCTTCTGTGAAAGTTTGTTTCAAGAAGTCAAATACTTTGGAATGACTTTGATTCCAATGGAATTGTTGGGTTGAACCAGTAAGTTGTGTGAGTGGTCTCACTATTGATGAAAAATTCTTTATAAATTTTCTGTAATAATTGGCAAACCCCAAAAACCTTTGGAGAGACTTCTTATCTTTAGGAGTTGGCCAATTTTTTACTGAATCAACCTTATCGGTTTGCATTTGGATACCAGCAGGAGATATAGTGTAACCTAAGAATGAGATAGTGGTATTGTGGAATGAACACTTTTCTAATTTGGCATATAGTTTATGTGTTTGTAACCGAGCTAATACCCAACGTACATGTTTTATATGTTCTGGCAAATTGTTGGAGTAAATTAGGATGTCGTCTAAGTATACTACTAGACATATGTCTAATAAATCCCGGAAGATATCATTAATAAAGTGTTGGAACGTTGCGGGGGCATTACAGAGACCGAATGGCATCACTAGGTACTCATAGAGTCCATAGCGAGTTCTGAATGCTGTGAGCCATTCGTCTCCTTCTCTTATACGTATGAGATTGTATGCCCCACGCAAGTCCAACTTAGTAAAGATGGTAGCATTACTTAATCTTTCAATTAATTCTGGTATGAGAGGTAACGGATATCGTTTTTTTACCGTCCGTTTATTAAGCTCTCGGTAATCTATTATCGGCCTGAGGGAAGTGTCTTTGTTGGTTACAAAGAACATTCCAGCTGCTGTGGGTGAAGAAGAGGGTCTGATGAAACCCTTTCTAAGATTATCTTGTAAGTATTGTTTAAGATGTAATAACTCAGGGTGACTCAATGGATACAAATGACCAACCGGTAATGTTGCACCTGGAATTAATTCAATTGGGCAATCATAAACCCGATGAGGTGGAAGAGTTTCTGCCTCAACTTTACTAAAGACCTCTATGAAGTCCTGGTATGGTTCCGGTATTTGAATCTGTTCTAATTCTGTGTGTAGTATTTTATGATGTGGGAAGCATGTATTTTCACAGAATTTTGATTGGAAGGCAACAGTTAAAGTAGACCAATCAATATAGGGGTTATGTGTCTGAAGCCAGTATAACCCTAATACAATAGGGAAATGAGGTGATGGAATTACATCGAATGTTATATATTCAGTGTGGCCATCTTCAGTAATAACTAATATAGGTACTGTGTTGTGAGTTATAGGACTATTTGCAATTACAGAGCCATCAATAACTTTGATTGAAACTGGTGTTTTCTTTAATACAATAGGTATTTTATTTTTCAATACAGTAGATTTGTCTATAAAGTTTCCAAAGGCTCCAGAGTCAACGATGGCAGAAGTAGCCAATCTATTAAGGTCCCACTGCAAAAGGAGAGTTAGTTTGCAATAAGAAATTTGTTTATCTAGACTTTGAGTATTGTTAATATGAACAAACTTACTCTTTTTATTTTTTTGTAATGTTGGACAATTCATAACTGTATGACTGGGATTTGCACAATACATACAGAGGTGATTAGTTCTTCTTCTTATCCTTTCTTCAGGGGTTAATGGTCCACGAATAACTCCTATTTCCATGGGGGTGACATGCTCCATTGGAGGTGATTTTATGTGTGCAGAGGTGGACATAGTGGCTTTAAATGTTGGATCTGAATAACCACGTTCAGCTTTGCGTTCCCTGAGCCTCCGGTCAATTTGGGTTGAGACTTTTATTAATGCATCCAAGGTACTTGGAAGCTCTATACGTGCTAGCTCATCCTTGACAGGATCAGACAGTCCCAATCTAAATTGGTTTCTGAGCGAAACCAAACTCCATGCTGAGTCTGATGCGTACAGCTTAAATTCAGTGGTATATTCCTCCACTGTCTTTTTTCCTTGTTTTAAACTCCTCATCTTTTGTTCAGCCGTTAGTTGAATATCAGTATCTCTATATAGCTCATCCATGGCTTGGAAAAAATTTGTTAGTGAATCTAGTAGAGGGTCATTTGTTTCACACAAATGATCTGCCCAAATTCTGGGTTCAGATCTTAGAAAAGATATTGTAGACAAAACCCTTACCCTGTCAGTGGGGTAAGTTTTTGGTTTTAAATTGAAGAGCAGGTAGCAGGCATTTTTAAACTGCCTATAGTTTTTCCTATTACCATTATATAATTCTGGCAAGCTTATCTGTGGTTCAGAACTGGGGGTTTGTTGTTCTTTTACCTCCTTTATAAGTTCTCTGAGAACCTGATTTTCTAGTTGTAAGTCCAAGATAGCCTGTCCCATTTTGTCTACCTTTTGACTCAGGTTATAGACTACTTGGGGAATTTCAGCAGGTTCCATTTTCTTTTATGGCTTAGTATTATGTAATAATCAATCCTGCTTAGTTTGATTACTAGTATAGGTATGTAGCACAATATCAATTGAGAGTACTATTACTTGGTAAACCCATATGGATATATGTGCAGTTAATATAGATTAATGTTTCCCTACAAAAAGTACACACTAAAGTATTATCTGTATTATAGGAATCAAAATCAAATGCAATCTTAGAAATAAGCAGGCTTGTAATAATACAAAAGGATATAGGAATAGGTGAAACTTTCTTAAGAATAAGTAAGGAATAATTATAATATATTGCGTAACATGAGATATTGAACACACAGCAAGTAAGTCTTATCCAATGTAGTATTGATAGATTGTTATAATGGAGAACTTCTGCAGATATGATTATAGTTGCAAACGTAGTAATGTACCTTGAAAACTGTGAATGCGGTAAGTAAGGACAAACACTTCCGGGTTCTGTGGGCTGCGGCTGCAGCAGCAGCAGAGACACGCTGAAGCCAGCTAACAGTCAGCGTGTGACGTCACGATTCTCCGGTGCAGCAGAAATCAACATAAGGATAATATAACAGAACAAATAAGATTAACAGATAAGAGCTTCAATAACCGGTTATTCTTTATGGCAGCCACAGACTTGGTTGATAAATAATATGAGCTGATAAGTTGAAATAGGTAACGTAACTTCCCAAAATAAAGACAGTCTTGAATAAATGAAAAGTACTTGCCAAAGTAAGATGTTGCAACAGGCTGGAAATAAATATTAAATCCGTAGTAGGTAGATCTTGAATGAGGTAACTTGAGTTGCTGAAAAGTTTAGATACAATATTAACCTTCCAGAGGTATCAGAGGCTCAGTGTTACTCTGAGGAAAATAACAAAATACTAAGCAAGGTGTGTTCAGTGAACAGGTGTTTTATGAGAGTAAGTAAGATATGATTGGTTGAATTCTAATTAAGGAAACAGTACACCCAAAAGCCTGACACAAAGGATGTTAACCCCAGGTGGAGAAGAAGCAAACTAGAAAACAACTGCCCTGTTCTGCAACTGCTCCTACCACAATTCAATGTGCCTCCCTAGATTGCTCAATTTTTTTTATGTGATGGCCCTTCTTAATTTTCCTAGCAGTCCTAGCTAGCTTTATGGTGGGCATGCAGGGAACGGACAGTACAGGGTTATTTATCAGAAGTGCATGCAATTGCCATGCACACTAACATGCTAACTGTTGGCTGTGGCGCTGCCTGACTTACTACTAGGGATGTGTTTATATTCAAATTTGAATGTTAGAAAGAATGTTATTGTAGAAATTACTTAATATTCTGAAATATTCTATTATCGAATGCTATTTACAGTTTTCGAATGTAACTTTCGTATTCAAATGTCACTTTCGAATTTTGAATGTCACATTCGAATTCGAATGTGACATTTGAATTCAAATGTCACATTCAAATTTGAATATAACATTTCTAAACACAGTTGTAGACTAGGGGGCATATCAATCAAGCTCCGTACGGAGCTTGAAGCCCTGTGTTTCTGGTGAGCCTTCAGGCTCGCTAGAAACACCAGTTATGAAGCCGCGGTCTAAAGACCGCTGCTCCATAACCTGTTCGCCTGCTCTGAGCAGGCGGACAGACATCGACGCAATTCAATCCGATCGAGTATGATCGGGTTGATTGACACCCCCTGCTGGCAGCCGATTGGCCGCGAATCTGCAGGGGGCGGCGTTGCTCCAGCAGCTCACAAGAGCTGCTGGTGCAATGCTGAATACGGAGATCGTATTGCTCTCCGCATTCAGCGAGGTCTGTCAGAGCTGATCCGCACTGTCGGATCAGGTCCGACAGACCTTTGTTAAATAGGCCCCTAGAAATACTATTTAGAATTTGAATGTTACATTCAAATTCGAATGTAGCATTCAAATTCGAATATTACATTTATAAAACACTTACGGCTAGATTTAGAGTTTTGTCGGTAAAGACCCGCGTATCTAACGCTGGCTTTTTTCTGGCCGCACCTTTAAAATAACTCTGGTATTGAGAGTCCACAGAATGGCTGCGTTAGGCTCCAAAAAAGGAGCGTAGAGCATATTTAACGCAACTTCAACTCTCGATACCAGAGTTGCTTACGGACGCGGCCAGCCTCAAAAACGTGCTCGTGCACGATTCCCCCATAGGAAACAATGGGGCTGTTTGAGCTGAAAAAAACCCTAACACCTGCAAAAAAGCCGCGTTCAGCTCCTAACGCAGCCCCATTGTTTGCTATGGGGAAACACTTCCTACTTCTGCACCTAACACTCTAACATGTACCCCGAGTCTAAACACCCCTAACCTTACACTTATTAACCCCTATTCTGCCGCCCCCGCTATCGCTGACCCCTGCATATTTGTTTTAACCCCTAATCTGCCGCTCCGTAAATCACCGCTACTTACATTATCCCTATGTACCCCTAATCTGCTGCCCCTAACACCGCCGACCCCTATATTATATTTATTAACCCCTAATCTGCCCCCCACAACGTCGCCTCCACCTGCCTACACTTATTAACCCCTAATCTGCCGAGCGGAGCGCACCGCTATTATTATAAAGTTATTAACCCCTAATCCGCCTCACTAACCCTATAATAAATAGTATTAACCCCTAATCTGCCCTCCCTAACATCGCCGACACCTAACTTCAATTATTAACCCCTAATCTGCCGACCGCTATTCTAATAAATGTATTAACCCCTAAAGCTAAGTCTAACCCTAACTCTAACACCCCCCAAAATTAAATATAATTTTAATCTAACGAAATTAATTAACTCTTATTAAATAAATTATTCATATTTAAAGCTAAATACTTACCTCTAAAATAAATCCTAATATAGCTACAATATAAATTATATTTATATTATAGCTATTTTAGAATTAATATTTATTTTACAGGTAACTTTGTATTTATTTTAACCAGGTACAATAGCTATTAAATAGTTAAGAACTATTTAATAGCTAAAATAGTTAAAATAATTACAAATTTACCTGTAAAATAAATCCTAACCTAAGTTACAATTAAACCTAACACTACACTATCAATAAATAAATTAAATACAATTCCTACAAATAAATACAATGAAATAAACTAACTAAAGTACAAAAAATAAAAAAGAACTAAGTTACAAAAAATAAAAAAATATTTACAAACATTAGAAATATATTACAACAATTTTAAACTAATTACACCTACTCTAAGCCCCCTAATAAAATAACAAAGCCCCCCAAAATAAAAAAATGCCCTACCCTATTCTAAATTACTAAAGTTCAAAGGTCTTTTACCTTACCAGCCCTGAACAGGGCCCTTTGCGGGGCATGCCCCAAGAAGTTCAGCTCTTTTGCCTGTAAAAAAAAACATACAATACCCCCCCCAACATTACAACCCACCACCCACATACCCCTAATCTAACCCAAACCCCCCTTAAATAAACCTAACACTAAGCCCCTGAAGATCTCCCTACCTTGAGTCGTCTTCACCCAGCCGAGCCAAATTCTTCATCCAAGCGGAGCAAGAAGAGGTCCTCCATCCGGTAGAAGTCTTCATCCAAGCGGGGCAGAAGAGGTCTTCCATCCGATTGAAGTGTTCATCCAAGCGGCATCTTCTATCGTCATCCATCCGGAGCGGAGCGGCAGCAGGTGGAGGTGACGTTGAGGGGGGCATATTAGGGGTTAATAAATATAATATAGGGGTCGGCGGTGTTAGGGGCAGCAGATTAGGGGTACATAAGGATAACGTAGGTGGCGGCTCTTTGCGGTCGGCAGATTAGGGGTTAATTATTGTAGGTAGCTGACTGCGACGTTGTGGGGGCAGGTTAGGGGTTAATAAATATAATATAGGGGTCGGCGGTGTTAGGGGCAGCAGATTAGGGGTACATAAGTATAACGTAGGTGGCGGTCGGCAGATTAGGGGTTAAAAAATTTAATCGAGTGGCGGCGATGTGGGGGGGGCTCGGTTTAGGGGTACATAGGTAGTTTATGGGTGTTAGTGTACTTTAGAGCACAGTAGTTAAGAGCTTTATGAACCGGCGTTAGCCCAGAAAGCTCTTAACTACTGACTTTTTTCTGCGGCTGGAGTTTTGTCGTTAGATTTCTAACGCTCACTTCAGCCACGACTCTAAATACCGGAGTTAGAAAGATCCCATTGAAAAGATAAGGGGATCTGCGGTATGGAAAAGTCGCGGCTGAAAAGTGAGCGTTAGACCCTTTTTTGAATGACTCCAAATACCGGCGGTAGACTAAAACCAGCGTTAGGAGCCTCTAACGCTGGTTTTCACGGCTACCGCCAAACTCCAAATCTAGGCCAGTATTAGACTAGAAATACTATTTCGAATCCGAATGTTACATTCAAATTCGAATGTAGCATTCAAATTCGAATATTACATTTATTAAACACAGTTGTAGACTAGAAATATGTCACATTCAAATTTGAATATTAAATTTAAAAAACACATTAAAGACTAGAAATACTATTTCGAATTAGAATGTTACATTCAAATTCAAATGTAGCATTTAAATTCGAAAATTACATTTATTATATACAGTTGTAGACTAGAAATACTTTTTTGAATTTGAATGTTACATTCAAATTCAAATATTACATTTAAAAAACATAGCATTAGACTAGAAATACTATTTCGAATTTGAATGGGAAATTCGAATTCGAATGTAGCATTCAAATTTGAATATTAGATTCATTAAACACAGTTGTAGACTAGAAATACTATTTTGAATTTGAATGCTACATTCGAATTCGAATGTCACATTCAAATTAGAAGATTACATTTATACAACACAGTTGTAGACTATAAATACTATTTCGAATCCTAATGTCACATTCAAATTCAAATGTCACATTCAAATTTGAATATTACATTTATAAAACACAGTATTAGACTAGAAATACAATTTCAAATCCGAATGTTACATTCGAATTCGAATGTAGCATTTAAATTTGAATATTACATTTATTAAACACAGTTGTAGACTAGAAATATGTCACATTAAAATTTGAATATTAAATTTAAAAAACACAGTAATAGACTAGAAATACTATTTCGAACTAGAATGTTACATTCTAATTCAAATGTAGCATTAACATTCGAATATTACATTTATTAAACACAGTTGTAGACTAGAAATACTATTTCGAATTTGAATGTTACATTCAAATTCGAATATTATATAAACATTCTAAATTTGATTTGAACGAACGAATGTATCAAAATTCGTTTTGAATTTTGAATTTTTAAAAACATTCGCCCATCCCTACTCACTACACCATGGCGCGTGGTGTAACAGTACCTACTAGGCTGGATCCCTTCTGATCTACTTCCTCACCATTCTGAAAAGCTTACGCTGACCTTTGTCTTTACACTTATCTGTTTCCAAATTATTATTCTCAATCTTTTTTTAGATGAAAAGATGTAGTACCTGTAACAGAGCTATATATACTATGGGCAAGATTACAAGTAAATTGCTAATTTAACGTGTACCCTTAAACTGGCAAATTTGCCAGTTTACGGCGCACGTTAAATATCCAGCCATTCTGAGTGGCTGGTTAATGCTACCGCGACCTCGCAGTAGCACTTTGCGCTAGACTTCATTAACCAGAGGTCAGACCTCTGGTTAATAAAATAAATGTCCCCACTTGCCCCCAAATTAAAGTATACTGTTAATTGTTAAAAAAAATAAAAATATGAGCATCTTTTTTTGCAATTTTTTTAAATTAAATAACTGCACAAAGCAGTTATAAGGGGTTAAAGTGAGGGGATGGGTGTTAGAAAAAGACAGCAGATTAGGGGTACATAAGTATAACGTAGGTGGCGGTCGGCAGATTAGGGGTTAAAAAATTTAATCGAGTGGCGGCGATGTGGGGGGGGCTCGGTTTAGGGGTACATAGGTAGTTTATGGGTGTTAGTGTACTTTAGAGCACAGTAGTTAAGAGCTTTATGAACCGGCGTTAGCCCAGAAAGCTCTTAACTACTGACTTTTTTCTGCGGCTGGAGTTTTGTCGTTAGATTTCTAACGCTCACTTCAGCCACGACTCTAAATACCGGAGTTAGAAAGATCCCATTGAAAAGATAAGGGGATCTGCGGTATGGAAAAGTCGCGGCTGAAAAGTGAGCGTTAGACCCTTTTTTGAATGACTCCAAATACCGGCGGTAGACTAAAACCAGCGTTAGGAGCCTCTAACGCTGGTTTTCACGGCTACCGCCAAACTCCAAATCTAGGCCAGTATTAGACTAGAAATACTATTTCGAATCCGAATGTTACATTCAAATTCGAATGTAGCATTCAAATTCGAATATTACATTTATTAAACACAGTTGTAGACTAGAAATATGTCACATTCAAATTTGAATATTAAATTTAAAAAACACAGTAAAAGACTAGAAATACTATTTCGAATTAGAATGTTACATTCAAATTCAAATGTAGCATTTAAATTCGAAAATTACATTTATTATATACAGTTGTAGACTAGAAATACTTTTTTGAATTTGAATGTTACATTCAAATTCAAATATTACATTTAAAAAACATAGCATTAGGGGGCGTGTCCAAGAAGTGACTCTGAGCAGTCGCATTTTTCTAGTGCTCCGGGAGAAGAGCTAATAATTTGCCAATTATTGCTTGATTCACACAGCATTAAGAGCCCACACGACAGGTTTCGTGAATACTAAAGAACATTTACACTAATTTTCCTTGATTGCTGTATTAATGACCCCAGGGTCGGAAAAGGACACCTGAGGCCTGTAGTCGTGGCAAACTTACAGGCGGCGCCTCCCCCCCGGATTCTCTGGGGTGTCTGACCGGAGCTGTTCTTACAACTACATACTTCTGACACGCAAGAGTGCTTACAACTAAATAAAACTTTGCTGTTGACAGTGGACGCCTACGCAACAGACTAGAAAAAATAAAGACTACCGAGCATTACAGCCACCATGAGAGGTAATCCCCTACCTGACAAATGGGATGCATTTCTTACAAGAATAGAGGGTCTATTTCAACCTCTCATAGAGAAAGCATTATCGGAGAGTGAGCTGCAGCTCCTTATAGACAGACTACCAAAGGCAACTTCTCCGATGAAAACTGCGCAGCAAGCTAAGGATCATAGACCTGACTCTCACATAGAGCCCATGAGAGTTGTCACACTTAATGCACAGACAGAAGGGGAGCCTTCACAGCGAGCTGGTACCCTACTTCATATACTTCTACCGGCAGATCATATCGAATTGGCAGACAAAGCTTACCGGGACTTTCCTGGCACAGGAAAACCTTTCCCGATACGGAGAGATGAGATACAACAGCATGGCCATCAAGTTAAGATGGCGCCTGGAAAAATGGAAGCATTGAGTCACAGTGGCGGAGACCACAAAGAAGGCGCGAAAGAACTACTTCACCATCGCCTGCAGACAACGCATCTATTATACCTGAGCGGGCACAAGCCGAGACCGGCGGGGCCACCTTGTTGCCTGGGGGGTGGCTCCGGAAGGTCGGTGACTCCAGACATCTTAAGTAACCCGCTATATGGCGACTCCCCAGAAATCCTCAAGACCTTGGCCCTGCAGGATGAAGTAGCACGCAGTGATCACGGAGCCGGTTGTCGGGCGGGGAGGGCTGGAAAATGCCTTGCTCTGACCGCGCCGGGCTCGGGATCTAAGGCAAGATATCTATCATTGGGTCTAGCGGTTACCTAACAAAATCTATGCGAGACAAGCAGGGACGAGATCCCTAGGACTATAGCTAAGTGACACAAGCATACCATGTTTTAAGTTAAAGAATGTTTTGCGCTGTTTGTGAATGTAGTTCTTTAAGCAAATGTCTTGTCTTGGAATGTTGTTTAATGTGCACATAGGGCTCAAAAATTGCTTGGGTGGCATTGTCTGATTAACTCCACATACCTCAACTCTTCTACACAATAAGGGGGTAAGGAAGGGTAGAACCAACAGTGGGACGATTGCATCACATACAATTATCTTAACTGGAACTTTTAAACAGTGTATTGTTAGATAGAGTGCCCTCATCCTTCCTCAAACTAAGCAACTAGGTGTATGTCGCGGGGGTTAGGGGGGGGCCCCTGGGAGGACACTGTTCAAGCCATACAGCAGGAGGGGCACTCGAAACTACGGGACACCAAGCCAATGGGTGTTGCAGATATACATAATCTGTCTAGTCTAGCGGTCTGCGGCCGGGACTGCGGGACAGACACTATGAGTACAACTCCTGACACCCATGATAACACCACCAACTTTAGGCATATATATTTATTGTATCCAGATAGCAATTCACCTATAGTTAACCATTCTTCTTCTTTTCATTTATTCCTTTTTTATGAATATGATACACCAACCTGTACTCCCAATTCGACCCTACAGACCATCTCGCACAAACGACAAGTTAGTTTATCCCAAAGGGCTATGCACGACATTCCTAGGAAAAAAGCAACAGGCGTAGTTTCTAACTTTTATATTATCATGCCACAACAGTGTATTTTATTGATTAATGTTGCAACTGTTTAAGGGTTAATAGATAGTGTCAAGATATTATGCACATGCGCTATGTTCAGCTCTGGTCTTAGTATCTGGACTATAACTTGTTTATATCATATCTGCAAGGATTTTATTAATGACAGATACTTTTTTGTTCTTTGCATTATAAATATCCCCTGGACTCTAGCTATATCGCATGTAAGGTCCAAGAGTGACCTAATATATTAATTATGGGGAAGAAAAATGAGGACTTTAAAGCAAACATCTACTTTTACTTTAAATGTAAGAAACTATTTTGCACACTGTTTATAAATGTTGTATGTTTCCTATCCTCAATAAAAAATTTAAAAAAAAAAACAAAAAAAACAAAAAAACATAGCATTAGACTAGAAATACTATTTCGAATTTGAATGGGAAATTCGAATTCGAATGTAGCATTCAAATTTGAATATTAGATTCATTAAACACAGTTGTAGACTAGAAATACTATTTTGAATTTGAATGCTACATTCGAATTCGAATGTCACATTCAAATTAGAATATTACATTTATACAACACAGTTGTAGACTATAAATACTATTTCGAATCCTAATGTCACATTCAAATTCAAATGTCACATTCAAATTTGAATATTACATTTATAAAACACAGTATTAGACGAGAAATACAATTTCAAATCCGAATGTTACATTTGAATTCGAATGTAGCATTTAAATTTGAATATTACATTTATTAAACACAGTTGTAGACTAGAAATATGTCACATTAAAATTTGAATATTAAATTTAAAAAACACAGTAATAGACTAGAAATACTATTTCGAACTAGAATGTTACATTCTAATTCAAATGTAGCATTAACATTCGAATATTACATTTATTAAACACAGTTGTAGACTAGAAATACTATTTCGAATTTGAATGTTACATTCAAATTCGAATATTATATAAACATTCTAAATTTGATTTGAATGAACGAATGTATCAAAATTCGTTTTGAATTTTGAATTTTTAGAAACATTCGCCCATCCCTACTCACTACACCATGGCGCGTGGTGTAACAGTACCTACTAGGCTGGATCCCTTCTGATCTACTTCCTCACCATTCTGAAAAGCTTACGCTGACCTTTGTCTTTACACTTATCTGTTTCCAAATTATTATTCTCAATCTTTTTTTAGATGAAAAGATGTAGTACCTGTAACAGAGCTATATATACTATGGGCAAGATTACAAGTAAATTGCTAATTTAACGTGTACCCTTAAACTGGCAAATTTGCCAGTTTACGGCGCACGTTAAATATCCAGCCATTCTGAGTGGCTGGTTAATGCTACCGCGACCTCGCAGTAGCACTTTGCGCTAGACTTCATTAACCAGAGGTCAGACCTCTGGTTAATAAAATAAATGTCCCCACTTGCCCCCAAATTAAAGTATACTGTTAATTGTTAAAAAAAATAAAAATATGAGCATCTTTTTTTGCAATTTTTTTAAATTAAATAACTGCACAAAGCAGTTATAAGGGGTTAAAGTGAGGGGATGGGTGTTAGAAAAAGACATTGCAGTCTATCTGGACTGTGTTTTAACTGTTAATATATATGTATATGCGTATATACATATACATTTATGTGTTAATAAGTATATGTACACATATAAACATATAAATATATGGAGTTCCGGAGGAGGAGCTTAGCACATGTGGCTGAGCGATTGTGCTCCTGTCCAAAGCACCTGGCGGTGTTTTCCACGCGCCAAGCCCTCAGAATTGGGGACTGCTAGTAGGACGGCAAACCTCACCGCTGCTGGAACTCACAGTGGAAATTACATCCCACTGAAGAGAGAGTCCCTGTCTTGAAGAGAACCTTTTAGAATCCAAGACCTAATTCTGCAAACAGAGACGGAATAATCTCAGAAGAGAGCCTTTTCAATTTCCCATAGAGAAACCGTTCACGTAATTAGAGGTGAAAACTCCAAGTGAGTATACCTGTAAGGACTTTTAAAAACGCCTGTAGTATACCGCTGCTCAAGTCTTACACCCCACTTTCGGCTTTACTAGCTTACCCGGCTGACTTTCTCCCCTCCCGGTGTCAAATTTGTGGACTTACCCTACCGGTCTGAGAACCCTGCGGATACTGACTCAGGAACGTCTAGGAGCCCGGGGAGGGATCGACGACTACTCCTCCTCCCCCACCGGTGCTGCGTGGGAGGAGGAGCCCTTGGGAGCCGGCGGAGTCGGCGTCTCAGAGGATTGCGCTGTCCTTGCCTGGGGTCCTCCCGTGGAGGCGGCGGGTTGAGCCCCACCAGTGTCGGCTCTGCTACAGGGCTCAGTACAGAAGCGCTCATCGGACCCCTTCTCCCCCACCGTTGCTGCGCGGGAGGAGGCAGGATAAGGAAGGCTAACGCCTCGCAAATACCTCTCAGGCTTCAAAAGTAAATTTCCCCTCCTGGCAGGGTAAGAACGGAACCGAAACCTGGAGGATTAATCTCAGACCCCAGACATTGTGGGACACCGGAGGGTGAGTACATTAAGCAGAGATACGACAAATATCTCTGTATTTGGTGGGTTATTTTTTGAAAGCCCATAGAGAAGCTGTGAAAGGGGGTTAGAGCGAAAGTTAAAGGGCATTACAGGCTGGACTGAAACATATATATTCTTAGGAATCTTCTATACTGGGAAGGAGGTTTACTACGGAATCTTATACCTGAATGAAGTCTATCTTTGACAAAGCTAAAAGATAAAAGGTAGAAGGGAGAAAAGAGAGCAGAAGTGTTTCTGGGACTGTATATGTTACAAAATTTTGCTACAAAGATTGGAAGCAAGGGAAAATTAGGATCTAAGCTTAGAGTGACATAAAGTACCAAACCCTCAAGAGAGACACAACTATTATAAATAGCTACATTCTTCCTGCTTACTAACACAAGTCAGAACAAAAGGATCTATATGGTCAAAGGAACTTACAAGCATTACAAAAGATCTTATTTTTTTAAGAGCAATACGCTATACGGCTTGATGATTAAAAAATAGACTGCTCCTCTGAAATCTCTCATAAAAGAATTGTTTGAACTTATTAAATTACATATAATGTTGAATTAGAGGTTCTTGGCTTCTTCTCATAGACCAATGCTATGCTACAATTAGAAATGTTTTTCACCTGCAGGTTTTATTTGAAGGTTTCAGTATAATTTGAAGGCATATAACAATTTATGATATTTTTTATATGTATATGTATAGACTGCCTGGTGAGTCTTAGTATGTTAAGCTCTTTACTTATAAGACTTTGAGAATCAGGTAAATCTACAGTGTAGAAGGCTAATAGGGTTAATCTATCTTTTGAATAAGGTGTTAAGATTGTATTACCCTGAATCTTGCTAATTTTTTTTTTTTTTTTTCTTTCTGTGCATCTAGTTCAAGTGTTTGTTAACACTTATGAGTTTAGATTCTAATCTTTAAATATTCACGCTTAAACACTGGATATACTTAGCTAAAATCTAACATTACTTTTAGAGGCGGGCCTACTTAAATCTAATACTATTAAAAATTGTGAAACCAGCTATAGACCATATATAGTAGCAAATTTACAAATAGGGCAATTAAGGGTACTAGAGACCCTACTCATATATCTTCTGATTGTATGGAAGGATAAATATATCTGAATAACAGGTAAATTGGTTTAATTATCTTATAAGAGAAGGTAGTGGGTCCAAGCTTTTAGAACCAGGAGGCCCCTCCCTTTTTTTTTTTTTTTTTTTTGTTGTGCCAGACTGCCAAACTTGGTTATAAAACTCGAAGCTTTCCTCACAATTTCACTCAAGGGTTTAATCCCTCTTATATCACACATAAAGAATCACATTATTTGTTCCCTTTTTCCTCACTCCCCCCCCTCCCCCTTTTTTTTTTTTCTCCCTTCCCCTTTCTTTCTTCTCTTTTCTCATTCTTTCTCCTTCTTAGAGCACTTGCACACTTTTTCTTCACCCTTATTCACAACCCAGAGATGTCCCTCATAACAGTAATTGCTTTTTCTTATTTATTTTCACACTTAGCACATGGATAAGTTTTTTAACACATCCTCTAAGATCACATCTCCAAGTATGGCAGGCAGAAACATAGATAAAAAATCCAAAGGCCCAATTGAGACAACACCAGAACCACACCCTGCAACTAATTTTCCAATTAGTGAGGTATTAAACTTGCAAAATCTGGTTACCAGTATATCTGAAGCCTTGTCCCCTAAGTTCGACACTCTAAGAACTGAAATAAAACATGATATAAACTCATTATCTCAAGAATTTAAGCAGTTTTCTAGTAGACTGCAAGAGGCGGAACAAAGGGTGTCGGACTTAGAGGATCTTACAGTCGCCCAAGGTCTTAAATTAGAAGATGCGGGAATTAAGCTGCAAAAAATGCAGTTGAGATTAGAAGACCTAGAAAACAGGTCTCGGAGAAACAATATAAGGATAATTGGTATACCGGAAGGGAAAAAGTACGAGAATTTAGCACTATTTATAACAGAAACACTAGGTCAACTTTTGGAAATGTCAGATACACAAATAATAATTGAAAGGGCACATAGAATTGGCCCTCCTCAGTCAGACAATAATACCCACAGAAGACCTAGGCCCGTCATTGCCCGTTTTTTGAATTATCTAGATAAAGTAAAATTGTTACAGCAGTATAGGAAAAAACAACCGATTAATATTGATGGGAGTAAAATTTTATTGTTTCAAGATTATTCAGCAGAAACCTCCTCAAAAAGGAGAGATTTAACACCTATTTGCACAAAATTTATCCAAAAGGGATACAGGGCAATTTTAATATACCCATCTAAACTCAAAGTAGTTATTGGTGACAGCATTCATTTTTTTGATAATGTTAAAGAAGCAGAGAGTCTTTACTCGGGACTAGAACCTGCAGGATAATTTTTCTTTTTCTCCTCAGTAAGAGCTTACTGGTTAAAAGAGGAGTATAAAATTAAGTTTGTTTCTTCCATTTTTGTGCTTTTTAGTTATTTATTTGGGAAGAAGGAAAAAAAAGGAAAAAGAAAACATAATTATGGATCTAAAAGGAAGAATCCAACCCCTGAAAAGAGGTTCCCTCTGGGATAGGGAATCTCTCCCCAATCATAAAATAGAGTTTCATGAATTTATTCCCCCCCCCCCCCCCCCCCCCTTTTTTTTTTTTTTTTTTTTTTTTTTGTTTTGTTTTGGTCTTGTTTTTTCTCTTTCTTACTCTTCCCTCTCCCCCTCCCCTCTTCCCTCTCAGGCTCTCTCATACGCAAGTGAAATCAATAAGCTGATTGACTATGCCATTAGATAAATTAAAGATAATATCATGGAATGTTGGAGGAATTTCAACTCCCATAAAAAGGAAAGCTATAGTTTCTCATATGCGAAAATTACAAGCAGATATAATGTTTCTTCAAGAAACGCATCTTAATAATGAAGAAACAATGAAATTGAAAGGTTCATGGATAAAAGAGGTAGTTTCCTCACCTAGTACTAGAAGGAAAAGAGGCGTGGCAATAATGCTAGGCAAAAGACTAGATTATGACCTACTTCAGATTAAGAGTGACCCGGAGGGGAGATACGTAGTGTTGAAAATTCGAATTGCTAGACAAATATATACACTGTGCAATGTATACGCACCTAACGAGTTAGACTACGAATTTTGGGACCTAATACAATCCACTTTACTATCTTATTCTGAAGGCTACCTGATTATAGGAGGGGACTTTAATATGGCCCCTCAATCCCCCCTGGATAGAATGAGGTATAATAACAGACAATTAAAATCTAAAAAAGACAAATTAGAAACAAAAATATTCAAAAATCTCTACCAGAATTTATCGGTCAAAGATATTTGGCGGACTCAGAACCCTAACATACGAGACTATACTTGCCTATCGAGAGCGCACAAAACTCTATCTAGAATAGACCTATTTTTAGTGGACGAGAGGCTATGCTCAAAAAATATAAAAGCAGGAATCACACCTATAATCATTTCAGACCACTCTCCTATCTCTCTTGAGATTCAGCTAAACAGTCTAAATAAAACCCCACTGAGATTTAGGTTTCGTTATTACCTAGCAAATGATGTAAAATTTAAGAAACACCTAAATGATAAATTTAAAGAATATATTCAATTTAATGTAGGTTACATTGACAGACCGGAAATTTTCTGGGGCGCCGCAAAGGCAGTCCTCAGAGGAGAAATAACTGCTTATGCTGCTAAGCTAAATAAGAAATTAAAAAAGAGAGAGAAAGAAGCGACTAACTTCGTAGTAAATTCTTACAATCATTTTCTGCTACATAAGTCACCCTTCAATTGGTCTAAATATATCAAAGCCAAAAACGAAAGAGATGCATTAACATTACTTATAGAGACCCAAAAAGATCTTAGATTTCAGGCCAAATTGTACCGGTTTGGTAACAAATCCGGTAAGTTATTAGCCAGATTAGTTAAGGGAGAAAAAAAACCTTCTTTTATTGATAAATTAGAACAAGATACCCTGTTACTTACAAAATCAGAGGATATCTTAGAAGAATTTACAAATTATTACAAGGATCTTTACTCACTAAAAGCCTCAGACATGATTCAGTCTCAGGAATTCTGGAGCAAAATAACTTGCCCCACAGTTCCAGAGGAAATCATTTTGAATCTGAACCACCCAATATCAGAGGAGGAAATCAGCAAAACAATATCTGGGCTGTCGGCAAATAAAGCGGCAGGCCCAGACGGGCTCCCGAACGAGGTTTATAAAATTCTTGACCCTGAAATAGTACCATATCTTTGCAATTTATTTAATGATTTTTACATAAATGGTAAAGTCATACCACCTAGTTTTACGGCCTCTTACTCAACGTTGTTGCTTAAAGGGGGGAAGGACCCAACTCGGAAAGAATCCTATCGGCCCATAGCTCTTCTTAACTCGGAGTACAAAATTTTAACTTCAATATTAGCTAGCAGACTCCAAAACGGTCTTATACAGGTTATACACAATGATCAAGCGGGGTTTCTTAAGTTTCGCAACTCGTCCTCTAAAATCAGAGAAGTATTAACAATTACAGAATATTTTTCTCGGAAGTCAGTTATCGGGGAGGAGATAGGGGGTGACCCAGATCTGGCAATAGTTGCAATCGATGCAGAAAAGGCTTTTGACTCAGTACACTTTAGCCATATATTTTCATCCTTTCTTAAATTTGGAATTACAGGCCAATTTTTTAGTTTTATAGAAAACTTGTATAAAAACCCTCATACCAAATTAATAATCAATAATTTATTATCACCAGAAATTAAAATTCAAAGGGGCACGCGACAGGGTTGCCCCCTATCTCCTCTTATCTTTGATTTAGCTATAGAGTCCCTGGCAATAAAAATCAGACAGTCTCTCCAAGGGGTCACAATTTCTAAGTATGAAGCAAAAATCGCGCTCTATGCAGACGATTTACTTCTCTTTATTTCAAATACAAAAAAAAATATACCTAAGCTTATGCGTATAATATCTAGGTTTGGGTCCTTTTCTGGATATAAAATAAATCCATCCAAGTCAGAGATCTTGTGGCTCAGAAAGAAAAACGACTCAGTAAGTGATTGTCCTTTCAAGGAAGTGACAGACTCTTTCAAATATCTGGGAATTAATGTCCCAGTCAACCATTCAGATTTATACGAAATTAATATAATGCCAATCCTATCTTTGATACGAGAGAAAATGAACTCATGGAGAAATTTACCAATCTCACTTTCAGGGAGAATAGCTCTGTTCAAGATGGTTCTCCTCCCCAAACTCCTCTATGTATTACAAAATACCCCTATATTATTATTTGAAAAGGATATTCGGTCCCTTAACTCGGCAATTAGAAATTTCATATGGCAAGGGAAGAGATCCAGGTTATCAATACTTAAATTGGCTGCAGGGAAAGAGTATGGGGGATTAGCTCTGCCGGATATAAGACTATATAATCTTGTCTTTTTAGCGCGCACAGTGACTGACTGGTTCCTTCAGAAAAATTATGTGACCAATAACTTAGTAGATGAAAACATTTGTCATCCCTTTCTCCCAATAGGATTGGCCCATAGTGAGCCCAAAGTATTACCACTGGAGATGAAAAAGTTTAAAACTATTCTGAATCCTATTAGAGCCTGGTGGAAGATAGGGACCCTCTTAAAAGTCAATTGTAGTGTCTCACAGTATATGCCAATAAAGGGGAACCCTGACTTCCTACCAGGCTTGAATTCGGTTATATTTGATAAGTGGTCTTCTATGGGCTTAAAGAAAGTCCAGCAACTTGTTAAGAAAGACATGAAGTGTGTAAGAACATTCGAGGAATTAAAAAGTGAATTCAAACTTGTAAACAATGAATTTTTCGCATATCTACAATTAAGACACTATATCTCGGAATTGATTAGAAAGTCAGGCTGGAATTCGGATATGGGAAAAATGGAAACATGGCTTCTCTTAGCAAAATCTGGTTACACGTCAATCACCTTCGGTTACAGAGCCTTAAGTAGTATTAAAGGAACACACACCTTAGAACAGATAGAGTCAGGTTGGAAAAGACTAATTGTCACAAATGATATAGAACCTAACTTCATCCAAAAATCTATTAGAAAAGTATCTCAGGCCACACTTTCAGCAAATTGGAGGGAGGCGCATATCAAACTTCTACATAGGGCATACTTTACGCCAGAGAAGGGCCATAAAATACACAATGCAAATTTTAATCATTGCCCAAAGTGTTCCCTCCTTGCAGCTGATCTAAAACATATGTTTTGGAGCTGCCCGAGAATCAGGCAATTTTGGTATAAATTGGAATATTGGTTCAATAATATACTGGGGATCTCTCCTCCGGGTCTTACACTCACACAGGTAGTATTCTGTATAAAGAAGGAAGAGCAACATCCTCAAGAAAAATTGGTAATCCTCTCAATCTTAGCAGCCAGACATTTAATTTTAAAATGTTGGAAAAAACATAGAGCCCCCACTATCTCAGAAGTCAAAAACTATCTCAAAAAACAATGTATGATAGAGCAAAGAGACACCAACCTGAGTAACGAGGATGATATCAAATTATTTTTCAAGAAATGGTCAGTTTTCATTAAAAGTTATCCAGAAAGCGAGGTAGAATATTTGATTTTCCCATTTAGAAACTCAGAGCTGGTTCAGCTGAATATCTGGTAGAGGGGAGGGGGTGAGGAGAGGTGGTGGAAAGTTTATTTTCTCCCCTCCCCACCTAATTTTCCTTCCCCCCCCCCCCCCTTTTTTTTTTTTTTTTTTTTTTTTTTGGTTTGGTTTGGTTTGGTTTAATAAAACTGGAAAAATCAGTAAACTGTTTTACGTTGTTTAAGAATGACACAGGCAAAACGATGATTATAAATTGATATGTTTTCTTATTGACATTCTTTGGATATACTGTTTGAGTTAATATAAACCTGTTTATTGTTGAAATAAATAAAATATTAAAAAAAAACAACATATAAATATATATGTATATATTCATATACATATATATTTAAACGTTACTGCCCAACGATGCTCGACTTACCCTCTTTGCTGCGCTAGGTTCTGTACCATGTCTGGGCTTGTTTCCATTGAGCCGTTAAAAAATATCCTTAAGATACACAAGTTGCCGATAGCTAAAAGTAATTTACGGTTCAATTTTAGTACCAGGTTTCCATTGAAAAGGTTTCCGCTTTGCATGTGGTCGCTCTTTTCGTGTAGGTGTAAGTTAGCGTTGTGTTAACACTTCCACCCGATGCCGGATTTCTAAAACATTAATAGGTTACTATGGTAACCTGACCTTACACTACACTCAATCGCATATACGGCACCGCATACAAGTGCAGCGCCGTATATTTTACCCGCTGCTTGCCGTTAGAGTAAAATCAAACACCTAACGCATGCGTAATATCTAGCTCTCAACCGCAACCCCCCCACCGCAATAACTAATGTATTAACCCCTAAACTGCTATATCCCCACAACGGAACTATCTTTTTAAACTATTAACCCCTAATCCGTAATGCCCCACATTGCAAACTATCTATTAAATCTATTAACACCTAAACCGCCATCCCCCCACAATGCAAACAATCTATTTAAACTATTAACCCCTAAACCCGCCAATATCCCACATCTCAATTAACCTAATAAATCTATTAACCCCTAAACTGCCAAGCCCCACAACGCAAATAACTTATCACTAAGCCCCCTAACCTAACACCCCCTAAATTAAACCGATTACATGAATTTAAATAATCCTAAATTACAATTAAAAACAAACAAACTAACATTACTTTAAAAATAAAAAAATAAGTTTAAATTAAGCTAAAATTACAGAAAATAAAAAGTCTAATATTACACAAAATTGTCAAAAATAAAAAAAATTAAACCTAATCCCTATAAAAATAAAAAAGCCCCCCCCCAAATAAAAACACCCCCTAATCTAATACTAAACTACCCTTAAAAGGGCCTTTTGTAGGGCATTGCCCTAAGTTAAACAGCTCTTTTACCTTTAAAAAAAAACTAAATTCCCACTAAAAGTAAAACCCCTAACCCAATTTCGCCAACCGGACTCCAACTGCCGAAAACATTATCGTGTCCCATACAAAGTATAGGAAGCCGCTAATCTTTAAATAATGCTCAGTTTCCAATGCCTGCGCAAACCGTAAATACACTGTCGGAAGCTGCCGATACAGTAACAAAAATAACACCCAGCTTAACTAGGTGTAAAACAGGAAAAAGGTGCTCTTTGAGACCTTTTCCCCATTGAAATCTAACCCGGCACATCAAAACCTCTCTATCCGCCATCCCCCCACATCACAACGTATAATAAATGTATTAACCTCTTAACCCCCATGCCCCACAATGCAAATTAGCTATTTAAACTATTAACCCTTAATCTGCAATGCCCCACAACGTAAACTATCTATTTAAACTATTAACTCCTAATCCGCCATTAACCCACATCACAATTAACCTAATAAATCTATTAACCCCAACCCACATCTCAATTAGCCTAATAAATCTATTAACCCCTAAACCACCAATAACCCACATCGCAATTAACCTAATAAATCTATTAACCCCTAAACCGCCAAACCCCACAATGCAAATAACTAATCACTAAGCCCCCTAACCCCCTAACCTAACACCCCCTAAATTAACCCCATTACATAAATTAAAATAATCCTAAAGTACAATTAAAATAAAAAACCTAACATTACTTTAAAAAAAAACAACAACAATCGGCTAGATTACGAGTTTTGAGTTAGAGGCTATGCGGTGCTAATGAGCAGTTTATGCTCACTGCTCACTTACCTGCAGCGCTGGTATTACGGGTTTTTTCAAACCCGGCATTAACAGACAAAAAGTGAGTGTTGAGCAAAATTTTGCTCCACATCTCACTTCAATACCAGCACTGCTTACGTTAGCGGTGAGCTGGTGTAACATGCTCGTGCATGATTTCCCCATAGGTATCAACGGGGAGAGCCGGCTGAAAAAAAGTCTAACACCTGCAAAAAAGCAGCGTTTAGCTCCTAACGCAGCCCCATTGATTCCTATGGGGAAATAAAATGAACCCTGAGTCTAAACACCCCTAATCTTACACTTATTAACCCCTAATCTGCCGCCCCTGACATTGCCGAAACCTATATTATATTATTAACCCCTAATCTGCCGCTCCGGACACTGCCGCCACCTACATTATAGTTATGAACCCCTATTATGCTGCCCCCAACATCGCCGACACCTACATTATACTTATTAACCCCTAATCTGCTGCACCCAACATCGCCGACACCTACATTATATTTATTAACCCCTAATCTGCCGCCCCCAACGTCGCCGCCACTATTCTAAATTTATTAACCCCTAAACCTAAGTATAATCCTAACCCCCCTAGCTTAAATATAATTAAAAGAAATCTAAACAAAAATTACTATCATTAACTAAATTATTACTATTTAAAACTAAATACTTACCTATAAAATAAACCCTAAGCTAGCTACAATATAACTAATAATTACATTGTAGCTAATTTAGGGTTTATTTTCATTTTACAGGCAAGTTTGCATTTATTTTAACTAGGTAGAATAGTTACTAAATAGTTATTAACTATTTAATAAACTACCTAGCTAAAATAAAGACAAATTGACCTGTAAAATAAAACCTAACCTAAGTTACACTAACACCTAACACTACACTATAATTAAATTATTTCCCTAAATTAAATACAATTAAATACAATTAAATTAAATTATCTAAAGTACAAAAAAAGCAAACACTAAATTACAGAAAATAATAAACAAATTACAAGATTTTTAAACTAATTACACCTAATCTAATCCCCCTAACAAAATAAAAAAGCCCCCCAAAATAAAAAAAGCCCTACCCTACACTAAATTACAAATAGCCCTTAAAAGGGCCTTTTGCGGGGCATTGCACCAAAGTAATCAGATCTTTTACCTGTAAAAAAAATTACAAATCCCCCCCAACATTAAAACCCACCACCTACACAACCAACCCTACTCTAAAACCCACCCAATACCCCCTTAAAAAAACCTAACACTAACCTTAAGGTAGGAAAAATCCTATTGGCTGATGCAATCAGCCAATAGAATTGAAGTTCAATCCTATTGGCTGATCCAATCAGCCAATAGAATTGAAGTTCAATCCTATTGGCTGATCCAATCAGCCAATAGGATTGAGCTTGCATTCTATTGGCTCTTCCAATCAGCCAATAGAATGCAAGCTCAATTCTATTGGCTGATTGCATCAGCCAATAGGATTTTTCCTACCTTAATTCCGATTGGCTGATAGAATCCTATCAGCCAATTGGAATTCAAGGGACACAATCTTGGATGACGTCATTTAAAGGAACCGTTATTCGTCGGGTGGACTTCGTTGGAAGAGGATGCTCCGCGTCGGCTGGATTGAAGATGGACCTCTTCTGCCCGGATCGGATGAAGACTTCTGGCCGTCTGGAGGATCACTTGTGCCCGGCTTCTTGGAGGACTTCGGCCCGGCTGGGTATTTAATTTAATTGTATTTAATTGTAGTTAGTTTAGGGAATGAATTTAATTATAATGTAGTGTTAGGTGTAATTGTAACTTAGGTTAGGGTTTATTTTACAGGTAAATTTGTACTTATTTTAGCTAGGTAGTTTATTAAATAGTTAATAACTATTTAATAACTATTCTACCTAGTTAAAATAAATACAAAGTTGCCTGTGAAATAAAAATAAACCCAGAGATAGCTACAATGTAACTATTAGTTATATTGTAGCTAGCTTAGGGTTTATTTTATAGGTAAGTATTTAGTTTTAAATCGGAATAATTTATTTAATTGTAGTAATTTTATTTCGTTTTACTTAAATTATATTTAAGTTAGGGGGTGTTAGGGTTAGGGTTAGACTTAGGTTTAGGGATTAATAAATTTAGTATAGTGGAGGCGAAGTTGGGGGCAGCAGATTAGGGGCTAATAAATGTAGGTAGGTGTCAGAGATGTTAGGGACGGCAGATTAGGGGTTAATAATATTTAACTAGTGTTTGTGAGGCGGGAGTGCGGCGGTTTAGGGGTTAATACATTTATTTAAGTGGCGGCGATGTCCGGTCGGCAGATTAGGGGTTAAAAACTTTGTTTAAGTGTTTGCGATGTTGGGTGGGGCCTCGGTTTAGGGGTTAATAGGTAGTTTATGGGTGTTAGTGTACTTTTTAGCACTTTAGTTAAGAGTTTTATGGTATGGCGTTAGCCCATAAAACTCTTAACTACTGACTTTTAAATGCGGTAGGAGTCTTGACAGGAGAGGGTGTACCGCTCACTTTTTCCAGCAATCGTAATACCGGCGTTAGGAAAATCCCATTGAAAAAATAGGATACGCAATTGACGTAAGGGGATTTGTGGTTTGCTAAAATCGCGGAAAAAAAGTGAGCGGTACACCTGTACCTGTCAGACTCGTAATACCAGCGGGCATTAAAAAGCAGCGTTGGGACCCCTCAACGCTGCTTTTTAAGGCTAACGCAAGACTCGTAATCTAGCCGATAGTTTCTTGAGACTTCTGTGCTTTACTTTGTTTTGGATTAGCTAAACTGATAATTGACATTCCAAATTGATTTTTCCAAATGAAAGTTAAAATCATTTTAAAAATCAGGCTTACAATAAAGGGCTAGATTACAAGAGGAGCGCTAAATTATTGCACACCAGATCTCTGGTTAATTTTATAAATGTGCCCCAAATGGAGTATTTTGGGGCTAAAGTTGACGGGAGTGGGGCACCCTAGGTGTATGGGAACTGTGTGTTCCAAGTAAATATATTTATATACACATATTAACACATAAATATATATGTATACAATCATATACATATATATTTACAATTTGCTGCCATCACTGCGCGACTTACCCCCTTCGCTGTGCTTTAAGTTCTGATGCTGTCTCTGACGGCATCAGAACAAGGCTCCCATTGGAGCTTATGGAAGCGTGCTCTAATAAGCGCAATGCTTCCCAGCAATGTGAATGAACGCGAGCTCGCATTCACATTGCTCACAACTTGTGATACCAGTGCACATTAGCGTGTGCTGTATTATACACTTTAGCACAAATAAAAGCGATATTTAGTGCTCCACTTGTAATCTGGCCCAAAAGCTTTCAACAAAATTAAACTATTCTTGGAACACAGTTCAGCTATAATACATATTTATTCAACAATTAACATAAATTTGTTGAGAATTCGAATCTGTGGCTACTATTGATCAGTATAATGTAGACCTTGGGAAACATATTTTTGCCCTTTATCTACAGACTAAGTTTAATATATAATGTATTTGTACTGAGATATAGTGTACTCATAAGAAAGTAAACAAACATGTAGTTGTGGCTAAGTTTGACAAATGTGATATTTCTACACAATATTAATTATGAAAGTAATAAAAAATATATTAAAACAGGAAACATATTAACATATAAAAAGACAGGAAAGACAAAGTAAAAAAAAAAAAAAAAAAGATATTAATAAAACCACTGTAAACAATGTCCTTTGCAGAACAGGTTCCATATTTGGATTGAACATTAAGCATGTGGTCCTGCAGTTTTTTAGATCAGAGGCCATGCAGCTGTGTGGAAATGATTCCATCCTGTTCTCTTCCCCTTGGAGGTTACAAGTACTGGGCTTTACAGTGACCCAATGACCTTTAATGCTCATGTCTTACCAATCATCCTAGGCTAATTTCTGCCAAAAGCAGCAGCTTATTCTAGTCTGGTCAACAAAAACATAGTGAGTTATTATTATTAGAGATCTGCAAATCTAAGTACACTTGCCTTTACATTGCTGTATAATCTAGCGAGGGGCACTGTTTGCCTTTATCATTATGCGTTTCATCGGTTTACTAATCATCACAGAAACAAAATAACCAACCTTATCATTTTTAAGCAAGAAATAATTATTTCGTTCGGAAAAAATAATTTGGTTACAAAAAAATGGACACTGTATAGGCAGCTTTATTTTGTGTTAGTTTCTTTAATATATTTCTTTTTTAACTTTGTCACAAACCCTGTATTCAATTTTATTTTAAGGGAAGAATATGATTTGTAACTCCTAACTTAATGGTGGCTCCTTCCAGGTGCAAATAATGAGGTGCGATTTGTAGTATTTAGATGAAATACTTGACCTTCGGAGTATGTTGCCTAGCAACCTAGCCACTATAAATTAACATTACAATGTATGAGTGGTATTGTTATTCAGTGGTTAGAAGGTTGTGAGATATTAATTAGTAATGCTCACAGCTGACATCACACACACTATCTCATAGGTCAGTCCGGGCCTGATCTCATTATCATGATCCCACCCGTTATCCTCCTACAAGCCCTCATATAACTCCATACACACTTTCATTTCTTAAACTTACTCCTTCCTCTACATAATTTTAACCCATGCCTCTTATTATTTTCATTTATTTGTATATAGCTGACAAATCCCTTAGCTCTAGATACAAATGTATAGGTATTGGTATACAATGGCAAAGATATGGGGACTGATTTATTATGATGCGGGCAGACATGATCTGCTGTATTGATCATGTCCGCCTGACATCACTAAATGCTGACAGCATACATTGTCGGCATTTAACATTGCAAAAGCATTTCTAGTGAAATGCTTGTGCAATGCTGCCCCCTGCAGATTCACTAGCATTCGGTGTCAATCATCCTGATCGTAGGTGGCGGATGAGTTAAGGAGCAGAAGTCTTAAGACCGCTGCTTCTTAACTTATGTTTGAGGGGAACTTGAAACTATGGGGGTAGAGTGCAGCATCGGGGTAGATTGCTTGTTAAATCTACCCCAAAGCTAGGTTGTTACATGGATTGTAGATGGAAGAGTGAGACAAGGCAGTTCAAGATTTAATTTTAATTTGGATGGAAGACCAATTAAGATATTGTAAGCCTCTCTAAAGGTGAGTTTTATATAGGTGTAGATAAATATTTTACATTAATATTATCATATATACATAGAAATATATATTTAATAATAAAAATATTTTTTTCTATGTGGAGAACATAGGAATGTAAAATATGCGTAACGCGCATCGGGTTTGACCCTTTAGGTCTAACACAGGTTAGCGCACATGAAAAATTAGTTATCTTTATGGGCGTTATTGAAATATTGAAAATAAAATTTAAAAAAGTTGCACACTAAAAACACATTAAAGTGACAATCTATGTGATTGTTTTATTGCTTTAAAGATCAGCCTTTACTAACCATTTCCCAGCTTTGCACAACCATTTGCACTACCATATATACCAATATAATATACCAATATACCAATATACTTTATAACCTCTAAATCTCTAAATCTGTGCCTCTTATCTCTTATCTGCCTCTTGTAAGACCCTTTAGGCTGCCTCTTATCTCAGTGCATTTTATTAGATTTTAACAGTCAGAGAGTGCTATTCATCTGTGCAATATAGATAATGTGTTCACTCCTGAATAGTTGTGCATGAATCATCACTAATTGGTTAAAATGCACGTTTGTAAAAAGCACTGAGATAAGGGGGCAGTCTGCAGAGGCTTAGATACAAGATGATGACAGAGGTAAAAAGTAAATTTACATAACAGTCAGCTAGATTACGAGTTTTGAGCGCTATAGGGATTTTAACGACCTCCACAAAAGCGGCGTTATTTCACCTCCCTATAGCGCTGGTATTACAGGTTTTGAAAAAGCAGACTTGAGTGGGCGAAATGGTTGCATTGAACTCCATACCGCACTGAAAACAAGCGCTGCTTTCACGTGCTCGTGTACGATTTCCCCATAGACATCAATGGGGAGAGCCGGCAAAAAAAAAAGCCTAACACCTGCGATCGCGGAAACAAAAGCTCCGTAACGCAGCCCCATTGATGTCTATGGGGACACCCTAACATAAACCCAGAGTCTAAACACCACTAATCTGCTGCCCCCAACATCGCCGCCACCTACATACAGTTATTACCCCTAATCTGCCGCCCCCAACATTGCCGCCACCTATATACAGTTATAAACCCCTAATCTGCCGCCCCTAACATCGCCGCCACCTACATACAGTTATAAACCCCTAATCTGCTGCCCCCAACATCGCCGCCACCTACATACAGTTATTACCCCTAATCTGCCGCCCCCAACATCGCTGCCACCTACATACAGTTATAAACCCCTAATCTGCTGCCCTCAACATCGCCGCCACCTACATACAGTTTTTAACCCCTAATCTGCTGCCCCCAACATCGCCGCCCCCTACATAAAACTATTAACCCCTAATCTGCCGCTCCTGATGTTGCCGCCACTATACTAAAGCTATTAACCCCTAAACCTCTGGTCTCCCACATTACTACCACTAAATAAATCCATTAACCCCTAACCTTAACGTAACCCTAAGCCTAACCCTAACATCCACTAACTTTAACATAATAAAAATATAGCTAAATTAAATTTACAATTATTAACTAAATAAACCTATTAACCCCAAACCGCCAGCCCCCCCATTTTAGTTTAGGGGTTAATAGTTTATTTAAGTATATTTCGCTGTGGGGGGCTTGCGGTTTAGGGGTTAATAGGTTTATTATAGCGGCGGTGTGGGCAGATGGCAGATTAGGGGTTAATAATATTTAAATAGTGTTTGCGATGTGGGAGGGCGGCGGTTTAGAAGAGTTAATAGGTTTATTATAGTGGCGACGATGTTGGGGAGCGGCGGAATAGGGGTTAATACATTTTAATTGTGGCGGCGATGTCCAGAGCAGCAGATTAGAGGTTAATACATTTATTATAGTCTTTGCTATGCGGGAGAGCCTTGGTTTAGGGGTTAATAGGTAGTTTATGGGTGTTAGTGTACTTTGTAACACTTTAGTTAGGAGTTTTATGTTACAGATTTCAGATTTGTAATGTAAAACTCATAACTACTGACATACATAATGTATACATAAGTACACATATAAACACATAAATATAAAATCTGAGATTAAAATCCTCCATGTCTCAAAAGTAAATCAATACAAAATTATTGCATAGGAAATTAGCACACCCAGGAAATTTCCATATATATATATATATATATATATATATATATATATAGTACATAAACATACACACACACATATATACATTAGATTCCTTTGCCAAATACCATATTCATTTTAACCTGAAATTGTTTTATTAATATAAAATTATATATGTACCCTCTCCCTCCCTCCTTCCCTGCTGCTCTCAACTTCTTTTTTTTGTCTGTAGTGTAGCAACCCCACTTGGTTCTCCCCCCCCCCCCCCCACCCCCCACCCCCCAGGCAGCAGCACAGTGTGAAATAACCATTTATTGGCACCAAAGAAAAAAACACAAGGTTTCGGGGGTTACTTCTTAATCCGGTATGTACGGCCAGTTATGTTTGTCTTGCGCTGCAGTCTCTACTGTGCATGACTGCATCGGAAAACATAACTGGCTTTTTATAATATAGGATTCGTAGTCAAATACCTTGAAACATGCATTACGATTTTAATTAATTTTTAATGTGTTTTAATGGAAATACTTGAAATTCCTATGTTCCTCATTTAAAAAAAAATTTCTTTTAATTTTTAAATATATATTTATATATATATATTTATATATACTATCTATCTCTATATATTCATATAGATATATAGGATCTAGATAAATATTTTCAAAAAAAATATTCATATATAAAAATATATTTTTAAAAATAAAAAGAGCATTTTCTTCTATGTGAAGAACATAGAAATGTAAATCACTTTGAATATAGTGCAGTTGATCTAGCGCGGTGTCGCGAGCGATAACTGTTAGTATTTTTTTTTCAGCGCACCTCAAAGAAGTCTATGGGGAGAAGTTAACGCCATCTTAATATCCGAAGGCCTTAAGTTACCGCTTCTCAGTCTTTAGCTCACGCACCATCTTTTTACTTTCAGCTTGTAATGTGTGCTCTAATGTGGCCGTGATCATTTTTTACTTGATTGCAGTTAGCGTGGAAGCAAAAACAAATGAGTGCGCCACTTGTAGTCTTGCCCAGGTTTTGGTATCATCAGTATACAAGTAGTACTGAAAAGGAACGTAAGAATAACGTTTTACAAGAGAGAATGTATAGATAGAAAAAAGAAAGGGACCCACCACAGAGTATTATGGTATCCCTAATGAGAAAGGCAAGGGATCAAAAGATATGTTGTTAAAGGGACAGCCTATTCAAAAAATTTGATTGTTTAAAAATATAGCTAATCCCTTTATTTACTATTCCCCAGTTTTGCATAACCAACACAGTTATATTAATACACTTTTTACCTCTTTGATTACCTTGTATCTATACCTCTGCAAACTGCCCCCTTATTTCAGTTCTTTTTACAGACTTGCATTTCAGCCAGTCAATACTGACTCCTAGGTAACTCCACAGGCATGAGCACAATGTAATCTATATGACACATGGAACTAATGCCCTCTAACTGTCAAAAACTGTCAAAATGCATTCAGATAAGATTCAGATATTAGCATATGAGCCTACCTAGGTTTAGCTTTCAACTAAGAAAACCAAGAGAACAAAGTGAATTTAATGATAAAAGTAAATGGGAAAGTTGTTTTAAATGACATGCCCTATCTGAATCATGAAAGTTTAAAGGAAACTGTAAACAAGCAATTTAAAGATAGGAAGCAAACAAAGACAGGGCTGTGTCTCAAACTCCAAAATAATATAGGATTTAAGAGCAGAGGATGGTCAAGATAGGGCAAGGGTAAAACAAATATTTAAATAAACAGAAACAGAGGGAAGAGGTCATGAAGGAATGGTGCTGAGTGGACAGGCTGTGAGATGAGAAGATAGGAGAGGGAAGATCTCTTCTTCCATTACAAGACAGAAGTATCAGAGAGTTTCATTAATAGGAGGAGTGGTAGAAGGGCTGGCTTTGAGGGATGGGAGGGAGAGATGTTTTTTCTAATTGTGCCAATTTTATTTGAGTGATCAGTGATAATCTGAGCAGTGAGTTTGGAAGTGGGCAGAGATTAAGGCGGACAGAGGAGGAAGTTAAAGGTTGAAAACAGACTTCTGTTGCGGAAAACTGTTAACTTTACTACAGCTCTTCAAGCACGATTTTTAAAGACTTGTAATATCTGCGCATTTAAATTTGGTTGCAAAAAGACCATATTGCGCGCGGAAAATACATACTGCGTGACTTGTAATTTTGCCCAATGTGTTTAATTAGTTATTAAACTGTTGACCCTCTGAGTCGTCCATTACCCTTAATCACATATAAAATAGAAACTTAGCATAAAATAAATAAAGACAGAGTCATATTTGTGGTATAAAATTCTGGCCACAGCCTGTTTATTAATATAACAAAAAACTTAAATAACATCATAAATAATGATTTTGCAATAATAACAAATTAACTAATTGCATTTACCCAAGCCTTATTATTGTGCTAGCATCAAATTAACATAACCTTTACCAACCACTCAAGGTTAAATTTTTTCATCTACGACCAGGCCGTCTTTCTGCTCAGCTGGACTTAGCAAGATGCTAAATCTGTTCCATTCCAAGTTATAACCAGCTCCAAGGGACCCCATGCCCAAGGAGCTAATTACCTAGCTCACCCCCCCCCCCCCTTAGGGAGGCTACCAACCAGCTGTTTTCATGCCTTGGTCTGAAAATTGAAGATGCTAGCACCCCGCCAAAAGCTTTAACATGAGACAACACAATAAAAAAGGGGAAGGAAGGGAGGGACAATCTTCTCAATGCTCCTTCACGTTCAGGTAAGAAAACCTTAATGGCACTAGAACACGCCTCCTTGCTTAAGTAACATCCACTGGAGCCACTCCTCTTCAAAACCCATAGGGCCTGCCTCCTCCCATGAGGTCAAAGGGCCCCTCCCACTATGTTCCCCGTTTGCGGTGCCCGCCAAGACTTAAAATGCTAAAGAAAATTTGAAATGTCAATGCTCTTCTTATGTTCTATCTTAAATATGTTCTATAATGCATATTGAATATTAGTAAAACATACTTGTTGTGTTGTTTAAAGTTATTTAAAGTAAGGTTTGTTCAGTAAAAGCTGTTTACAATTGCTAGAAAGGAAATCTAGGCATTGTCATAACATGCACACATTTAGGCCAGATTACAAGTGGAGCGCAAACATTTGTGTGCAGGTTTTCGCAATCATTTGCAAGCAGGTTAAATTTCGCTCATATTACAAGTTGAGCACAATTGTGTCAGCTCAGTCGCAATTTACACTAGAATGATTACAATGATCTCAGAGCTGTGGTTCGCTGGTTCACGAAAATAAAAAGTTGCACAAAACACATAAAAAATACATAAATTATTAAAAAAATATATTGCACACAAAAGTTATAAGTGCTCAAAGACATGAGATCTCAGACGTTAGAAAAAAAGGCAGGCAAAGGACTTTAACATTAATATATATATTTATATCTATATATGTGTACATATGTATTTATGTATTTATATGTATATATATGTATTTGCAGACATATTTACACATATAAACATACAAATACAGATGTACACATATATAGACATATATATAAGTGCATTGGAGCCCTTTGCAGTTAAGTACATGAAAACATAAAAAAACATAATTTATGTAAGAGCTTACCTGATAAATTAATTTCTTTCATATTGGCAAGAGTCCATGAGCTAGTGACGTATGGGATATACAATCCTACCAGGAGGGACAAAGTTTCCCAAACCTCAAAATGCCTATAAATACACCCCTCACCACACCCACAATTCAGTTTAACGAATAGCCAAGTAGTGGGGTGATAAAGAAAGGAGTAAAAAGCATCAACAAAGGAATCTGGAAATAATTGTGCTTTATACAAAAAAATCATAACCACCATAAGAAAAGGGTGGGCCTCATGGACTCTTGCCAATATGAAAGAAATGAATTTATTAGGTAAGTTCTTACATAAATTATGTTTTCTTTCATGTAATTGACAAGAGTCCATGAGCTAGTGACGTATGGGATATCAAATACCCAAGATGTGGAACTCCACGCAAGAGTCACTAGAGAGGGAGGGATAAAAATAAACAACAGCCATATGCTGAAAAATTAATCCACAACCCAAAATATGTTATTCTCATGAAGAAAAGAAAAACTTAAAACATCAGCAGAAGAATCAAACTGAAACAGCTGCCTGAAGAACTTTTCTACCAAAAACTGCTTCTGAAGAAGCAAATACATCAAAACGGTAGAATTTGGTAAATGTATGCAAAGAGGACCAAGTTGCTGCTTTGTAAATCTGATCAACTGAAGCTTCATTCTTAAAAGCCCACGAAGTGGAGACTGATCTAGTAGAATGAGCTGTAATTCTCTGAGGCGGGGCCTAACCTGACTCTAAGTAAGCTTGATGAATCAAAAGCTTTAACCAAGAAGCCAAGGAAATAGCAGAAGCCTTCTGACCTTTCCTAGAACCAGAGAATATAACAAATAGACTAGAAGTCTTTCTGAAATCTTTAGTAGCTTCAACATAATATTTCAAAGCTCTCACCACATCCAAAGAATGTAAGGATTTTTCCAAAGAATTCTTAGGATTAGGACACAAGGAAGGGACAACAATTTCTCTACTAATGTTGTTAGAATTCACAACCTTAGGTAAGAACTTGAAGGCCGCAAAACTGCCTTATCCTGATGAAAAATCAGAAAAGGAGATTCACAAGAAAGAGCAGAAAGCTCAGAAACTCTTCTAGCAGAAGAGATGGCCAAGAGGAAAAAACACTTTCCAAGAAAGTAGTTAAATGTCCAAAGAGTGCATAGGCTGAAAAGGAGGACCCTGTAACGCCCTCAAAACCAAATTAAGACTCCAAGGAGGAGAAATTGATTTAATGACAGGCTTAATACGAACTAAAGCCTGTACAAAACAGTGAATATCAGGAAGAGTAGCAATCTTTCTGTGAAATAAAACAGAAAGAGCAGAGATTTGTCCCTTCAAAGTACTTGCAGACAAACCTTTATCCAAACCATCCTGAAGAAACTGTAACATTCTAGGAATTCTAAAAGAATGCCATGAGAATTTATGAGAACACCATGAAATGTAAGTCTTCCAAACTCGATACTAAATCTTCCTAAAGACAGATTTACGAGCTTGTAACATAGTATTAATTACTGAGTCAGAGAAACCTCTATGACTTAGCACTAAGCGTTCAATTTCCATATCTTCAAATTTAATGATTTGAGATCCTGATGGAAAAACGGACCTTGAGACAGAAGGTCCGGCCGTAACGGAAGTGGTCAAGGTTGGCAACTGGACATCCGAACAAGATCTGCATACCAAAACCTGTGGGGCCATGCTGGAGCCACCAGCAACACAAATGATTGTTCCACGATGATTTTGGAGATCACTCTTGGAAGAAGAACTAGAGGCAGGAAGATATAAGCAGGTTGATAACACCAAGGAAGTGTCAGTGGATTCACTGCTTCCGCCTGAGAATCCCTGGACCTGGACAGGTATCTGGGAAGTTTCTTGTTTAGATGAGAAGCCATCAGATCTATTTCTAGAAGACCCCACATCTGAACATTCTGAGAAAACACATCCAGATAGAGAGACCACTCCCCTGGATGTAAAGTCTGACGACTGAGATAATCCGGCTTCCAATTGTCTACACCTGGGATATGAACCGCAGAAATTAGACAGGAGCTGGATTCCACCCAAACAAGTATCCGAGATACTTCTTTCATAGCTTGGGGACTGTGAGTCCCACCCTGATGATTGACATATGCCACTGTTGTAATATTTCAAACAACGAGAAAGAAGGGTGTACTAAGGCACTACTATTGTGGTAATACAGGAATTTTATTAACTCTAAATAAACCAGCTAAGTTTTGTCGCTGGGTTATATAATAAAGAGACAAAATGGGGTGCTATGTACTTGAATTTTGAACTAGAACAAATCAGTATTTACTGACAGAAATTGTACATCTGATCAGCACTCACATTCCTGTGATAGAATTAGAATGGATATTGACTTGGATGAGACTCCTCGGTGGAGTTCAGAGCTTGAATATTAAAATTTAACTTTTATTTGAAGTTATTAAAATATATTACAAACACACAAAGACAAAAACTTTTAAAATTATCGTCTGCTGTGGAGATTAATTCCTTTATTAAATAAATCCTCTATTGGAATAGATGGATAACAAGCTTGTTAAACCTAAAACCCACCCAATAAACCCTTTAAAAATCCTAACACTAACCCCTGAAGATTCACTTACAGTTTTGAAGATCCAACATCCATCCTCCAAGAAGCCAGCAGAAGTCTTCATCCAAGTGGCCGAAGTCTTCATCCAAGCCCGCAGAAGTCTTCACCCAGACGGCATCTTCTATCTTCATCCATCCGGTGCAGAGCGGCTCCGTCTTCAAGACATCCAACGCGGAGCATCCTCTTCGTTCAACGTCTTCTTCCCGAATGAAGGTTCCTTTAAATGACGTCATCCAAGATGGTGTCCCTTAGATTCCGATTGGCTGATAGAATTCTATCAGCCAATTGGAATTAAAATTGAAAAAATCCTATTGGCTGTTGCAATTAGCCAATAGGATTGAGCTTTCATTCTATTGGCTGATTGGATCAGACAATAGGATGATGTCATTTAAAGGAACCTTCATTCGGGAAGAAGGATGCTCCGCGTCGGATGTCTTGAAGATGAAGCCGCTCCGCGCCAGATGGATGAAGATAGAAGATGCCGTCTGGGTGAAGACTTCTGCGGGCTTGGATGAAGACTTCGGCCGCTTGGATGAAGACTTCTGCCGGCTTCTTGGAGTATGGATGTCGGATCTTCAAAACTGTAAGTGAATCTTCATGGGTTAGTGTTAGGATTTTTTAAGGGTTTATTGGGTAGGTTTTAGTTTTAGATTAGGGTTTGGGCTGCAATAGAGCTAAATGCCCTTTTAAGGGCAATGCCCATCCAAATGCCCTTTTCAGGGCAATGGGGAGCTTAGGTTTTTTATTTAGGTTTTTTATTTAGGTTTTTATTTGGGGGGGTTGGTTGCGTGGGTGGTAGGTTTTACTGTTGGGGGGTATTTGTATTTTTTATTTACAGGTAAAAGAGCTGATTTCTTTGGGGCAATGCCCCGCAGAATGCCCTTTTAAGGGCTATTTGTAGTTTATTGTAGGTTAGGGTTTTTTTATTTTGGGGGGGGGGGCTTTTTATTTTCATAGGGCCCTTAGATTAGGTGTAATTAGTTTAAATCTTTGATAATTTATTTTTTATTTTTTGTAACTTAGTGTTTATTTTTTTTTGTAACTTAGCGTTTGTTATTTTTTGTAACTTAGTTGTTAGTTTTTTGTAACTTAGTAATTTTTTAGTGTAGATTTAAATTATTTGAGTAGGGTTAGGTGTTTAAATATATAATATAGTTAATTTAATTTGTAGTTTAATGTAATTTAGTATAATAGTTAGGGTAGATTAATTAGTAGTTTAATATAGTTTAATTTAAATCTAAAGGTAAGTAAATTTATTATAAGATAGGGAGTTAATATTTCATATAAAGTTAGCGGGTTGTTAGGTTTAGGGGTTAATAGTTTAATTTTGTTTATGGCGATTTGGGGGGCTGGCGGTTTAGGGGTTAAAAAGTTTAGTAAGTGTTAGTGATGGGGGAGGCCAGGGGTTTAGGGGTTAATACATTTACTTAGTTGTGGTGGCCTCCGTGAGCGGCGGGATAGGGGTTAATAACATAATGTAGGTGGCGGCGGTGTAGGGGCGGCAGCTTTGGGGTTAATAACATAATGTAGGTGGCGGCGGTGTAGGGGACGGCAGATTTGGGGTTAATAACATAATGTAGGTGGCGGCGGTGTAGGGGGCGGCAGATCAGGGGTTAAGAACATAATGTAGGTGGCGGCGGGGTCCGGGAGCGGCGGGATAGGGGTTAATAAGTTTATTAGAGTTGCAGTGGGCTCCGGGCGCGGCGGTTTAGGGGTTAATAACTTTATTTAGTTGCGCCGGGGTCCGGGAGCGGCAGGATAGGGGGTTAAACAGTTTAGTATAGTGGCGATGTTTAGTGACAGTATACAAATAAAGCTGGGAAAAAGCCGAAGAGCATCGAGACCGATGAATGTTAGTTAACAACAGTCCGCTGCTCTTCGCCCCGTACTTGGTGCGCGGCTTTTTGACAGCTTTTTTGTTAAATATGGAGAGCGTATTCAGGTCCGCAGCAGCGATGTTAGGCGATGTCAGGCGAGCGTATTGGTGCCGTTGAATGCAGCACAGTTGACGGCTTGATAAAAAGGCTTCATTGTGTCTATGCTGTACGTCTATATCGGATATTTTGTAAGTTTTAAATCTTCCAATATACTTAAAGGGATATGGACCCCACATTTTTTTATTTGTGATTTAAAAAGATCATACAATTTTAAACAGCTTTCCAATTTACTTCTGTTACCAAACTCTGGGAGCTAGCTTCTGATTGGTAGCTGCACATATATCCCTCTAGTCATTTGGTACCAATATGTTCAGCTAGCTCAAGGATACCAAGAGAATGAAGCAAATTAAACAACAGAAGTAAATTGGACAGTTGTTTACCTGCTCGTCATGGGCGACCGGGGATTGTTGGTGGCCCTAGTTTGATTTTGGCCCATTTTGGTATATTTTATGCCACTGTTTTGCCACCAAATGTGATCATTGTTGACTTTTCACAAACTTTGGATTTCTCACTGAAATTATTTATACACAACTTTTTGCCTAAATGACCCAAATGGTTGTAAAAGCTTCTGTGGGGTCCCCTTTGTTCAGAAAAAGCAGATATACATGGTTTTGCCATTATTTTTGGCAATTAGATGGCCGTTAATTGAAATTCCCAGCAGTGAAGGGATTAATGAGGTAGCTTGTAAGGTTCATTTTAGCTATAGTGTAGAGATTACACTCCCATCTGATCCCTACCTGATCCCTCCCAAACAGCGTCTGAAGAACATAGGAACGTAAAATATGCATAACATGGTTCGGTTTCATGCTTTAGGTTGAACGTGCTGTCGGGTTAACGCACATGAAAAATTAGTGATTTTACAGCATGTTCTAGAAATATTAAATATTAAAAATCACTCATAATAATTAAAGGGACACTGAACCCAAATGTTTTCTTTCGTGATTCAGATAGAGCATGACATTTTAAGCAACTTTCTAATTTACTCCAATTATCAAATTTTCTTCATATTATTGGTATCTTTATTTGAAATGCAAGAATGTAAGTTTAGATGCCGGCCCATTTTTGGTAAACAACCGGCGTTGTTCTTGCTGATTGGTAGATAAATTCATCCACCAATAAAAAATTGCTGTCCAGAGGTCGGAATCTAAAAAAAAGCTTAGATGCATTCTTTTTCAAATAAAGATAGCAAGAGAACAAAGAAAATTTGATAATAGGAGTAAATTAGAAAGTTGCTTAAAATTGCCCACATTGAGGCCCATTTATCAAGCTCCGTATGGAGCTTGTGGGCCCATGTTTCCATGTTTCCATGTTGTAGCAGTTATGAAGCAGCGGTGTAAAGACCGCTGCTTCATAACCCTGTCCGCCCGCTCTGAGCAGGCAGACAGAGATCGCCGGAATTCAACCCCGATCGAGTACGATCGGGTTGATTGACACCTCCCTGCTGGCGGCTGATTGGCCGCGAGTCTGCAGGGGCAGCGTTGCACCAGCAACTCTTGTGAGCTGCTGGTGCAATGATGAATACGGAGAGCGTATTGCTCTCCGTATTCAGCGAGGTCTTGTGGACCTGATCCGCACTGTCGGATCAGGTCCGCAAGACCTTTGATAATTCGGCCTCTCTATCTGAATCATGAAAGAAAAAAATTGGGTTCAGTGTCCCTTTAATAAAAATTATTATATATACAGTAAAAAATTCTAAGGGCTAGATTACGAGTGGACTATTAGTTTTTGTGCTCGTTCGAGCATTGACCAACCACTAGAATAATTTTTCTCCACTCTGCGATAAACGCTCATATTACGAGTGGAAAGTAAAAAGTTTGCGCTCTCGTATTTAAAAAATTAGTTAGACTTTAATTCATGAAATCTGTAATTTATAAAGATCTTTTTAGATATTTACATTTTAATGCAGGAACGATAACCACCGTTCCTCCGCCCGCCATAGTCTTCAGTCGATTGATAGATAACTCATCTGCAATCAACTAATAGTCGTTTCCACTGGGGCCATGACGTTTGTGCAAAGGGGCTGAACGCCCCGGAGGGGAAACAACGATTAGTTGATTGCAGATGAGTCATCTGTCAATCAACTGAAGACTATGGCAGGGCAGAGGAACGGTGGTTATCGTTCCTGCAATAAAATGTAAATATCTAATAAGATCTGTATAAATTACATCTATGATAAACTAAAGTCTAGCTCATTTTTTAAATTATATCTTATGACTTGAGCGAGTATGCTCAAGATTACCTTCCCTTTAAAGTAAAATATGTATCTATACCTATATATACATATGTGAATATATATATATATATATTTATATGTATATGTATAGAGGTATAGGTATACACAGATATATATTGAAAAATATATTTACAATAAAAAAAAAATGTCTGTATGTGAAGGACATTGGAATGTGAAATATTAATAACTCCTGTCGGGTTAGTGTGCGAGGAATAAGTGTTAGTTGTTTTTTTTCTGCAATCTCCATTTGGTCCTTTGGTTAGACCGCGTCTGGATTCGCTAGCGTGCACATTTTTTACTTACAGCTTTTAATATGCGCAATACCCAACGCACGCAAAAAGCTTGAGCCAAAGCGCTAAATAGCATACCACTTGTAATCTAGCCCTTTGTTGGTAAGAAAGGAATACCCCCTTCCTCCACTCCATCCCCCCCTGCTGTGATGCGCAGCCCACCTGCCTCCTTCCTTCCCTCCCACACCACCCACTGTGACACCGCAGGCAGTTGCATAGTTAATGTTACATACCATTCACCTAGAATTCTCAAATTTACGGTGAATTGTACGCAGCATTAACTATGGGCTAACTCAGTTCTACTTGCAGGAGCTACTCACTGGGTTTGGCCCTTGATAATGCATAGTTAATGGCAGGAATTGAAAAGTTTCCCCTGCCACTCACCTCTTAATGAATAGACGCTTTAGCCTTTGAACCTGTCAGTAAATGTGCTAAAGATCATATAGCTCAGGGTTTTACCTTTATGCCATTTTCAGTTTCCCATCCCTTAAAGTTGTATTTGTATTCCTTTCTGTCATTTACCCTTGTCATTCTATAGGAAACACTATAATACCATTTAATCTCGCACTTTATACTTGCCATTGAGCCTGGATGTACCAGTGCTAAAAAGCAATATTATATATTTTACAGATCTGTTTACAAACATTATTCTCTGTCCTAATAAATTCCATGTGTATGCCACTCTGCATTTAATGTTGTCATTCCATTGATACAACACAGCTATAAATCCATCTCATTCCATGAATCTGTTCTTGTAATTGGAGATTTATATAATGTATCTCAATATTTAGTTTTTAAATAATTTACCCAGTATACTATGCAAAAGACATTCTGCCATACATTTTCCTTTTGTAGCACACAGCTATAATCCTATTTAATCTGACTTGTAGAACCTGTCACTGCATTTGAGGAGCACTTGTGCCAAAGATGTATGAGACATGCCCCAAGGTTCTGCCTACAAGTATCTTTTTTCTCTTTCATTAAATTTTATGACTATTCTGTACTTCATCTTGTGTCATTCCATAGGACACAACTATATAATAATAACTCACTCATTTTTACCTCTTAGAACCTGCTAGTGGACTGTACCTGTGCCCAGAATATTATTTCCTTTTAAAAAGGCATTTACACTTGGGATTCTATAGGTTATAATCCATTTTATCTTTAGAACTGTAAGGGGGGTGGGGGCACGACAAATTTCAACAAATTGCTTTATTCATCCCAATAAATTATTTTGACATTCACCCTTGTCATTTGCATAGACAGCAATAATCACATTTAATTGCAATCTGCCACTGGGGAACAACTGTGCTTGAGATCTATGTGCTATGTCTAAGGGTTGTGTCAGCAAATCCCTTTGTTTTCTCAATCTAATATGCTATCTGGGCATTCTCTTCAGACATTCACCCTTGTCACACTATAGAACACAACACAGTGTCACTCTTATAACCTGTGACTATACTGGTGTATTACCTGCGCCAGGATGGATGTGATTATGCCTCAGAGTACTGCCTGCAAAGCAGTGTCCTTCTATTTAAACTGTATCACCATTTAATTCTGTTGTTCATGCTTATTGTTCACAGAACACAGCTATAAACTAAGGATATGCATTCATTTTGTTACAAATGTCAATGCAGATATTTGTTTTGTAATGAAATATAATTGTATGTTGAAGACTAGGAAACTTACATTTTCTGTACACAGTTTCCTGTATCCCTCCCCTCATATTCTGGTACTGGAGAAAGAAACAAAAACTGCAAAGCAGTGACATGCGGTGAGGTCAGAGGCAAGTGAGGCACTGGCTATGATATGCCCGAGAAGCCAATATATGAACCCAATAGTCACACACCTGGGTAATGTATCCATGGGATGCCAATAACACACACCTAGGCAATTTATCCCTGGGATGCTATGAACACACACACCTGGACAGTTTATCCCTGGGATGCCATTAACACACATAGCCCTCTTCAGTTAACCCCTGAGATACCCGTGACACATAAATCTGTAGTTAATGCCTTGGTTTAGAACCCAGCAGACACCATGACTTCTTCAGTTTTTATCTCTTACTTTATCATCTGCAGCAACACTGCCTTTAGGCTTGTGTGCATGGGCATTGGCTGAAGAGAAAAGTTTAGAAGTGCTGGGCACAGAAGGCAGAGTAGTGGTAAGAGAAAGTCATAGATCTTTCAGGCTGTCAGGTAGCTATGAGGTGCAAAGCATCAAACTGATTATAGTTGTTTCCCATCTCCTAAATCTGACAGGTAGGGTGGATCAGACACGGCAGAGGAGAGATGGGCCACAGAATGTAAACTGAGTACATATTAAGCTGGCAAAAGTTTATATATAAATTATATAAATAAGCAAAGGTGCACTGTCATTTGAACAAAAATATTTGTTACTGTTACTGTCAAAACTTTGGTGGCATTCCTCTGGCTTTCTTGCTGCAAAAAACACTTAGCTAGAGACATCCGACAAGTGCCTGAGCATGTTAGAGAGACAGAGGGAGGTAGAGAGAGACAGACAGAGGAAGGAAGGGAGAGAGACAGGCGGATGGAGAGAGAGACAGAGGGATGGAGAGAGAGACAGTAGGAGGGAATGAGAAACAGAGGGATGGAGAGAGAGACAGAGGGAGGGAGAGATGCAGGGAGGGAGGGAGACAGAGGAAGGGAGGTAGAGAGAGAGAGACAGAGGTGGGGGAGGGAGAGAGAAAGAGGTAGTGGAGGGAGGGAGAGAGACAGAGATGGGGGAGGGAGGGAGGGAGAGAGACAGAGGAGGGTTTTTTGCACTATATTATCTTTTTAATTTACAGGGATAATCAAAGTTCATATTGAAAAGACAAAGCAAAGTCATCTAGCATAAAAGTTTAATACCATCATTCACATGGACATATTCATTAGGAGGATTATTCATTAACTACTATTATTTTTCACAAGGAGGATTATTATTATTATTATTATTCACTGAGTTTCATCTGGATTTTACACTTATTTAACCACTAAGACTTCCACCTGGATTTTTATACACCTTATAATTTTTATTTTTTATATACTTTTTCATTTCATATTTTTATACATTTTCTATTTTTGTTTTTCATTTTTATAAAATTTTTATAAGTTTTCATAGGACATTTTTCAACACCTTTTTTTCACATATAAAGTATATATTTTTTTACACTTTTTAGGGGATCCCCCGTTCACATTACACAATTTTATATCCACTTTTTTTTTTTTTTTTAATTTCTTTATTTAGTGAAAAAACCCCAGGGGGTGCAATACAACAAGTGATAGTGAAATACATGAAGAGGCGAAACTCAATTATTCACAAAAATGGTATCATAGCAGGCACTTTACTTCATGGTCTATGTATTGGTCTGAAACAGTCTTGAAGCATTTATCACCCAACCTGGCATTTTAAATTTTGTGCCTAAAATCGGGGAGAAAGGAAAAAAAAAAGGGGGGGGAGGGGGGGGCAGGATGGGGGGGGAGGTGGGAAAGGGGGAGGGTCAACAGGGAGAGGGGAAAGGAAAGGCAAGGGATGGGGAGAGGGGTTAAGCCCATTGGAAGGGGAAAAGGGGGAAGGGAAGGGTGAGAGGAAGGGAGGGGGATGGGGAAACCAACGAAACAACAATAACAACAGTAAAGTTTCCCATGTAAATAACAAAACCTGGATCGGGTGGCATCATATAGAAAAGCAGTACCCCCGGCGAGGCGGCAATCCGATTAACATAATAACAGCTTAAGATATATGAGGAGATTTATATTTACATCCCATAGCCGGTACAAGTGAAGTAAGTTCCCGGGAAGGTTAGTGTTAGTATAAGTGGTCTCCGGGGAGGAAAGGGGACAAAACACTTCCAGATAATGTAAATAGTCAAAACCTCAACAACAACAAAGCCCTCCATTAGGGCAGTAGGATTCAGCTTTATGTTCCGTGAGAGGAGGCGAAAACCCCAAGACCGCTGGGTTTTTTTTTTTGCTGGGGAGGAGGCACCCGGACCGTCCCGCCCGTTATGTCGCGGTTTCCTATACAGATTAGCTCCAACGCTTCAAGGTCTCATGGGAGAGGTAAAGATAGTCAGAAAAGTGAAGGGAGTAAGAGAAGGAAAGAAGAAGCAGGGGAGAGGAAAGAAGGAAGAGGAGAGGGGGAGGGGGGGGGAGGGAGAGGGGGGTTAGTGTTTTTGAGAAGTATTTAGCCTTCCTATATGTCCTGACTTCTCAGTCTCTCTGTCATCATGAATGTACTGTTGGCAAAAGGTGTTATTATCTGTGTATAGATGCTGTCGGGTAAGGTCATTAGGTAGGGTTCCCATTTCCTGTAAAAGGTCTTAATTCTCCTCTCTAGGTCTCCCTTAACGTCCGCCTGCTCAATTAAGAGCTGTGTATGCAAGTGGCTAGTAAAATGTGTGATATGTGGCGGTTTACTAGAAACCCATTGTCGTAGGATTAGTTTCCTAGCTATTAGGATGGCGGTGTTTATGAAGCAGTCCTGTGGGACGCTCCGTGTGTGTCCCCTGAGAAAGAAGACGTCATGCATTGTTAAGACTGATGTCTCGCTATGTATCCTGTTCAACCAGAATTGTATCTTATTCCAGTATTGAGTTATTTTAGGGCAGCCCCAGAACAGATGCACGATATCCGGATCAGGTAGAGAGCATTTAGGACATGAGTCTACCGCGCCCGGAACCCATTTGGCTCTAAGGTGGGGAGTAATGTAGCTGAAGTGAATGAATTTAAGGTGCATCTCCCTATATCGCATTGCTAATGTGCTAGTAGTAAGCAGCTTAAAGCTGTTTGATACAATGTCTTCACTAATGTCGAGGCCTGTGCAGCAGGACCATTTGGAACTCAGCTGTTGCATGATCTCAGTAGATTTGCTTTCAATAATTAGGCTGTAAATGTAGGAAATAGAGTGTGACCCCTGTTTAGTCAGAGAGCAAATGGAATCTATTGGGGATCTCGCTGTGACATCTAGACCTTCAGTGAGGAGCTTACGTGTGTAGTGAGCGGCTTGGAAGTATGCAAATGTACTGTGTCTGGGGAGGTCAAATTTATCTCGTAGATGTGCCAAAGGAAATAGTGTATTAGTGAGTGGGTTTATCAGCTGTGAGATTGCACCTAGTCCCTTCTCCTCCCACTGGGCGAATATTCGCGTAGTCATGCCTGGGAGGAAGTTAGGGTTGCCCCTCAGTGGAAGATGCTTAGTGGTTGCAGTGGAGAGCTTCCACCACTTGCATAATTTTGCCCAGGCACGTAACGGATCCCTGAAGAGAATGCTATTTTTGATTTGGGCAGGAAGAGTGTGAATAGGAGCATGTGGGAGGAAGGCTAAGTGGAGAGGGTAGACAAGGGATTTTTCGAGGGTTTCATCATTAAATACTGAGGTTCGTGCAAGCCAATCAAAGACTAATTTTGTCAGCGTCGCCCAGTTGTACCATTCAACGTTTGGGAGCTTTAGACCACCCTTGTCAGTAGGTAGTGCTAGCTTTGTTCTGCTGATTCTATGTTTCTTTGAATTCCACGCAAAGTTACTGAAAGCACTAGATATGCTCTTCAGGTCCTTCTGTGTCAATAGGAGGGGAAGCATCTGCAATGGGTATAATAATTTGGGCATTGCCAACATTTTAATTAAACTCACTCGCCCTGACAAGGGTATGGGTAATTTAGACCAGCTCGCCAATAGCGAGCAAACTTGCTTGATCACTGGGGGGATGTTTAGTTTGTATATTGAATGCGGGTTAACATGTAGGAGGATACCCAGGTACTTGAAGGAGCCATCCGTGATTTTGAGTGTAGTTTGTATGGGTGTGGGGGGGAGTCTGTTAGTTAGATATGTCATTTCCGATTTGTCCAGGTTTACTTTGTAGCCTGAAATGGTGCCAAATTGTTGAAATATGGAGATGAGCTTGGGTATGTTATCATAGGGCTTGGTTACATATAAAAGTAGGTCATCGGCATAGAGTGAGAGGTGCATTGAATGAGGCCCCACTTGTAATGCTGGAAGCTTATTTCTAATATATATAGCTAGGGGTTCTATAGCCAGGTTGAATAGCAGGGGCGATAGAGGGCATCCCTGCCAAGTACCTCTTCCGAGAAGAAAAGGCTGGGATACCTCTCCATTTACTATCACTGAAGAGCGGGGGCTATGGTATAACGTTTGTATGAGTCTTCGAAAGTCCCCAACTATACCGAATTTTCCCAGGGTAGTCAAGAGGCGATCCCACTCTACTCTGTCGAACGCCTTTTCCGCGTCGACAGAGAGAAGGCAGGCCTCTGGGAGTGCGACAGATTCAGTATTGTTACAGTCTTTTCTTTGCCAGTAGTACTCTATCACCGACAGGGTCTTACGTATGTTGGTGACTGAGGTGCGGTGTTTCATGAATCCTGTCTGATCTTTATGAATGACTGACCCTATTACAGCAGCTAACCTATTTGCAAGTATGGCAGTAAAAAGTTTGTATTCGCTGTTCAAGAGCGCTATTGGTCTGTAGGAGGCAGGGGATGTCGGATCTCGTCCTGGTTTGGGGATTAAACACATAAGTGCGTATGCAAAGTCAATTGGGGGGGTAGCTGTGCCCTTCAGATAGGCTGTAAATGTTTGGGCCAGGAGTGGGCTAAGTTCTGCTTGTAATAACTTATAGTATTCAATGGGTATTTTGTCAGGCCCCGGGGTCTTGCCCAACTTAGCTGATTTTATGGCTTTCAATACCTCGGACGCATGGATCGGGGCGTTGAGGAGGTCTAGGTTGTCTGAGCTAAGAGAGGGAGGAGTAATCTGTTTCCAGAATTCCTCCTTGTCATTCTGTGTGCATGGCTGTGCGGTGTAAAGTGCAGAGTAGAAGTTTAAGAATTCTGACATTATGGATTTAGTGTCTGAGTGTGTCACCCCCTGCGCTTGGATTGAGGGGATTATGGATTTGGGGTTGGCCATTTTCACTACGTTAGCCAGTAGCTTTCCAGTTTTATCTCCAAACCTATAGAACCGGCCCTTTCTATGTGTCTGAAACAAGTGATCCTGCTGAGCCAGGGCATCCTCCCTAAGTCTCTTTTTCTCGTAAAATATGTTTCTGCTTTGGGGGGAGGGATGAGCTAGGTATTGATTATAAGCAGCTGTGACTTCTGCCGTAGTGACAGTTTCTACCTTTTTCCGTTTTGCATTGTAGTGGGCAGTAAAGCTGGTGATCTGTCCCCTCATGACTGCCTTTGATGCTCCCCAAAAAATCCCTGGGGTAAGGAGGTGTTGGGCGTTAAAAGTATAGTACTCCTTCCATTGAGTTTTTAGGTGTCTACTGAACTCAATGTTGTGGTATAGGTAAGTAGGGAATCTCCAGGACTTTTGAGTAGAAGTGTTGGGTTTAGGGCCAAGCAGTAGCCATATGGGCGCATGGTCTGAGATTATAATGTCTGAAATGTCTGTCTGTGGGATTTGTGTATGTAGCTGGCCCGAACACAGGAAGTAATCAATGCGCGAGAGAGTGCTGTGTGTTTTAGAGGCACACGTGAAGTCTCTCCTGGTTGGATTGCGAGAACGCCACACGTCTATGAGGTCTAGTGAGTTTTTAAAGGTTGCTATGGTATCTGTTTCTTTCTTCCGTGTCTTAGCTATAGTCTTTTCCTGTCTCTTAGTGTGTGTGTCAGTTCTGCGGTCTAGTGGCAGTTCCTGAGCCAGGTTGAAGTCTCCACCCATTAGGATGGGAGAGTCGGCGAGAGTAGCCAAGTGGGTCTGAATGGAGCGCCAGAACGATGGTCTGAGTTGATTTGGGCCATAGATGTTACATATGGTGTATGTGCGAGTATCTATCTGCAGACTTGCTATGATGTACCTGCCTCTAGGGTCTATGGTGGTAGGGGTGATTTGTACTGATATTCCTTTTCTAACGAGTATAGCAACTCCTCTCTTACGTCCTTCTGTAGGGGTGTAATAGACTCGATCAACCCACCTGCTTTTTAGTTTCTCATGTTCCGCCCCTGTGAGTCGTGTCTCCTGTAGGAGAGCAATGTCAGTTTGAAGTCGCCCTAGATGGTGCAGAATGATGCTACGCTTGGCTGGGGAGGTAATCCCCCCCACATTCCAAGATACAATTTTAAGGGGACGCGCCATATTGTTGGGGAGGGGAAGATGTATTTGATTGGTGACGTATAACAGACGTGTAAGTTATAGGTGCATTGTGATCCTGCTTGAGTCTATATTTAGTAGTGGGTTGTGTAGTAGAACTGTTAGGGAATTGGGAAATAAGAGGGTTGTGTACAGAGGGGTGTGTCTGGAGCTTTAGCGACTTACGGTCTGAAGCATCTGCAGGTATCCAGCAGAACGGAATCCGGGTGCTCCTCCCACAGCCTGAGGAAAGAGACATGCAGGTAAGTAAAAGATTGACATCCTGGTTTCCAAGACATAAAGAGAATGAAAGGGAGTGAGAGAGACATATAAGGGCCAAGGTCAGGGTAGGGGGGGGAGGGAAAGAGACAAAAGGAAGGAAAAGAGGTAGGGGACTGATCAGCATAGAGAGTGGAAGGGGGTGAGGAGAATACACAGAGGCCGGGATCAGGGTTGGGGAGGAGGGGGAAAACATACGAGGTAAGATAAGAGGTAAGAGGCTGAGCAGTAAACCCTCAGCATGTTTAGGTATACACATTGTCAGAGTTATTATGCGAGACAAAAGAAATGGAAAAAGATTAACATAGACAAATACAGACAAGGGCAAATACTTAGTCCTTGGGTTAGGTGGTAATAGGAGTCTTTGGTATAGGTCATCCATTCCTCAAACTAAGTGAGGCCAGAGAGTGGATGTATGCAGAATGTTCTTTCAACCCTCGCCATTACGGGTTTCAGCATCCAGGAATTCTTGTAGTTGTTGTGGGTTCAAGAAGAACTTGGGGCCTCCAGGTGTCATCAGCCTCAGCTTGGCCGGGTATAACAGTGAGGCTTGCCGTCCCATGGAGTGTAGCTTGGAACAGAGGGGTGCGAACTCTTTCCGCTTTCTAGCCACCTCAGCAGAGAAGTCTTGAAAAATGAGGAGTTTGTGGCCTTCGTAGAGAAGGTCAGGTGTAGATCGATATGCCTTTAGGAGTGTCATTTTCTCTTGGTATCTGAGCAGTTTGAAGATGACCTGTCGTGGTCTCTGGTTAGGCTTGGATGGGAGGGATTCTGGGCCTATTCTGTGTGCCCTTTCGATATCAAGCGGCATAGTCTCCTGGTCCATTTTCAATAATTTAGGCAAGGTATAGGCTGTGAATTCAAGTAAGTCTTTATTTTTAATTGACTCGGGGACCCCCACAATCCTCAGGTTGTTGCGGCGGGATCTATTTTCGAGATCGTCTAACTTGTCTTGCAATGTGGAGTTGTGACGTTCTAGGCGTTGTATGGCCAGAGTGGATGCTTGTTGAGAGTCCTCCACATCAGATATCCTTTGCTCTGCATGTTGTAATCTATTGGCATATTGCCGGATCTCCGTGGTGAGGGTGTCCATTCCTGCCTGCAGTGTTTCCATCTTAGGCAGAAAAAAGGCCTTGAGGTCTTGGAGTAGGTCAGGAGGTGGGTCAGGATTAAAGTCCCTTTGGATGGGGGAGGGAGGATCCTGGTGGATTTCTGCAACATGCTTCTTAGTCTTGTCTGCTGCTTTTTGCCTACCAGACATGATGGGTATAGCCTGTGATGCTGATACCTTGAAATATTTGTCGACTTTCATAAGGGATGATATTCTTTACCTTCTCTCTTGCCCCTTGATTGCAAGTTTTTTCCTCTTGTGTTAGAAAAGTTAGTGCCAAAGTTCCATATGTGGAGTGTAAGGGTAGTAATCTTCCCCCTGATGGGGTGGTGGACATCTGTTAGGTCCGCTGACAGTTGTAGCGTGTAGGGTTAATATTTGTTTCTTGCTGACTCTGATTACTGTGATTCTCTGCAGCCTTAGGGAGGTCTGAGGCCTAGACCACGTGGGAACGGGTCCCTGTTCTGAAGGCGCAGGCAGCCTAGTGGTCGCTTCACCCCACAACAATATTCGATAAGTGTGCTTCAAAAAGCGTCTTAGCAGTGAAGCTGTAGTTTTCCAATGTGTCAGATTTTTCAGATTTTTCAGGGGGGGTCAGTAGCTGCAGAAATAAGTGGCAGCCTGGGGGGGGGGGGGTACAGCGGCTCAGTCCTGTGCTTTGCTGTTATAGTTATACCAGTGATGGAGGAAGTATGGTGTAGGATCGTGTGACTGAGAGCGTTAGGCTTTAATGTCTATATAGGGGACCTCACTGAAAGCTAGAGGTTAGAGGTTAGGCCTGGTGTATACCCCAGGAAAGTGGCTGGAGCGCTGATAGTTATGAGGATTGGTGTTCTTGCCACTTTGTACTACGGTGGCGCGCTTCAGTCAGGCCTGTCCCTGGGAATAAGTTAGAAAAAATGTCCCCAGCGGCACTATTGTGTGACCCTCCTCTCCTGACCCTCCGGCTCTATGTTAGTGCTAAAGTATCATCAATGTCCCCTTCCAAGATGCACCTTAGTTATGTGCTGTATTCCAGTGTGCTCAGATAGGGGAAAGATTGCAGCTGCGTAGACTGATTGGGGGCAAAATGGCGGGCGCGCCAAGGGTCAGTGTGTGCGATGCTCCCTTCCACCTTACCGCTGTGATATCGCTGTGATACAGTCTGGTTCGCCTGTGTAGTTTCTGATGCGGCAGAGTAGGTAAGGCCAGAGGGCTGCGAGGACACTACTTTCGTCCTATGTCTTCTGCCGCTCCTAAGCGCGGCTCTTTTCGGTAGTCGGTAGCCTGCCGGTGGGGAAGCCGTTTTTGGGGGCTCCCACAGTTTAAGATGCCAGGCAAGGTGCAGTGGTCACCTGTTAAGGCTAAGGGTTTTTTGCTCGGGCTCAATCGCCGACTGCCTTAGTATTTCAGCAAGAGATGTAGCGGAGCTCCTTCGTCTTGCGGCTAGTCAGTTCGCCCGCCCACCGGAAGTCCCATTTTATATCCACTTTTATTAATTTATTGGTCTTTCCTCACTGGATTTTTTTCACTGGACTTTTTTGGATTTCTTTAATGGACTTTTTCACTTAATATTCATATACCTAGGAATTATATTACTTTTGAACTTTTTTGAATTTTTCTTTCTCCTCAAGAGATCATTAAATGTGACACTCTCTTTTTTGCTTATCCCCGTAATTGGTGATACCATTTTGTTTTATATAGTTTATTATTGTATATTTTTTAACTGTATTCTATTTTAGTATATGTAACATGGATCCATGCTTTTAGTATATGTTAATTAAATGCTTTTAGTATATGTTAAATAAATGTTTTTGACAATTATTCTATTTTTCTGTTAGAATCTTCCTTTGCCTTTAGTTGGCGCTCTTGGATTACCTTATCTCTTTCCAGGGGCAGGGAGAGAGAAACAGAGGGAGGGAGATTTAGACAGCGGGAGGGAGAGAGAGACAGAGGGGGGAGGGAGAGACAGAGGGGGGAGGGAGAGACAGAGGGGGGAGGGAGAGACAGAGGGGGGAGGGAAAGACAGAGGGGGGGAGGGAAAGATAGAGGGGGGAGGGAAAGACAGAGGGGGGAGGGAGAGGTATTCATAAAGAATTTTTAAGCAAAATGTTCAACAGCATTGCTAACAAGACCTTTTTGGAAAATAAAGCATAAAATTATGAGTGTAGTTTTCTCTTATGAGTGGTGGGGTAGGTAGCTCAACAAAATGTACATTTTGCTAGAGGGGTTAGTTAGTGTTTATTTCTGGCTGTTTGCAGAGTACTTGAAAATTGCCTCCTTACCTCCTTCCGAAGTTCCACTTCATTGTGCTGACTCCTCCCTGCCGACAGAGCGCTCATGCCTCCAGACCTCCACTGCACAATTGAGTGGCAGCTGGCCCCTCCCTCTCCTGCCCCCCCCCCCGCACCCGTGGCCCCTCACACACACACACAGAAAAAAAATCGAATTAAAAATTAAAAAATATATATATATTATTTAGTGCTTGTCACTCCGCCCCTGAGGATCTGTGTCAGTCATGGTAAGTTATGTAATGTACACCGACCGGGTGTACATTACATAACTTATGACTGACAGAGATCACAAGGACTGGTCCGGTTAATAATTATTTCATTCAGCAGTGGACAGACAGTGGCACACTACACCAGTACACCGGCAGTCCGGCACCAGTAACAGTTAACTTTTTTACCCCCTTCCCCACAGCAACCGGGTATACATTGCATAACTTATGACTGACAGAGATTACATGAGGACTGGTATGGTTAATTATTTAATTCAGCAGTCGCTGAAGCAGTCAGTCAGTGGCAAACTACACCGGCAGTCCGGCACCAGTAACGGTTAACTTTTTGACTCCCCTACCCGGCCTACCAGTATGTTGTGCTGCGCGCTGTCACTAACGGTCCATTCCTCAGGCAGGGGCCAGGGCAGCAGCTGATGATGTAACTTGTCAATCACTCTAGAAGTCCTTCAGAGTCTGGATCCACCTCTGTCTGTCTCACTTTATTCAATTTGAAAAGCCTAGGCTACCAGATGACGGGCTGCTCAGGTGGAGTCCCAACAGGCCGGAGTGTCACGCACAACAGCAGTCTCTGTTACTCTGTTGTTCCCACCAGATAGTGGTGCTCTATTTGCGCATGCGCAGCAGGCAGTCAAACAACTCCGGTCAGTACGTTCTCCTGGTGCTGTCAATCACCAGGAGAACATACATGGCCGGTGTTGATTGGCTGAGGCTCCCAGTCCCAGAAAAATAAGAGGCCTCACTAGAGATGCCTCTATAATAGGTTTTACAGTCGCGCTGCAGCTACAAATAACCACCAGGTGGCGTAGCAGAGCGGCTAGTGATACAAATTTATGCAAAATATTGCGCAATAGATAGAAAGCAGAACCTGCTGCCTCTATTCCGCAATATTAGAAAATTTGGAAAATAAAATACATTTATTTTATTTTTTTTATAAAATTTTATTTTTAATTTCAAGTTGCCCCAAATGGCAGGTGTGGCAGTGACTCACTGCCTCCTATGAGTGCACGTCACAATTCCACATTTCTGTATGCAAAATGAAACATTCTCCTTTGCACATAATACAAACTCCCAAGTTTACTTGAAACTATTAGCAGCTGTTGAACTTTTATCAGTGTTGTAATTAAGGTGCAAGTAAAATACATTTATTTTCCACTCATCATTCCCAGAATATTATTGTCCATCCTCAGTTCCTGTGGAAGCTGTTTTCGGTAGCGTCACAGTGAAGCCAGCACATGCACATATCAGCCATGCTCACAGGACAAGCTATTTTTGCAGTGTTTTGACAGCTGGCATTCACATCTCAGCTACTTGGCTGCTCTCCAGTGTCAGATGATACAAGTTACATTCCAGACCAAGCAGGGGTGAACTACAGAGCAAGGCTCTCCTTCTGCTATTGTTTAAAAGACAATCCAACCTGCACATTTTGTGGCTTTTCAAATTAAATTCCATTCATGATTGTTTCACACATTATATGGAAATGTTCACTGTATTTGAAAACTAGATTACAAGTAGCGTGCTAACTTTAGCACGGGCACGATATAGCAATATGGAGAGCGCTCTAGCTTGCGTGCGTATTGTAAGTTGAAAGTAAACGCATACTGCCTAGCGCATTCTAAATTTCCACTTGTCAGGATAGTGTGACTGAAGACTGCGTAAATGGTTAGGGCTAAAGATAAATGTGCACCAAACACAACATAAATACATTAAAATAACCTGTTACACTCATATACATACACTATCTGATAAAATTATTCATATTAATATTTTATAATTGTTTTTATAATGGTTAAAAGGTATGTAAAATATGTGTATGTGATAATAAATATATACACATATATACACACATATATACATATATGTATACACAAACACACAGCCCTTTACGCCAGTGGCGTCACTAGGGGGGGGCGGTGGGGGCGGGCCGCACCCGGTTGACACCCTCCAGGGGGTGACACCAAAAAAAAAAATTTTTTTTTTTTTTTTTTAAATTTTATTGAAATTCAAAGAAATACAATGTTGAGATGCATAGATTATTTTATTAGAGGCTGGCATTTGTGAACATTAGTGGGACTGGGGAAGTTGTAGACACACATTTTTTTTGCCCCTTGAGCCAGTGCTGCAATTTAAAAAATTAGTTTTCCCGGCTGCTTTTGCTTGTTTGTACTTTGCTCCTCCCCTGCCCAATTTCACTATGAATGTTGTGGGTGTGCCGTGGGGCTTGCAAAGTTGCGCTGCTAGCCTAAACCTGCCTGCCTATCTGTGCTCACTGCTCAGTGACATGCGGCCCAGGGCTGTGCACTGACAGACTTGGAACAGAGTCAGAGAGCAGAATTTTCATAGTTTGCGCGCCTAAACCTTTTCTTCAGTGATTTATTTTAGAGTGCTCTGTTTATCTTTTATTTGATGTTCTGCTGAGCCAGGGAGCAGCTCTAGGCATGAGCTTCCTAATTAATGCAGTGCAGTTTACATATTTTGTATGTGTGTGTCTGAGTTTTTGTGTGTCTCAGTGTTTTTGTGTGTGTGTTTTTGTGTGTGTGCCTGAGTGTGTTTCCGAGTGTTTGTGTTTGCATCTGAGTATGTTTTTAAGTGTGTCTGAGTGTTTGTATGTGTGTTTGCCTGTGTCTGCTTTCTGGGGGGGGGGTGACACCATGACTTACCGCACCGGGTGACACCAACCCTAGTGACGCCACTGCTTTACGCAAATTTGCTCGTTTGCGGGAGCGCAATAATTTAGCTCTCCACTTGTAATCTAGCCCATTCATTTTTACCTTCAAAAAATGTGAAGTAGGAGCAGTTTAAAAGGGACAGTATAATCAAAATTAAAGGGACATGAATCTCAACATTTTTCTTTCGTGAACAGGTTTCCAAATTACTGTTATATAGTCAACATCCTTTTTACTACAACTAGTTTTCAATATGCCAATGTGGTCTTTAGTTTACAGAAAACAAGGCTAGCTAATGTCATAAAGTTAGTATAAAATGCACTGTTTAGTAGTTATTATCTGATGAAGAAAATGGGAGCAGATATGTAGCAGAGTTTGCCTAGATAAGTCAGCAGGTTCTTTTGAAGTTCTGAGGAATACAAATTGCTCAGAGCTAAATTACATAGAAAGGATACAAAATAAATAACACATTACAAAGTTGTTTCATTATGTATAACTAAACATTTGTTTACTTTCCCTTTAAGAACAAGACTGATCATTCACAGATCTGACAACTTTGAAAAGTGATGTTACAAAACATTATAAAATGTAAAACAAAAGAGAGGGTCGGTCTTTGTCTCTCTCAAAAAAATCTAAAAATATTGTGTGTACAAAATGTACGTTAAAGTAACAAACCTGATATGGAAGAATAATTGATTTAGGCCATGTTGGCCATATGTTGTATGATATAAATCTACTATGATTTAGATAGATCACACAATTTTAAGTGACTTTTGATTTACTACTGTTATTACATTAGCTTTGTTCTCCTGGTAGCTTTTGTTTAAAAGCATAACTAGGCAGAGGAGCAGCAATGCACTACTTGGAGCTGATTGGTAATTGGTGGCTACACACATATGCCTGTTGCTCACCAAATATGTTCAGCTAGTTCCCCGTAGTTCATTGCTGCAACAAAGCTGGCTTCTACTATGAGTTTAACAACTTTGCAGTGGTTAAACACATAGTTATATGCAAACAATAGTTCAATAATAAAATGCTTTAGAGCGTTCTTTTTATGTCCCTTTAATTTGTATTCGAGTCCTGTTTGTAAAATATATATATATATATATATATGTGTAATAATAAAGAAATCTTCGTGCTTATAGTATTTCTTTTATAACTATATTTATGTTTATTCTTAATATTTAAAAAGCACATAAAATTATTAAAGGATTTTGAAAACTGAAATGTATTGTAATTTAAAGTGATATGAAACCCAAAAATGTTATTTTGTGATTCAGACAGAGCATACCTAAAAAAAGGTTCCAATTTGCTTTGTTCACATAATATTCTTTGTTGAAGAGATATCTAGGTGGGCATCTGAAGCACTACATAGCAGGAAATAGTGCTGCGCTCTAGTGCTCTTGAAAATGATAACATTCTACAGGGCACTTTCCTGAGCTCCTGCTTTTCAACAAAAGATACAAAAAGAGCAAAGAAAATGTGAAAATTGAAGTAAATTAGAAAGTTATTTAAAGTTACATGCTGTATCTGAATCGTGACAGAATTTGTTTTGGTTTTATGTCCCTTTAAGTGTCATTCAATATTATCTTTTAATATTTATTTAATGTATGCTGATGATTTATTTTAAGAGTTTGTGTTTTAAAAAAAAAAAGACAAATGAATTCTATTTATAACAGCACAGTTTCTGAAATCTAGTTTTAGGCCATTTAGTGACTACATTAAATATTAGTTAAAAATGTAAACGTGTTGCAGATTTCATAGCCTGTGGGATTTGCACGTTTTCATTTCAGCTCCTGCCCTGTCCCCTAAAAACACACATATAGGGCTAGATTATAAGTGGAGCGCAAAATATCGCTTCTGCAAAAACAATATTTACCCTCTACTTAGTAACACCAGCGGACAATTGCAAGTTAGGTGCAATTGCACGGAAGCTTTGCGTTTACAAGAGCGCGCTTCTATAGAATTCAATGGAGCCTCGTTATCATGCTGTGAGACACAGCATGAGAAGATAGCGCAGCGGAGGGGGTAAGTCACGCAGCGATGGGCAGCAGATTGTAAATATATGTATATGAATATATACATATATATTTATGTGTTAAAGGGACAGTCAAAACCAGAATTCTTGTTGTTTAAAAAGAAAGACAATCCCTTTATTACCCATTCCCCAGTTTTGCATAACCAACACAGTTATAATAATACACGTTTTACCTCTGTAATTATCTTGTATCTAAGCTTCTGCTGACTGCCCCCTTATTTCAGTTCTTTTGACAGACTTGCATTTTAGCCAATCAGTGCTCACTCCTAGGTCACTTCACGTGCATGAGCTCAATGTTATCTATATGAAACACATGAACTAATGCCCTCTAGTGGTCAAAATGCATTCACATTAGAGGCAGTCTTCAAGGTCTAAGAAATTAGCATATGAACCTCCTAAGTTTAGCTTTCAACTAAGAATACCAATGGAACAAAGCACAATTGGTGATAAAAGTAAATTGGAAAGTTGTTTAAAATTATATTCCCTATTTAAATCATGAAAGTTTTTTTTGGACTTGACTGTCCCTTTAATATATGTATATACACATATTACCACATAAATATATATGTATGTAAGCATATACATATATATTTACAGGAAACACACAGTTCCCAAAGACCACAATGTAAAGGCACTTTTAAGTGCCATTTTTTTTCTAACCCCCCCCACCACTGCCAACTTTAGCCCCTCATAAATGCTTTTTACAGGTTTTTAAAAAAAAAAAAAAAAAAAAAGAATATTCTTTATTTTAGGGCCAATCAGGGGTTATTTTGAAAAGTGGTTATTTATTGCGCGACCGTAAATGGGTGAATTTTTGCCCGTTTACGGGGGCGAGATAAATTATAGCTCCACTTGTAATTTAGCCCTTAGTGTTTACAGCTAGGTGTAAACCACTGTCCCCCATCTCTTGTGGTTCCTTTTGTAGTGGGACCACCTGAAGTACTAATATGACTCACCTCCTGCTCCCACTCGGGATGCTGAAGTTTGTGGTCTAGCAGCAGTTTCCAAACAGATGACAATAGTGATGGTCACTGAGTAAGACAAGATTTATTTTTATTTCGTTTTTGCTTACTTTTAAAGGGGCATTGAAGTCAAAATTATGCTTAAATTGATTGGATGGAGCATGACATCTTGAACAACTTTCATCAATTTTGCTTACAGTATTTCTCTTAGTATCCATAGTTAAAGAATAATCCTAGGTGTGCACTGTTGCACATGTCTTTAGCCATCTGGCAGCAGTGTTTGCAGTAATGTTTCTGTCATTATGACACAGATGTCACCTGTTCACACTTTAATAACTCATAGTTGAGCCTGGAATACAACATGGATAGATAATAATAAACTTAAAAGGAAGTATAATATTTTTCCATGCTCTAAAAAAAATACCCCTTACAATTTGCTACAAGTTTATATGCATGTGTACATACTGCATTTTCCCCATTATACATTTCAAAAACAACAATATATATATACACATACATATGTATTTTTTGCATGAAAATAGATATATAAAATCTTACAATAGTACGTCTAAGTACTAACAATATAAGGTCATAACTTACAATACATCTCTAGCACCACATGCGGAACTTGGTTCCGGGATAGGCAAGGTGTCTGTACACGGACACTGGTGACCGTGACTTGCCCTTGGATTGTCCGCCGCCTGTTTCGTGGTGGGGAGGGAGGAGTAGGACAAAAAAAATTCTGATCCTGACTCCTCCTTGACACACGTGGCCCCACGTTTCGCTTAGTGACTCCTATTGAGACTGAGAGAGAGGGAAGATACAAGAAGCAATATTCCACTATGTCTTTTGAAGCTTTATATGGAAACGTAAAGCACTTTAACAGGCACCTGAGGTTTATTATTAAGTACTACATATTTTCCCTATTTAATTAGAAAGAAAATATATACTAAGGCTGTGATTTTCTTTATGATTAAATAATAGGAATCGGAAAATATGTAGTATGAATAAAGTTAGTGGCTGTCAAGAGACTGCTAGCAATATTGGGTGATAAGTTATGGAATAAATAAAGCCTGAGTGAAATACTGGATGTGTATGGGCATCAGTATAATAACACCCAGCACTATATAATGATACAGTAGTGACACTGGCACATGCGTATAGCCAGACAAGGGCTGGTTATAGGATCAGTGGTATCTGCATCAGTATAATAACACCACACACTATATAATGACACAGTAGTGACACTGGCACATGCGTATAGCCAGACAAGGGCTGGTTATAGGGTTAGTGGTATGTATCTGCACCAGTATAATAACACCCAGCACTATATAATGATACAGTAGTGACACTGGCTCATTGGTATAGCCAGACAAGGGCTGGTTATAGGGTCAGTGGTATCTGCACCAGTATAATAACACCCAGCGCTATATAATGATACAGTAGTGACACTGGCACATGCGTATAGCCAGACAAGGGCTGGTTATAGGGTTAGTGGTATCTGCACCAGTATAATAACACCCAGCACTATATAATGATACAGTAGTGACACTGGCTCATTGGTATAGCCAGACAAGGGCTGGTTATAGGGTCAGTGGTATCTGCACCAGTATAATAACACCCAGCGCTATATAATGACACAGTAGTGACACTGGCTCATGGGTATAGCCAGAGGAGGGCTGGTTATAGGATCAGTGGTATCTGCATCTGTATAATAACACCCAGCACTATATAATGACACAGTAGTGACACTGGCACATGGGTATAGTCAGAGGAGGGCTGGTTATAGGATCAGTGGTATCTGCATCAATATAACACCCAGCACTATATAATTATACAGTAGTGACACTGGCTCATGGGTATAGCCAGAGGAGGGCTGGTTATAGGATCTGTGGTATCTGCATCAGTATAATAACACCCAGCACTATATAATGACACAGTGGTGACACTGGCACATGCGTATAGCCAGACAAGGGCTGGTTATAGGATCAGTGGTATCTGCATCAGTATAATAACACCCAGCACTATATAATGACACAGTAGTGATACTGGCACATAGAATAAATAAAGCCTGAGTAAAATACTGGATGTGTATGGGCATCAGTATAATAACACCCAGCACTATACAAAGACACAGTAGTGACACTGGCACATAGAATAAATAAAGCCTGAGTAAAATACTGGATGTGTATGGGCATCAGTATAATAAAACCCAGCACTATACAAAGACACAGTAGTGACACTGGCACATAGAATAAATAAAGCCTGAGTAAAATACTGGATGTGTATGGGCATCAGTATAATAACACCCAGCTCTATACAAAGACACAGTAGTGACACTGGCACATAGAATAAATAAAGCCTGAGTAAAATACTGGATGTGTATGGGCATCAGTATAATAAAACCCAGCACTATACAAAGACACAGTAGTGACACTGGCACATAGAATAAATAAAGCCTGAGTGAAATACTGGATGTGTATGGGCATCAGTATAATAAAACCCAGCACTATACAAAGACACAGTAGTGACACTGGCACATAGAATAAATAAAGCCTGAGTAAAATACTGGATGTGTATGGGCATCAGTATAATAAAACCCAGCACTATACAAAGACACAGTAGTGACACTGGCACATGGATATAGGATCAGTGGTATCTGCATCAGTAAAAATAACACCCAGAATTATATAATGATGTTTTTAATTTGAAATGTACCTTGGGGTCCTTCACTAAGGTCTGTACTTTGAAAAATGTCTGCCACAGCCTTGGTCCATGTCTATTCCTGACTTAGTGTATAATAAGTCTCAGAAAGATATTTTTTTTTACCATGGTGTTGGTAGTTTCAAAAAGAAGCTAAATTACCTGGATACATTTTTTTTTAATTGTTATGCACACAACAGATTTTGTATATGTGTTTTAGTCACATTTCAGTTGTCCCACAGACATTAGCTTTAAAGGGACACTGAACCCAACATTTTTCTTTCATGATTCAGATAGAACATGCAATTTTAAGCAAATTTCTAATTTACTCCTATTATCAATTTTCCTTTGTTCTCTTGCTATCTTTATTTGAAAAAGAAGGCATCTAAGCTTTTTTATTAGTTCAGAACTCTGGACAGCACTTTTTTATTGGTGGATGACTTTATCCACCAATAAGCAAGAACAACCCAGGTTGTTCACCAAAAATGGGCCGGCACCTAAACTTACATTCTTGCATTTCAAATAAAGATACCAAGAGAATGAAGACAATTGGATAATAGGAGTAAATTAGAAAGTTGCTTAAAATTTCATGCTCTATTTGGGTTCAGTGTCCCTTTAAATGCATTGTATGCAGTGTACTGCGTCTTCATAATAATTCTTCATTTCGTCACCATATAGTGCCATCTAGTGGTTAACCAAGCATGCTACTGGCTTCTAAAAAATAAATAAAAAAATCCTTGTCTATTTTTTCTTTACCAATAGCAGTCTAATCCAGTCTCTAAATATTACACTTTTATGTTTCCTTAGAGCTTGTATAAAATGTATAAAGTATTTTTTTCTGTAAATATCTGCTTATAGTAACATTCTGTCTAAAGTTTGGAAATATTGTTTAATGGACATTTTATATAAAAATAATAATCTGAATTATTATAAATTACTGCCAATATGTAAAATAGCCATGTAAACAGGGGGAACTTGGCTAATAATTCATTACCAAAACTGTTGAAATTGTTTAGCATTATTCAACTTGATAAAAAAACAAACATTGACCATTATTTTAATTGGAGGACCACTGGTCACTTTATGTCCCCTCTTAGGAAACCTACTTTCCAAAATGTAAGTTATTTTATTGAGAGGTAATTTCAAAGTAGCAAAAAAATCAGCCTTCTTTTCTCTATATTTTTTCTAATCCTTATGAAGCATGGAAATGCTCGTTTTACTCTTGAACCAGATCCAAAAGACATGCAAACTGCATGCCAATTTATAATAAGCTGTCTTTCTCTGACTCTAAGAAAACAAAGAAACAGATGTAAACAGAATTTAATTAAGAACATTACTATTCATCTAAAAAAATGCTGCTTCTGCTGTTGAGTAAATAAATCAAGAAAATGCTGGGACAATCCAGAAAAGAGCCCATCTCACAGCAAAGTGTTTTCATTTAAAGTACTAATTGCTCATTAGATGGCACACATTATTATTATTATTCTACAATTTATGCAGAAAATGAGCAAGAATAAAATATCTAATGGTAAATTAATGCATTTAAAGCTAAAAAAAATCAGATTTTTCAGAGGAATGATATAAGCCATTTTGACAACTTCTGCGTTTTCTTTCCCCTGTCCAAATTCACGTATCAAAGTTCAAATACTTTAAAAGGAAAACAACAGACATAAATTACTTGCAACATAAACCATGAAATACAGAATTTCACAAATGTCTATGTGTATTTTTATTTTCACTCGGTTTTCCCTTTCGTTTGGGTGTGAGTATAATTGTTTGGATTAGCTTTGAGAAACATTAGTCCTGAAATCTATAACAACTACACAATTAAGCTATCAGTTGTTACTTGTTCGTTTTCTGAATGATGCAACTGCCCTGTTTTAAATGAGGGATCTTATGATATATTACTATGGGGAAAAGAGAGTTAGGGGAGACTCTGGTTCCCCTAAATAGGACCAATGCTGGGCAATATTACAGGTGGAGCGCAATTTATCGATCCTGCTCGCGCATTGACTCCGCTAGAAGTAAGCTTTTTGTGCACATATTACAAGTTGAAAGTAAAAAGTTTTCGCACGAGCACTAACCCAATGTGCAAAAAAAGCAGAACTTTGAATATCACGACTAGAAACTTATCCCCTCATAGACTTTATTGGAGCGTAACAAGTGTGTGTGGGGGAGAAATAACATCCAGCAAATCACGCAAATCCGATCTTGTTTTCTCAAGTGGGCTAACCCAATATGAAATATTAATATTTCCCATTCCAGTGTTCTTCACATAGCAGAATATGTTCTATTTATTCTTAAATATATATTTCTCTCTATATATATACTGTATATGTTTTTTGTTTGTAAAATATATATCTATACCTATATACTGTATCTAGGTATATAGGAATATCTATTTAAAAATACTTACATATTCCCCTATGTGAAGAACATTGGATTGTGAAGTATTTACAGTAAATACATAGTTAAATAGGTTTTCAGCTACATGAGTGCAAAGGGCTCCAATCACTTATATATGTTTATATATGTATAAATATGTATTTATGTGTTTATATGTGTATATATGTCTGTAAATACATATATACACATCAATAAATATACATTGTGTCAGCACCAAAGCTATACGGTAATACACTTTATGCCAAAACTAAACTCTGCCTAACTACTTAAAATCATCAGCAGAGGAAAGGTGGGCAGGGATTGTAAGTTAATTATTAAAATTGAAAAAGGGGGGGGAGACTGAAAAGAGAAGGAAGGAAAGAAATATGAAAGACAATACTATCCAGCACTTTGACAATACAGAGCAAATATACTTCACATCAAGGTGGAGAAAAATAATGCTAAGCTTCTATAATGTATGAAAATTAGTAAATACAATGGGGTAGATTTACCAAGCAGCGGATGCTGCTATCTACCCCCGTACTTTCCAGCTGGCTGGAAAATGTAAGTTAAGAAAGACCACTGCTCCTTAACTCGTCCGCCACCCCTGAGGTGGCTGACAGCAATCAGCCTGATAGGATACAATCGGTTTGATTGACACTCCCTGCTAGCAGCCGATTGGCTGTGAATGTGCAGGGGACGGCATTGCACAAGCACTAAATGCATTGCACAAGCACTAAATGCTAAATGCTGAGAGCGTATGCTGTCGGCATAGTGGATCATGTCCGCCCGCACATTGATAAATCTACCCCAATGCATCAAGCAACAAATTACATATCAATATCTCTTATTTAATAAATCATCATCACACAAAACAAACCCCAAATATCATGTTGTACCAGGAAAATGGGGATAACCAAATGAATGCAGAGCTAAAGGTTTCACAGATAGTTCCTGTTATTTCCATCCATAGTATGTAGGTCCTGTAACTTAGTAGTAGTTATAAATCTTATAATTTAATTTTCTTCTTTTAATTCTGTATTATATAACAGCATTTCTCTTTAAGTATTTTTTTTCTCTATTATAAGTCATTTTTAGAGAACCCTGTGAATAGTCTCTTTCTCTAAATCTTTCTTGTAGATTCCTTGCTTCAAATTTAAATTGATCTAATTCCGTACAGTTTCTCTTATGCCTCAAATATTATCCCTGTGGAATATTTTTCAATAAATTGGATGGATGATGATTTTCTGCTCTAAGTAAGGTGTTCCCTGCTGTTTTCTTCCTGTAGGTGGCAGTATTTAGTTTAGTTCCTGCTCTAAGTAAGGTGTTTCCTGCTATTCTCTTCCTGTAGGTGGCAGTATTTAGTTTAGTTACTGATTTTAATATTGTTAGGTCTAAAAGTCCTATTTCCGTTTTGCTGAAATTAAAGGTAAATTCTAGATTATAATTATTTTGATTTAATTTTTCCATTAATTCTCTCAGTTCCTCTCTAGTACCTTCTATTAACATCAAAATATCATCTATGTAACATATCTATCTATCTATCTATCTATCTATCTATCTCTCTATATTTATATATGCCAGGTATGTTTGTCAGATGCAGTCATGCACAGTAGAGACTGCAGCGTGAGTCAAACATACCTAGCCATAAGGAAGGATCAGTCAGTGAGGATCAGACAGTAGAGAGGGAAGGGGGTGTTCGGGAGGCAGGGGGGCACATGGGGGCAGGAGCAGAAGTGACTGCTGCACTACATAAAAATAAAAGTTGAAAGTGTTAGGGAAGGGGAAGGTGGGAAGGTGGGAGGGAGAGGGGATCCAAGTGGATGGGGAGTTTGGTCTGTGTACACAGGCTTTAGTAATAATATATATATGCATTTTGATTTTCAGTTTCATTGTCCAAAACTCTGTTGTTTTCCCAATATTCCAAGAAGAGGTATGAATATGTTGGGGCACAGCAAGACTTATGCACAATCTTTAAAGTCACAGGACCTACATACTATGGATCTAAATAACAGGAAATATGTGGGAAACCTTTAGCTCTGCATATATTTGGGGATCCCCATTTTGCTGGGACTCAATTGTCATTTAATTCTAACACTTAGTCCCTTTTGTGTCCAATAGACAGTGAATTTAAAATTGATGCCATCACTCACACTGGGAAATCCAAGTAAAGTGTCTCTTTGCAGAAGGATGACATCCTCATTATATGGGAAAGAATATACAGTCAAATGATTATGTTCTAGTAATGCTGTTGCTATGCTGAAGACCAGTCAATACCAGTTGTGGCTTGCATAGAGTCTAGGCCAGTGTTTCTAGAGTCTAGGCCAGTGGTCCTCAAGTGCCCCTAACAGCTGAACTAGAGCACAGGTGAAATAATCAGCTGATCCGTAATCAGCTATAATGAAAATCTAGCCTTTTCGGGGTACTTTTAGGACCACGGTTGAGAAACACTGGTCTAGGCAAAAGCATTAGAAGGGAATTAGTATCAACATAAGATGTTTTATTGAAGTAGAAGTATCTGATTATTTAGCTCAGTTCAAAACTATTCTTCAGAGACAAAAATAAAGCTTTTAAGTGGATTATAGTAGCATAAAAATAAAAATTTCATCTCTAACCTGTGCAATAGCGCGTTGGCTTTACCCTATACCTAGGCTGACCATATTGCCGCTTTAAGAAGGGACAAATATGAAAAATACATATGTTAGGGCTGTTTTCAAGGCTATTTAAAGAAATGGTTTGTATTAGAACCCTGACATATGTATTTTTCATATGTGTCCCTTTTTAAATTGGCAATATGGTCACCCTACCTATACCTATTGTCAGGTTGGAGTGTATATTTCTATGTATACTTTGTTATCTGGACATGAGTTTCTTGCAGAAGGAAAAAAAATAAATAGATGGAAAGCAAATGTGATCTAATCCTTTATAAATGTATTGCTGCTGATTGGTAGCTGTTTATCTCTGGCTCAGTTCTGCTGGGACTTTTCCTTTGATATTTTATTGCCATCTTTGGTTTGGAATTTTTCTAGTTTTGACTTCTGTTTACTTTTAAGCAAATCCCTTGAGAGTTAATGACTTAACTGAAGAATAATGTTAGCTGTATGAATCAGATAGCCAAAGATTCTGATTTAATCTGTGCACATCTGGCATTAATATGCCCTGCTTACAAGACAGAGGTGACTTAGTAAATATGATTAAAAAGCACATTATAATAAAGGAAATCACATTATTAATGGTTTTAAAAACACATTTTTATATTTTTGTCTTCTTCTACGGAGTGACATAAATTGAAACACTTGTAAAAAAAGACCTACAGAAGAGAACGGATTAATGAAATAAAGAAGCTATTTAAAGCACATAAGAACATAATCATTTTGGGCACATAGCTGCTGAGATGAAGTTTTTAATTACACAAAATGGGGTTTAACCCCTTAATGACCACAATATACCCTGTATGTCACTGGTCATTAAGGGTTTTTTCAGGACATAATAGCACAAGTCTAGCAAGAACACGCTATTAATGTCCTCCCTCCAGAAGGCTTTGTGGAATAGAGCAGTCTCAACGCTGGTGGCAAGACCGTACTATAAAACAATCAAGTCCCAAGGGTACGTCGCTGGTCCTTAAGGGGTTAATAGGGCAATAATGGTCTATTGGCCAGTTTTGATGGGATGTCTTTATATATTTGTACAGCAGAAGCTGATATGGAATGAAGACAATAGAATATGTTTTTAAAAGAATGAATAGACTTTATTGTAGGCAATATTATTTAAATCATGACACTTATTTCAGTTCTGACAGTCACAGTTCTAATGGAATATTAATGGACACCTGGGTTCATGTCAACTAATGACAGTCTTGTTATGGGAAGAAAGCACAGTCCTATTAGCCTATATGTGCTATAAAAATTTTATGTAGTTGTTTTTCTCGGGACAGTCGAGTTTTCAGCTTCCTGTCCTTGCTTAGCAGAGGCTTAAAGGGACAATCTAGTCCAGATTTTTTTGAGCAAAGAAGGGTGTGAAATTGTCTTTATTGTTTAACCTTTTTATCATTTGTTCAAAAAGTACACAAAAAAGCTCTGCTCTCATGTATATCAAACAATTGCAAACACAACACAGGTTTATCCCAAAAAATATATATGTGTTAAATATATATTAAATATATGTGTGGCACAATTATTTGCACCCCTATGAATTCATATGAGAAAAATATATTTGAAGTAAATTTCCATATATATATATTCCATTGTTTAGTACACCTGGGAGACTAGGAACAGGATATTGTTCAACCATGACTTCCTGTTTTACAGGGGTATAAATATGTGGTAACAAATAGGCCAAATTCCTTTAGTCATTCATCACAATGAGTACGACCAAGCAATATAGCTGTGATATGCGGCAAAATGTTGTTGAGCTTCACCAAATGGGAAGTGGCTTTAAGAAAATAGCTAATGTATTGCAAATGCCCATTTCCACAATCAGGGCGATAATTAAGAAGTTCCAGTCAACTGGAAATGTTATGAATTGACCTAGAAGAGGACGTGTGTCTATATTGCCTCAACGCACTGTAAAGAGGATGGTTTGAGTGGCCTAAATATCTCCAAGGATCACAGATGGAGAATTGCAGAACTTAGTTGCGTCTTGGTGTCAGAAAGTCTCCAAGCTACAATCTGCCACAAGTTGTTTGGAAGGGTTTCAAGAAAAAAGCCTCTACTCTCAACCAAAAACAAACTCAAGCACCTTTAGTTTTCCAAACACTACTAAAACTTCAAATGGAATCAGGTGCTATGGTCAGATGAAACCAAAATAGAGCTCTTTGGCAATAAACTCCAGGTGGTTTTGGCTCACACAGAGATGTAGCCATATGGAAAAGTACCTCATGCCCACAGTTAAATATGGTGGTGGCTTTTTAAAGTTTTGGGGATATTTTTCTGCCAGAGGACCTTGATATTTTGTTAGGATATATGGCATCATGGACTATATCAAATATCAACAGATATTAAATGAACACCTGACTGCCTCTGCCATAAAGCTTAAAGGATAACTGTTTTTTTCCTTTTTCATTACACAATAGTAACATATTTTATATCATTATCATCTATTAAAACGTAGTAACCTATATTTTCATAAAAACGAAGTTTACAAACCTTATATTTTTAATAAATCTTACCCGGCCATGACGTCACCTTTTCCAGCCCACCATTTTCGGCATTGTGTGTATAAAATCAGTAACCAATTAAATTTCGATCCTATGCATATCATTATCAGCATAATCCTTCCTAATAAGCCTGCGCATCAATTCGGCTAAATCGCGCCTGCGCATTTCTAATAACAGAAGCCGAAGTTACCCACATCTATTTACATTTTACGCTTGTGCATTGGAGACAAAAATATATTCAATCGGTTATCCAGACTTTGTGCATATTATAGAAACGTCTTATCTCTTGCCAAATATAAGAAAAGTAGTTTATATTATGTGTTTGAATTTTTATTAAAAAAGTATTGGGAATTTAAAAATCGTTATTAATGCTATACAACAGTAACTTATTGTTTGGGGATCATAATTGTTTGCGATCCATTTAAGAGTTTGTAATTTTAGCTCGTTTGTGTCAAAGGAGATTCTATTTGGTGTAACATACTGCAAATTATAATATAGCTAAATAAAATTATTCAATACTTTTCCAAAATAAGTATCGTTTGCTCGTTTATTCTAGGGCGATTCTGGAAGCGTTCTTAAGCTAAGTACTTACGTTATGTGCGCAGCTCACTCGACTGCTGCTGATAGATTCGACTTGCCTAATTCAACTGCAGATGGTGACGTTTCCTGTGATGCTGCGCTAACTCGCGCATGCGCAGTACTTCAGAAACACGCCATCTTACAACTGCAGTTGTCAGCACGGATTGGGAATCTGTAACGGCTGACATACAAGTAGGTTTGGAAAAAAATAATATTTCAAACTTAATTATTTTCAAAAGGGTACATATTTAATAAATAAATACATTAGAAAATAATAGATTTATACCTATACTACAATGTTATTTGACTTTTATTTATGACTACAGTGTCCCTTTAATAGGGGCCGTGGTTGTCTTCCAGCAGGACAATGATCCAAAACATACATAAAAATCAACACAAAATTGGTGACTGACTACAAAATCATGGTCCTTTCATGGCCATCCCAGTCCCATTATTTTAAACGCATAGAAGAGGGGAGTGCACAAGCGTCATCCTCAAAATATGCCACACGTATATTTAACAATGATTTTTTTTTTACAAACCTGTGTTGTGTTTGCAATTGTATGATGTCCATTAGAGCAAAATGTTTTTGTGTGTGAGGGGGGCGGAGCTAACTAGCAGAGTGAGCGGACGTGTCGGTCTGTAGCTCTGCTACCAATATAACTTTTAAAGGCATTATTTAACTATCCACTCCGCTACTACAAAGAGTTAGCCTATTCCTATAGTGCCCAGGAGGAAGTTTAAAATATATTGTCACGGCTGATCCGATTTCCCTCAGATTCCAAACACCCTGCTCCTGAGACCTGAAGTCAACAGGCCACTCCGTTCCGCAGCTACATTGGACCTCCAGCTGGTGGCTCTGGGGAGCGGAGGTGATAGAAATCACTGCTACACTGGCTCACTCATCTGTAAACCCGCCGGGACATCCCAGAACAGAGGTACACTGCACGGCACATACTTTGAAGGTCGTTGCCGATATCCCTGCTAGCCGCCTAGGCCCCTGCTGACTTAGCTGCCTACGCTCCGATCACCTATTAGGCAGAGGGATCAAGACTTTTGTTATACCTCCGGGAGAGGTCTCTGCGCATTTGGCATGAACCACCATTTTCTCAGTCCGAAGTAAGTGCGCAACACATCTGACACACGCATCAAGCACTTCCTATGCTACACTTCTCTATGCCTCTGGGACTTACAGTTGAGAGGGAGCTGGGAGATTGCCTAGACACTACAGCCTATAAACAAAGAAGATTTATCTTACACCTAACCTCTGCCTATTTCTATAGGGGTCTGCGGCTCATGTAGGACTTGTTCCTGAGAGTTCTCCAAACACTAATAACTGTGTGGTGCAGGAATTATATCTGATATCAAATACCTGTATTCGGGGAGGTGGAAGCACGGGGGCCCTGTGACTAATTAACTCCTCCATCAGACCCTACTACTCAGTGTCCTAGGACCACTACCAATTCTACCTATAGTGAAGCAGTTGGAAATATTTCTGCTAACTGCCACATTTAACTCCAGCCTTATAGATGTTGCTACTTGCCTCCTCTCCTCCCTTTCCTGCTGGCACATTTGCCTGTGGGTCATATCCTCATCCCTTTTCCCGCATTGCTCTGAGGGAGCACTTCCCCAGGAGGCTTGACTTGTTTCTCTTATTTATTAGGCCCTATCACTGCTCTTCACCTTATCTGGCACATTGTGAAAATCTGCTTAGATTGGAGCAGGCACTATAAATATTGAGTGCAGGGTACACTCTCCCCAATCAACCATGTCTACAATCTCTTTCTTGCCTCTGTACTCCCACGACTATACATCACTACGAATGGCACACTCCCAAAAGAAAAAACAGAAACCGACAGACAACACTAAAAGGACCCTTGCAGATCATTTCAGCAGTAAAATCCTGCCAAGCCAGGAGGATTCTGATGAAGAGTCCAGGGAATCAATATCTTTTCTCAAGAGTGCCCATAAGACAGATTATCACACTACAGATAGGTCCACGTTTTCTAACACCTCCATTATGGAGTCCATTAAAGCTCTATCCGAAAAAATGGACATTCACCACGCCTCATTAAAACATGACCTTAAAACTTCTGTTACAGAACTTAAAAGGGACATTTCCTCTCTTGGCGAACGCACAGAGACACTTGAAAGAAAGCATGAGGACCTTGCGATTGATCACGCAAACCTGCTATCCTATACTCAATCTCTAGCCGAGATGATAACGGACTTAGAATCTAAACAGACTGACCTTGAAGACAGATCACGCCGTAACAATATCAGAATTCAAGGAATACTGGAGGAGGTGGGCACCGCTGATCTTTCTAATTTTTTCCAAGGTCTGTTCAAGGAACTTGTGGGATCTCTGCAAGATCATGATCCGCTCATTGATAGGGCCCATAGAGCTCTTCGTCCTAGGAACTCCAACTCCGACACCCCTAGAGACGTCATAGTCCACTTGCATTATTATATTTTCAAAGAGAAATTACTAAGAGCGTCCTATATAAATAAAAATCTTAAGGATCCCTATCTACCCTGATCTTTCCCCGCACACACTTGCAAGAAGGCGCTCATTCCAGCAGTTCACACAAAGTCTTTGAAGACATGGCATCAAGTATCGCTGGGGATACCCGGTGAAGATCCTTTTTAAGCATGATGATCACTCCTATATCATTACTACACAAGAACAAGGGTTAAAACTACTTGCATCTAAGGGCATGTCATCTTCTACTGAACAAAACGCTAAACCTTCGGGCAGTACCAAAAAACTAAATTCTGCTGCTCCTGAGTGGCACCCTTTACCTGAATTGTTTCGTGCAAGGAGGAAGGATAGGCCAGAGGCTGGAGATGACCCCTGAACTTTTGTCCCCAGATCAGTTAGATACTTTCAACACTGGTGATCCCAGACTGATCAATCAGAACTGGTACTATAAGGATTACCATCTACTTTTTGACCATGACATAGTGGATCTGTAATAAAACTATTAATATCTCCACCATCTCTGTACCCAATAAGTTTATATAATGTTGTTTTAGCTGTTGATACTAGTTACTAGTTATGATTGGCACAACTTGCTACTTGGAATTTGGGTATATATATATATGCTACTTAACCAACTAGCTAATTGTTTTGTTTTACCTATGCTAATTGTCTATGGGGCTCCCAATATACATATTATTCCACTAGTAACTTGAATATACATCATGTACGTCCCACTACAGCATACTACAGAGGTTCTCCTCCATCAGCTCGGACTCTTACAGTAGTCTACTATCTTAGGGTACAAATACTACTATTAGTACTCCCCTGTGACTTTTCAAATATGATCTCTTTAAATAATGTTATAAGTCCACTACTTTATTGTATGTAATGTAAGTTAAATGTGGCTTGAATGTGGTTGTTTATGCAGTCATATCTCAAAAAGAAAGTAAACTTGACCTAAGCCTTCAGCTATTAAAGCAAGAATCTGTCTAAAGTTTAATTCCATGGAGGCTAACTACTAGGTTACATTCGACTTATTAATGTATGACTTATGAGACAGGGTTGCTGTACGCACAAGTGCCCTGTATTACTTTTAGCTACTACCTTATTATTTTTATCTCAACTACTAACTACATATAGTCCCACCTTAGCTCCTATAAATTTCATTGCTAAGACCCACCCCCTACCCTACCTTCCCCCCTCATTATGAGCGGCTCCTGCCCGCTGTCCTACCCTAAAAATTATTTAAACCATATTACTACCCACTTATAAATGTAGACGCGCTAGCCATCTTATTACAATTAAGCTCCCTAAATCTCAGTCTCTACACCATTTTGCGACCTATTACGCTAAGTAGAATTTGGTTTATAGAAAACGAGGTCCCAATTTTGTGTACACAGATTATATATTAGTGTTTTCCATATAGCTCTCTTATAAGACAATATTGAATATGATGCAAAAACTTATATGTGCTATTGTCTCTTTTCAATGCTTGTCAAAATTTTTGTATATTATTTAGGTAAACTGGCAATTACTGTAACTGTATCTAACAACCTCAATAAAAAATGTATTTAAAAAAAAAAAAATGAAAAATGTTTTTGTGTATTTTTTGAACAAAAGATCAAAAGGTTAAACAGTGAAGACACATTTTCACAGCATTCTTTGCTCATATTTGGGTACCAATATTTCTGGAGGGCACTGTGTGTACATATATATATATATATATATATATATATATATATATATATATATATATATATATATACATATATATATATATATATATATATATATACATACATATATATATACATACATACAGTACATATATATCTATAGACATGTATATGTATGTATCTTAATATTAAAGCCCTTTGCCTGCTTTTTTCCCTAACATCTGAGACATAATATATTTGATCCTTTATTACTTTTGTGTACAATATTTTTTTTAATAATTTTTCTTGTACAGTGTTATCAGTGTAAGTGCACTTTGTAATGTATTTTTTAAGTGTTTTGTGAAACTTTTTTGTTTTTCAAAACATTTAACCAGAGCTCTGAGGATGAGGTAATCATTCTAGCATAAAACACGTTTGAATTTACTTTCATCTCGCAATATGAGCGGAAAACCTGATGCGTGTAAACTGCCTTGATAAACCACTTCTCGCTTGTGCGTAACTGTTAACGCACCACTCGTAATCTGGCACTATGTTAGCACATTTATTATTCCATTGTTGCTTGCATATAACTATCAATTTAAACCATGCAAACGGATTAAACACATAGTTATAGACATATCCAGAGTAGAAGGGCACTACTGGGAGCTAGCTGAACACATCAATGACAAAAGACCAATCAACATCTAGCTCCCAGTAATGCATTTCTGCTACTGAAGATATGAACTTATTCTTTTTAACAAAGATATCCAAGAGAACAAAATAAAATTTATATTAAAAGTGAATTTAAACATGCTCTGTCTAAATCATGAAAGTATAATTTTATCCTATCCCTATAAGCAATAGGTATGGCTAAATTATACTACTAGTATTTTACAAGCTTGTTTTAAGTTGGATTTGAGTGTGCAGGGCTATGCAATTTATAAGTGAGCAGGGCTATGCTTCAAAGTGTCCTTGTTTTTTTCTCAAATGTAGTCAACTAGGATTATATTATAGACTTCTGGAATAAGAATATTTCTAGCTTAACTTAAAGGGACAGTCTACATGAAAATGTTTTTTTGTTTTGTTTTTAATTTTTAAAAATTGTATTACAATTTGCAAGAATATACAAATATTGAGTCATTACAATCAACAAAAACAGAAAATGCAGAGTCTTTGATGAGAAGTCCATATATGCTATGTTGTTCTTTTATATAGTGTCGGCTACATTATCTCTCCATTGGGGAATATTTGATAAAGTGTGTTGATTCCAATATTTAAGTAGATGTAAACAGAATAGGCATTTTATGGAAGGGAATCTAATGAAAAGAAAAAGCGAAGGATTCATATCGAATTGCAAAGATAATACTTTCTCAATTTGAGCTTTTATAGTTAACCAATAAGTATTGACTACTGGACGTAGCCCCTAAATGTGGGTCATTGTCGGGGAGCGACGGTTTAAGGGTTAATATATTTAAAAAGTGTTGGCGATGTGGGTGGGCAGCAGATTAGGGGTTAATACGTTTATTTAATAGCCACGATGTAGGTGGGTGGCAGATTAGGGGTTAATAAGTTTAATGTAGTGTTTGCGATGCAGGAGGGCCTCAGGTTAAAGGGTTAATATGTAGTTTATGGGTGTTAGTGTACTTTGTAACAGTTTAGTTATGAGTTTTGTGAAACATTTTTGTTACACAAAATCCATAACTACTGCTCTCAGACGACAGTATGGCTCGTGTCAGTATAGGCTGTAACACAAGCTTTTTAGCCAGAACGCGCAACCTGTAATACAGGCGCTATGGAAATCCCACACAAAAACGTCATTTTTTTTAGTGCGGGATTGATGTTGCGTTACAGGCTACAATGCTTGCGGTATAGATATACCTACACGACTCCCAATAATGCGTTCCTGCTTTTACGATGAAATTGCCATTTTTTCAACGTTAAAAGCCGCAAAGCAAAACTCGTAATCTAGGTGATAGGAAATAGAGAGAGTAATAGAAGAGGGTATCCATTCAGACCCATTTGTGTAAATAAACATTAAACAGCTTGAAATGACTAACATATTTTTTGATAAATTATGTAGAACATCAAAGGAGGGAAATCTCTCCACATAGAATAACCAATAGAAATAGTAAGGTCTTTCATAGAACCTAGAAGCAAATATATAACATCATCTCTCACCAAAAGGATGTTGTAAGTCACAATTACAGTCTGCATAGCCTGATGCACCATTGTCAAGAATTGACTACAGTGATTTTTGGTTCTTCTCTGCTCCTGAGTTGGACGTGAAGACTGAGTTTGTTTATTCTGAGATGAAGAAGTGATATTTAGTTTTCCCTTTTTGGGTTCTGTTATTCACCATTTACTAGTGCTAGTAGGAGGTGTCTTAGACAGCTGTTGGGAGGTGGCAAGGTCAGCTTGAGGATGGTTCCAAGCCTGATGCAGTACAAAAGGGAACTACATCTTCCGGTGCTCTGCAAATGATGCATTGGTTGTCATGTAGCAGCCATAATTGGGTAGGAAAGCTCCATCTGTACGGGATCTTTTTATTTCTAAGAAGAAGAAATTTGTGAAAAATCTTTCCTGCATTGGAGCGTTCCAGAAGAGAGGTCCGGATAAAATTGGAGGACATTACCCCAGAATCATAGGGGTTTATTCTCCTGGGCTTGAGTTAGGAGCGTTTCTTTTTCTATAGAGTTTTTGAATATAATGATTACATCTCTGTGTGTTTTGACCCAAAGGATGTCTTCTATGAATGTTAAATCTTTCATATGTGTGAATAAAGATTGTAGATATTCCGGAAAGTCTCTAGGTAGTATGTCTTAGGTATCCCTCTAATTCTCAAAAATTTCCTCCTACTTCTGTTCTCCAAGTATTCCCATTTATCTTGGAGAGTATCAATAGTTGTGAAAAGGTATCAATACTTTCTTATTGTGATGACAGTTTTTCCTCTAATTGTTGGAAATCTTCCCTCACAATATATCTGTTATCTTCAAGGGCTTCTACCCTGAAGCCCAGTGTGTGTATCTCTTGTTTCAGGCCAGGAAGCTCCTCCCCAGACAAGCCCTTACAATATCCACAATGTCTTGTTTAGGGGCTAAAGTAGATAATAGAGATGGTGATACTTGTGTATCATTGGTAGATAATGTAGTACTAGCAGTTTCCTTTGGGATAAGAACTTGAAGAGGGGGGTCCACTTGTTTTTAAATAGTGGGTGGCGAGTTAAAGGGTTCTAAATTGTGGAAATAGGAGGACATGGCACCAGGTTTGCCTGGTAGAGATTTAATAGCTTTATATTGCTTAATGTGTCTCCTGGTAGCCATGTTAACAGCTTGAAAATGCACACCAACAAAAGTGACAGGGGGTATTGTTTGGTAGGCAAGCAGTTTAAAGGAATCAGAAGCTTAAGACATTTAAAGGCAGCAGAATTTAATACGCATGGCTTCTGGCACTCTCACTTCATTTCCCCCTCAAATGGATAGGGTTAAAGTTTAGAAGCCTGTAGGTGTTTGAAAAAAATTCTCTGAGGTAGAGGAAGTTGCCGCTATTGAGGTGATTAAATATGGCTGAGATACAGCAATTAATCAAAAAGATGCTGATTTATGAAGAAAAAGTGTTTTCTTACCCCTTATAGATAGAGTTCTTTGTTACAGCTCCAGGTAAAGTCTTATGCTGGATAAGACACACAATTTGCGTTGCAAGCAACCTGAGTCTCCGACACTTTACTCCTCCTCACTCCTTGCTTTTCTTGTTTTTTTTTTTATTATTATTATTTTTTCCCCTGTCTCCTCTGAATATCCCCACCAACAGGGTAATAGCTACAGCTTTCCATGGATCTGTTACAGTGTCTCAGAGTCGTCACCAATACAGGGGCACACAGCCAATCAAGGCTCTGTTTCCTCTTTCAGGATAGCGAGCGATAAGTGGTGAAAGGTAAGAGCAGAGGTGCTGTGCTAGGCCTGAGTGGAGTAAGGGAGCTGACTAACCTCACAGCCAATATGGCAGATGGCTCCCAGTGCAGTCTGCTTTAGAGCTTCTGCACCGGTAGTAAACAGGGCTCTGTTCCGGCTAACAATTATTCCTGAGGGTGACTGATGGTATGCGGAGGCTAAATCCCTTCCGATATATACTTTGGAGAGAAGAGGTGGTGATGCAAGATGTTTGCGGGTTTGTATAGAAGGAGCTCTGGAGTTATGCTGCCATCTTGGACGTGGCCAGATCTGCCCCCCCACTTGAAAAAAAGCAAATGTCTACAAAGCCAATTAATAGATTAATAATAGTGATATAAAACAAAAATAAATGGTACTAAAAAGTCCTTAAAGGGACAATAAACATCTTGAGATTTTTATATAAAATGTTTAGTTATGAGTAATTATTTATTTTGCTCCCTCTTTATGTAATTTAGCTCTGAAAATTACACAATTTCTAATTCCCAGAACATGAAAAGCACCCTGCTGACTTATCTAGGCTGACCCTGCTACATATCAGTCTCTAATTGGCTTTAACTGATAACAACTGCAAAACAGAGTACTTTATACTAACTTCATGACCGTGGCAAGTCTTGTTGTCTGCAGATTGGCTCCTCCAAATAAGGCAAATGATGGGTGGTGTTTGGCTATTGATAAATAATAATAATAATAATGCAGTAAAAAGAATGTTAATTTGTTTTAAAAATATTTAGACTTGGCTGATTATTCTATAGAAGCACAAACACAAATGACTTGTAATTACAAGTTGTTTACTGTCCCTTTAATGGAGAAGGAAGAAACATAACTCTCAATCCACCTACAAACACAGAGGCAACTCCTTGGAATGTGGTCTGGCTAACGTCTTCCAGCTTGCAGTGCTGGAAGTGAACTGTAGCAGGTCATCCTATACTTCCTTGTAGCCCAGAGTACCGTAGCAGCCGTACATGAAAAGGAGCAGGGATTACTCAGTGTGCAAATATTAACTCTTCAAAATGTATCCAACTATCCAAAAGTAAAAACATATCCAACAGACATGGTGGCTGACTGTGAAGACGGAAGGTCTGATGCATTTCACGCCCCCTAGTGGTGCCTATTCATAGACTCAATCTATCAGTCTATGAATAAGCATCACTAGGGGATGCGAAACGCGCCAGACATCTGTCATTTTGAAGATTTTATATTTGCACACAAAGTAGTGCCTGATCCTTTTGAAAAAGATAAGTTCAGCTCTCAAACATACAACACCTCCCGGGGCTATAACAAGCAGGGTGGAAAATCACAGTCTTCCCAGCAGATATTGTGAGTCGCCCACACAAGAAAATCTAGGAGCAGGCTGGATCTTCCAACTCAATGAGAAATAATGCACAGGTCATAAAGTAAATTCAATAAAAACGTTTATTAAAACAATAAGAACACCATAAGCGATTCTCAGATATCATCATTTGGCTGTCTCATCAGACTTTTGCACAGTTTTGCTGATAGACTGTGAGGTCCCAGCCTGCCTGTTATATAGAGTTGCTACCTCAGGACAGCACAGCAATGTTCATGTTCCTACCTGGACACCCTGCAGCATGAATAACACATAACTATCCAGGAAAACGTGATGGGGGGGAGGCAACCCTACAGTTATAGCACCAGCAAGTGATATGTTTGGTAGCTGAACTTGTCCTTTTCCTTGTTCTATATCAGACAAGTTATGTATTAGATAAGTGCAATTGGACCTGTAAAAAACAACAAATTGTTCCATATTTGTGGCCTTTGTCCACCCCTTTAACCTCTTAATGACAGCTTACGTACCCTGTACATATTGGCTGTTTGCAGTGCGGGTGGGACCGCTGTCTGAGGTATGAAAAAATAGCCTGCTCTTGCCACTGCCAACAAGATCCACATTCTTGCAGCCCTGGAAGACCCCCTAGGTCAGGAAATGTATAGGTTACCTCACTGTCATTAAGGGGTTAAAAGGGAAATTAAACCCAAAAATGTTCTGTAATGATTCAGATAGAAAATACAATTTTAAAAACGTTTCAAATTTACTTCTGTTATCAAATTTGCTTTGTCCTCGTGCTATTCTTTGTTGGAGAGATACCTAGGTAGGTAGCGTGCACATTTCTGGAGCTCTACATGACAGGAATTAGTGTTCTTGCTAAGGTATAACATTGTTGCAAAACTGCTGCTATATAGTGCTGCAGACACGTGCACACTCCTGAACTTACCGTCCTGCTTTTCAACAAAGGATAAAAAAGCCGTATTTGTGAGGGGAAAAAAACTTAATTTGCTCATGGTGTTGAAAACCTTAGTTTAAAGGTGGGAACAAATACCTTTATACAATAAATGTCATTCTATATATATAGAATGGTAAAGCAAATACAAATGGAAAAATAAAATAAAAATATCTGTGGAAAAAAAGAGAATAAAAAGTTCCTATATATAAAAATAATACTTTTAGAAAAATGCTTTTATTTTACTTATACAAAATTATAATATTTCTAGTTTAAAAGAAAATAGCTCCAGACCAAATAATTAATTTTCATTCCTTTTTTCTTCTAGAAACCATCTGCTTCTATATTACTGCAAAGCAAATCCATCTAGTAACTTGGTAGTTATTAGTGAAAGTCTTCTAGCCCACAGCTGCATACTAGCTAGATTTCCAGGAATATAAGTACATGCTTTACATTTTTTAAATGGTTGATTTTAAATCATCACATGAGATTTTAATTAAATAAATAAATAAACCATAACATTTATATATTAATATATCAACCAATATGAGATATGAGACAGGAATACAAGAATACTACAATACTTCACTGCCCTCTGCTGGGCAGAATACAACACAACGCTCTTTTCTTCTAAGACATAACAGGCCTGATTTTGAGGATTTTTAAACTGGAGCACATGTGAAATAATCAGCTGATTAGTAAACATGGATATTTTACCTGTTCTTATCCAAGGTGATCCTGAAAAGCTGGCCTGTTAGGGAGGCCTGTGGACAGGTTTGAAAACCAGTGCCCTAAGAGCATAAATTTATTTTAAATACAAAAGTCCTGCATCTATAATATGCAAGGCATAAAAAACATAAAATGTTCTATTTCATTACAACATTGTTTTTTTTAAACAGATCCTTTTATTTTATTATGCTTTTAAAGGAATGTGAAACAGTAACTACATGATAGACATTCAAAACACCAACGAATAATAAAGATTTCACCCAATAAGGGAAAAAGAGAGATTTTGAATGTGCACAAGTCCAACAAGTTGTATAACTATTGTTCCTCCTCGGCCCTGGCGGCTCCTTGGTCAGGGTCTCAGTGAACCTTTATGGCAAAGAAATCTAAAACACAAAGGAAACAAGGGCGCCAAAACAGCCTTGCACAGTCTGTATTAAAATGGTATGAAATAGTATACAGAATACTCACAAAAAGAGAGCACCTCCCGGTGCTCCAATAGCAATTTCTGAGCCGTCCAGCTGACTGATCACAGATAGCAAGATACAAAGGTACTCCAAGGGATAAGGTGTAATTGCATTAAAATCTTTATTAAAAACGTAAAAAGCAACACTTTTCTTCAGCCTTACAGGGCTGTATCATCAGGCCGTGCCAACTGCTAGGAAGAAAATGGGCAAAATCAGCCGCATGCTGGAACAGAGTGCAGCAAACATAAAGTACCTGTATATCCTGCTACCTGTGGTCAGTCAGCTGGGCGGTTAGGAAGTTCCAGATGGCCATTAGAGACATGCTAAACATAATGATGTATTCAAAGCAAAGGTTAAACTTAGAATATTATGTAGATTTATCTTCACAAAGGTTCTCATGGTTTTTTGTTGGTAGTGAGAGCTCCAGGGATTGCAGTAGTTCCTTACCTAAAAGACATTCTGGTACAGGCTACTTCTCTCCAGATGGCAAAGCAAATTTCTTCAGTTTCATAGTTGGAAAATCAACCTCCCAAAGAGCTCACTAATTCCTCTAACAAGGGTTTCTTACCTGGGTTTCATAATAGAGTCCGTTTCAATGAGACCGACTCTCATAGATCAAAACAGACTCAAGCAGCAGAAGGCATGTTATCTTCTCCAACTCTTCCTACAGTCCTTCAATGTGTGGAAGTAGTAGGTTTCATAGTAGTCGCTTCAGATGCCTGATTCCATTTATGTCTTCTACAACTGAAAATGTTGTAACAAGTATCTTTCTCAGAAGGTCTCTTAAGACAAAGCAATCCTTAACTTGGTGGCAGACTCACCAATCACTTCTTTAGGGAGCTTCCTTTCTCCATCCAACTTGGGTGGGGATAACCACGGATGCAGTCTGAGGTTCCGACACAGGGAGTTTGGCCTTCTCGGGTGGCGAGGTTACCAATCAACAATTTGAAACTCCACTCAATCTTTAGTGCTTTCCACAGTTGACCCTTGTTAGGACAGGAATCATTTCTGAGGTTTCAATCAGACAATGTCATTGCGAGGGCTTACATTAATCACCAAGGTGGTACTAAAAGTGCTTTAGCCCACATTCTGACTTGGGCAGATCCCCATCATTGCATGATTTCAGCAATCCACATCCTGGGTGTGGACAACTGGGAAGCAGATTTTCTCAGTCATCATTTCTTTGACCCTGGCAAATGGTCCCTGGATCAGGAGGTATTTCACCAGATTGTGAGTTTTTGGGGCAGGCCAGACATAGACCTCACTTTTGAATTACAAGCTACCACAGTATTGTATCTTTCTACCATTTGTGTTACTATGCAGAGTCATAGCCAGGATAAAACAAGAAAGGGCATCTGCAATTCTGATTGCTCTGGTATGGCCTTGCAGGCCTAGGTTATTCAAATCTAATACAAACAGGGTGGAAATGGGAATAAAAAACAGCCCTGGAAAAATTGGAGGCCAGCCCTATTTTCAATTGAGTCAGAAGACTGCATAAGCCCCTTTTTTTTCAAGGGTATTGCAGGGATACTTATTCCCCCAATATTTGTTTTTCAGAATTAAATTATATTCATTTTCAATTTTAAAAAAAGGCAGAATGTTGTTATATAGGCACCTTATAACTAGGGATGGGCGAAGGTTTCGCAACATTCGAAAAATGAAACAAATTTTAACACATTCGTTCGTTCGAATCGAATTTAGAATGTTTACATAACATTCAAACATTCGATTTTCGAATGTTTGGTTTTGAATTTTATGATTACATTCGAAAATATTAGTTTCGAAAAATTTGAATTTATATTTGTAATAGAATTTCTAATGCTTTCTTTAAAAGTAATATTCGAATTCAAAAAATTCGAATTTATATGTTTATAATAGTATTTCTAATGCTTTCTTTAAATGTAATATTCGAATTATGCAATATTCTATATAGATATATTTGTATCTATTATGTATCAATTTACTAGATTCCCTACCACATGATCTATTGAACTTCTAACTAGTATTTGTTAAATAGAATGTTAAATTCGAAATTTCGAAAGTGGATATTCGATATAATTATAAACATTCGAATTCGAAAGTGACAATCGAAAACTGTAAATAGCATTCGATTATAGAATTTTTAAGAATATTCGTTCTTATCAACATTCTGATTTTTAATTCGAATTTCGGTAATAACATTCGTTCTAACATTCGAATTCAGAAATTTACACATTCGCCTCGCCCATCCCTACTTATAACCCAGTTTCCTCCATGACTACTTTTCATAGTGTGAAAATTATTATCCATTGTGTGATCTGGAGAAGAAACTCAAAACAGTGTGTCACTCACAGTACGACTTAAGTAGACACAAAAAAAGAATTCAAGGAAAGGCTACTAAAATGGCATATGACCTAGAAAATAAAACTTACAAGGAAATACTTTGTGACCTTAATACATATAGCTCAGATGAGAAATGAACAGAGGTGATACAGATGCATTGCCTCAACAGCAGCACTACCCCTTTAAATCCAATTCAGCCATGAATACAAATTTCCTACAGCGCTAGACTTTGCATCTTCCTCTCAGAAAGGACCTTCTCTCTCAAGGTCCCTTCTTTCAACAAGACCTCAAGTCTCTAAATTTGACAGCTTGGCTATTGAACACTTAACTCAAAGAGGTTTCTCTAATGAAGTTATAGACTTGTTGTTATAGCTTGTTACCAGGCGTCTTTCTTACAAGGTGCGGAATGCTTTAGATACTTGATGTAAGTTTAGGCATTATCATTGGAACTACTTTTGAATTAATCGTATATTATTATTACAGTATGGTCAGCCAGTTCCCTTAAAGGCTAAATTTAAAGGCCTTTGTCAGGATAAGACCAGTTTTCAGACCAACTTCTCCTCCATGGAAATAAAGACATTTTAGGAGTTCTTCAGGCCCAGCCTTTTGAGCCTATGTATGGTCTTGATATTCATCTGTTTTCTTGGAAGGTTATTTTTCTCTTGTCCGTTTCCTTGGCCAGAAGCGTGTCTGAATTTCCCGCCCTATCCTGTGATTCCCCTTATATTATATTTCATCAGGACATTGCAGATTTGAGAACCAACCAGGAAATTGTGGTTCCATCTCTTTGAGCAGCTCCAGTGAATAATAAAGAGAGATTACTTCACAACTTGCATGTGGTAAAGGCCTTGACATTTTATCTTCATGCCACAAAAATTAACAGCAATTTCCTTAGCAGCTTGGCTTAAAGCTTTGATTTGCTATGCATACTTGGTAGAGGGAAGTCTCCCCCAGAGCCAAAATTCCTGTTCATTCTACTAGAGCAGCTGCCACATCTTGGGCTTTCATAAATGAAGCTTCCATTGAACAAGTTCGTAAGGCTGCTAATTGGTCCTCTTTGCATACTTTTACCAAATGTTACCGTTTTTAAATATTTGCCTCTTCTGAGGCTCATTTTGGTAAAAAAAGTTCTGCAAGCTGCTGTGTCTGTTTAGTGCCTTTACCTGCCTTAACTGTTATCCTCCCCTTTTTCATGGTGGCCTTGCAGACTTGACAACTTGGGTATAGGATCCCACATGCGATGTTTGTTAATGCTCATCATCTTATGAAAGAAAATAACATTTATGTTTATCTGATAAATTCATTTATTTCCTGATCGTGAGAGTCCCCAAGATCCACCCTTGTTTCTTCTGTACAGTTGGTGGCAGTACTAATTTGCACTTCATTTACCCTGCTTTATCTTTCTAATTTTTCTAAAATTCTCTTGGTCATATGTATGACCGAGGAATCATGGGAAACTGGGAGGGATTAAAAGCTCTGTTATGTTGGGTGCTTTGCCTTTCTTCTAGTGACTGGACTTTAATCCCATATGTGATGACTCGTGGACTCTCATCATCATGAAAGAAATTAATTTATAGCATAGTTTTTGTTTTTCCTCAGCAGGAGAGATAAATAAGGGGAAAGCATACATTTAATTGTGGCAGCACCACAATTTTATAGAAACTCAGTGGAGAAAATTAATAATTTTAAGAGTTAAATTATGGATAAGGGGGTAAAATAAATATTGATAGTCACCTGACACCTTTTATGTGCTTGTTGAACTTCCTAAACCATGGGCAATATTATTATAGAGTTGCCTCTCCCTTCTTGCTGGTATGACAATCACCATTCTTCTTTACACAATATTTTGTAGTATGTCGGTAAAAAGCTATGCCTATTCAGCCAAAAGAGCATTTGTGAGGTCAGGCACAGATGTTGATCTGGCTCATAATCATCGCTCAAATTCATTCAAAATGGAATGGTGTTCAAAAGGGTTGAGTTCAGGGCTCTGTGCAAGCCACTCGATTTCCTCCACACCAAAGTCATCATACCATGTCTTCATGGACCTTGCATTGTGCACAGAGCCACAGTCATGCTGAAACAAAAAAGGGATTCCCCAAATGGTTGTCACAAATTTGGAAGCACCCAATTGTCTAAAATATCTTTGTATCCAGTAGCTTTCAGATGACCATTCACTGGAACTAAGGGACCTAGCCCAAACCCTGAAAACCAGCTCCTCTTTCACCAAACTTTAGAGCAGTCATTATGTATTTTGATAGGTAGATTTCTCCTGGCATCTGTCACACCCAGATTCTTCCATCAGACTGCCAGATAGTAAAGCATGTGTCATCCCTCCAGAAATCACATTTCAGAATCCAGTGATGTCATGTTTTATAATACTCCAGCCAACGCATAGCATTGCACAGGTTGATAAGAGGCTTTTGTGCAGCCGCTCGGCTATGGAAACCCATTTTATGAAGCTCTCGACACACAGTTCTTGTTCTGATGTTGCTTTCAGAGGCAGTTTGGAACTCTCTAGTCAGTGATGCAACAGTTGATAGGCGATTTTACACGCTATATGCTTCAGCACGGGTCTGTGAGTTTGTGTGGTATATCACTTGGTGGCTGAGCTGTTGTTGCTTCTAGACGCTTCTACTTCACAATCATAGCACTTACAGTTAACCGGGGCAGATCTAGTAGGGCAAACATTTTACAAACTGAATTGTGGCAAAGGTGTCAAAGTCACTGAGCTCTTCAGTACGACGTGTTGTACTGCAAATGTTTGTCAGTGTCGTATTTAGGTTTTGTGGTGCCATAGGCCCTGGAAATTCCTGTGCCCCCACTAGTTTTAGAACTTTTTTTAGGCATAATACTTTTTGGTCAGGGTGTAACATGACATTTCTTTTTTCATGACATTTAACTCAGATGCGAGTTGAATTAAGCCTGAGTGCATCTCATACATTTTCCTCACTGAAAAGGGATGGAAGTGAGAGGACAAAATGGAGGGAGAGGAGAGAAAAGAGAGGGATTGAAAAATGTGAAGGAAAGAAGGGAGGGAAAGAAAGTAAGGAGGGAGGGAGAGAGAGGAGAAAAAGGAGGAGGAGCAGAGAAAGTAGGAACAGGAGGAGGAAAGGGAGGGAGAGGAAAAAGGGAGGGAGGTATTTGGGGTGATTAATCTATGGCACATAAAGTTACATTATTTTAACAAGGAAGTAACAGATAATATTTCAAAATAAAGGGATAGTTGTATTTTAATTACACTGCTATTTCATTTAACCCTCTTTTGTTTGAGAGGGGTCAGGGAGGGATAAGGGGGTGGTATATGTTAGGTGGGTTTCTGTTCTCTACACTAAAATTAACCCTACAAGCTACCTAATTAACCCCTTCACTGCTGGGCATAATACAAATGTGGTGCACAGCTGCATTTAGCGGCCTTCTAATTACCAAAAAGCAATGCCAATGCCATATATGTCTGCTATTTCTGAACAAAGGGGATCCCAGACAAGCATTTACAACCATTTGTGCCATGATTGCACAAGCTGTTTGTAAATAGTTTCAGTGAGAAACCTAAACCTAAAACCATTTTTTTTATTTGATCGCATTTGGTGGTGAAATGGTGGCATGAAATATACCAAAATGGGCTTAGATCAATACTTTGAGGCCTTTTTATGAAATGTCTGTGGACCTGATCTGACAGTGCGGATCAGGTCCGACAGACATCGATGAATGCGGAGAGCAATACCCTCTCCGTATTCAGCATTGCACCAGCAGCTCTTCTGCAGGGGGGTGTCAATCAACCCGATCGTACTCGATCGGGTTGAATTCCGGCAATTCCTGTCCGCCTCATCAGAGCAGGTGGACAGAGTTATGGAGCAGCGGTCTGTAGACCACGCCAGAAACACGGGCCCTCAGGCTCCGTACGGAGCTTGATAGATAAGCCCCTTTGGGTTGTCTACTAAAAAATATATATATTATATAGTTTTGATAGGTAAATAATATAAAAAAAAGGCTCTATTTCTGTTTAAATGTAGTGATGGCAAAAATGCTCTAGTCTTTTGGGGAAGTTTTTGTCTGAAATGCCCAGTCCTTAAGGGGTTAATGCTGTAAGGTATTAGTTCAGCATAACTTTCTTATCCATGTAGTTGCCTCACCTCAAATAAGGTTCCCAAATCAATTTTGATTTAAGCAGTTTATTATTTGATTAAAAAGGAGTATAATCATTATATCATCTTAATTAGCACATATGTTTATTAAAATAGACCACCTTAAAAATAAACACTACCAAACAAGAAGCTTTATAACACATGATTTTATATAGCACTTTATTAAAACATTTTTAATTCAGTAAGAATATTGAGCTGTTCACTTTAAACAAATAATGTATTTCCTGTTCACAATTGCACAAATATACATATTATATTATATGAAGTTCAATTCACATAGACCACGTTAAGAAAAATAATAAATGGTTATGACGCAAGATGTGAGGAGCATCCAGAAAGTTGTAGGAGGTTACTGATTGGTCAGTATATGTTTTTAAACATCTTGTATTGTAACATGGTTACTCTCTGATGATGATGAAGTGCCTGCAGGTGTGAAAAGCGTAAGAGCCTAATGTTGCTGCCCCTGCCAATATGCTTAAGCTTTGGAGTCCCTCTGGTTACTTATTTAGTCTTTATCTAGTTACATTATTTCTGAGGTTTGTAAAAGGCTGCCTGTGATTATGTACAGTCTCTCCTTAATTTATCCAGGGCACCCCTGTAGAGAGAGACTGTCTACATAATGTTAACGTGCAGTTAAACACCCTAATGATAGGTTCTCCTACTGAGCACTGTGGCACTTTTGTATACTATTATTAAGACTGCCACGTGATTTTTCCTGCTCTTCCCACCTACTCCTCTCACAGTAACAGTGGTGTTTGACTGCACTTACTTGAATAACATGTGGAGCTCTTTTTCTCCCTTCTCTGCTGACTCTTATTTTTTCAGCTCCACTGGCAGGCAAGACTAGGGATGGGTTGCCGCTCTTTCACCCGGCAGATATAGCGCAGGAGGATAGCAAAACCATGCCATCTCTCTGTCTGTAGCCTTTAGCATGGTCCTCTGCAAGCTGCATGTTACAGTTGTGACATATTATTATTATATAATATATCATTATTGTTATATTATTTGTAGAGCGCCCTCTGATGGTGGCGCCGGCTGTAATACTTCACACTGCTCACCTGTCCAGGTGGGTTGAGAACAACAAGGAATCACAGCTCCCAGAAAGAGCAAGAAGATTGAGAATTTAAGCAGCAGAGCTTCTTCTCTAAACTGCCACTGGAAGTCCCGCCCACCTATTCCTTCTTCCCCTTCAGCACGGTACAGCTCAGTGCGATGCCCCCCGCCCCCATCTGCCATTCTAGTCACGGACCTTGTTGGCCAAGGCCATAATAAATCCCTGCTAAGGAGATTTCATGTGCTGGAATTTATGCACCTGTTAGCGGAAACACCTGAACCTAATAATTAGTAGGGCTGGCTACATAATTTTGGCCATATAGTGTATATTGCAAAGTTTTTTAACTACATATAAACATTTTATCTTACTAGTTGTAATTTACAACCTCATACTGTTTAATGTTCCTTCTTTCACAACTTCTGACTATTAATTCAACTCTTTTATTTTTAAACCAAAATGTAATTGTAAATCAGTGGTCTCAAAGTATTGGCCCTGGAGCCATATGCGGCCCTCCTTTTTTTATTAGGTAAATTATTAATTTGGCTCCATCTATATTTTTAGGGATTCTAAGAACATTGGTTTTATATACGCACTCACAAGATAAATATAAAGACAAGTTTACGTGGGTTGTCCAGTGTAGACTCCCATTATGCACTGCTTGTATAAATGTCACTTTTTATTCAGTTCACTTGGCACTCACAAGATAAATATACACTGTGTGTCTATTGTGGATTACAGCACCTACCATGCACTTCGCTACCGGAAGTTCCCCAAGTAGCATTTTTTTTAACACCCCATACCCACCACTTTTAACCCTTAAAAACTGCCTAGTGCAGTAGTTATTTTAGGGGGGAAAAATCCCTTTATTTTGGGGGCATTTGGGGCACTTTTAGAAAATTAACCAGAGATTTGATCTCTGGTTAATTTTCTGAGCGCTAATTGCTACTGCGAGCTTGCGGTAGCAATAACCAGCCACTTGTAATTGCTGGTTATTTATTGCGCCGCTGCAAACGGGCAAATAAATTAGCACTCCACTTGTCATCTGGCCCAAAGTGTTGTTCTTTTATGTATTTGTAAAAAGTAGTATATTGTATATATGTATATATTAATAGGATTGTAAACTATTGAACCCCTCAAGAAAACTGAATGATGGGGACATGGGCAAGAAAGAGGAGATTTGGAGCTTTTGGATTTGCCAGTTGACATTTTAAAATTAGGAACTGCTAGTCTGAGTTTTTTTGGGACAAGATAAGATTAATTGAAGACCGTGGCCCCTATTTATCAAAGGTCTTGCGGACCTGATCCAACAGTGCAGATCAGGTCCGCAAGACCTCGCTAACTGCGGAGAGCAATACGCTCTCCGTATTCAGCATTGCACCAGCAGCTCACAAGAGCTGCTGGTGCAACGCCGCCCCCTGCTGACTCACGGCCAATGGACCGCTGCTTCATAACTGCTGTTTCTGGCGAGCCTGCAGGCTCGCCAGAAATACGGGGCATCAAGCTCCATCCGGAGCTTGATAGATAGGCCCCCGTGTCTGTTATTCATTAGATGAGGTATCCTGTATGTACCTCACTTGCTCTATCACAGGATACCTGTCCTTTTGGTCTGATTATTTCAATCTTGTGTCCGCTTTGACTTTATCCCTATTTCTGGCTACAACATTTTTTCTTATGCTTCTATCCCTCTATTCCAGCAGTGTTTGCTGAACCATAAATAATGTGGTGTGTAACTAAATCCTGTCTCTCTGGCCTGACCTGCAGAATGTTATCTTTCATGCTGTTTAAAGTCAAGTCCAAAAAAACTTTTATGATTTAAATAGGGCGTGTAGTTTTAAACAACTTTCCAATTTACTTTTATTACCAATTTTGCTTTGTTCTCTTGGTATTCTTAGTTGAAAGCTAAACTTAGGAGGTTCATATGCTAATTTCTTAGACCTTGAAGACTGCCTCTAATCTGAATGCATTTTGACCACTAGAGGGCGTTGATTCATGTGTTTCATATAGATAACATTAAGTGAATGCACGTGAAGTTACCCTGGAGTGAGCACTGATTGGCTAAAATGCAAGTCTGTCAAAAGAACTGAAATAAGGGGGCAGTTTGCAGAGGTTTTTTTACAGGGTAAGCACAGAGGTAAAAAGTGTATTTATATAACTGTATTGGTTATGCAAAACTGGGGAACGGTAATAAAGGGATTATCTTTTTAAACAAGAAAAATTCTGGTGTTGACTGTCCCTTTAAGACCTAGGAATCAATGAAAGTAATTTTTCTTTCATATTAGAAGAGATGAAATTTGAGTCTGTCCTCTATTTGGTTATAAGAATGTGTTTGAATTATTTCTCATCTCTTTTGTGGTTTGTGTATTGGCTTCACTTAGACATAGGCCTATAGTTATCAAGGTCTGGCGGACCTGATCCGACACTGTGGATCAGGTCCGCCAGACCTCGCTGAATACGGCAAGCAATACGCTCGCCGTATTCAGCATTGCACCAGCAGCTTACAAGAGCTGCTGGTGCAACGCCGCCCCCTGCAAACTCGCGGCCAATCGCAGGGGGGTGTCAATCAACCCGATCGTACTCGATCGGGTTGATTTCCGGCGATGTCTGTCCACCTGCTCAGAGCAGACGGACAGTTTATGGAGCAGCGGTCTTTGTGACCGCTGCTTCATAACTGCTGTTTCTGGCGAGCCTGCAGGCTCGCCAGAAACACGGGGCATCAAGCTCCATACGGAGCTTGATAGATATGCCCCATATTCTGGAATTCATGAGTCTGGATTCACAGTAATAGCATAGTATTGACTAAAGCTTGTTTTGCATGCTGTGTTTTCTGAATAAAACAGAATTCCACTCTGTCAGAATGGGAAACGCAGGTAACACATATCCTACAACTAGAAAGATTGTATTATATGAAAACAGGCAAGGAAGAAACTCATGAAATTATGTTACAACTGTGGGACAGTAGGTAAATGTGCGTATATTTAGTCACCAATCACCAAGCACAATGCAGGTGCTAAACCAAAAATAGTCCGGAAAGCGATATTAGCGTTCCACTTTGTAATACCAGCGCACAATTATGTGCACTGGTATTACAAGATAATCACAATGCGAACACTAGCTCACGTTCTCATTGCTAGGAAGCATTGCGCTCATGAGAGTGCACTTCCATAGGCTCCTATGGGAATCTCGTTCTGATGCCGTCTGTGACAGCATCAGAACCACACGCAGCGAAGTAGGTATGTAGCGCAGCATTTTTAAATATATATGTATTTGATTATATACATATACAGTATATTTATGCGTTAATATGTGTATACAATACAAAAGAGGTAGTATCCAGCTGATTTAATGTGTATAATCATATACATACATATTTACATTGCGTTCTATGGGAACACAATTCCCATAGACCGCAATGTAAATGCACTTTTCAGTGCTGTTTTTTTTTTTTATTGAAATGTTTTTATTGACAATACATAAACAAAAACAATAACCAACATTGCATGTGTTATTAAACTTGTCTTCCATGGTTTTGAGTCTCTGAGTCTCTCCATTAATGAATAGTCCATTTGTTTCTTGGATTGTATCAATATGAAAGGTTGTTTACAAAGTTTTCTTTTTAGGCGTAATCATGCAATGTTATATGCAAACATTTTAATCAAAGATTAACAAAAATACAGGTTAAAATAAAAATAAAAATTAGTATCTAAAAACTAATTTATTTTAGGTCTCGTCCGGTTGTGGAGGATGTCAGTGAACTGTATATTTAAAGCTAGATGATGTTTAAAGTCAAACTACAAGGGGAGATCTCTTTGTTCCCAGATAAACAGGATGTCAAGGATAAAGTCAGATTTTCCTTTGAAGCTATGATTAATTTTTTCAAGGGATAGGACATGGTCCATTTCTTTGATCCACATTTGTAGGTTGGGGGTCTGTTTTTTTCCATAGGTGAGGTATGAGCCTCTTGGCACTATTAAGCATGTACAGGAGTATTTTTTTACGGTATATACACATGATTTTGGGTAAGTGGTTTTGTAGCATCATAGCAGGGGTAAGGGTAATTGTATAAATAAATGTGTCATTTATGCAGCTAGTGACTTCTTCTCAGAAGGTTTTCAATAGTGGACACGACCACCATATATGTGACATTGTGCCCAACTCACCACAATGTCTCCAGCACAGTGAGAATGTGTTTGAGAACATACTTTGAAGCCTATTAGGTGTAAGATACCATCTAGAAAGTATCTTATAGTTCAATTCTGTGATGACTAAAGAAATAGATCATCTCTTAGTTGTTTTAAATATATGATGTCATTTGCTGTCTGATAGTGTTAGGGCTAGTTCTTTCTCCCATTTGGTGATATATGATGGGCGATGATTTGGGAATGTACCTCTTAGGATTTGGTATATTAAGAAAATGTGGGATTTGAGTATTGTACTGTTGGTGCAAAGTGATTCAAGGGGTAAGAGATTTTTTTTAGATCTGTTTTACATGGGTTGGTAAGAATGGCGTGACAAGCTTGTAGGTAGGGAAACCATTTGTGAAAAGGTGGGCCCAACATCTCAGAAATCTCGTCATGGGAGTAAAATTGACCATCTTTTATCAGCAGGTGTACGGGTATGTTTGAAGGCTTCCCTGCTATTCTAGGGGTTTGTATGGCTTCTAGCTTCATAAAAGCTGGGTTGTTTAAAAGGGGTGAAAGGGGGGATATTGGACTTGATATTGTTTTAGTTGTGGATACCACTTTATCCCATACTCTTAATGTGCTTGTTATAAAGTAGTTATGTGTGGTGGTCTATGTCTTAGCGGGATCCAGCAGATTTAATCTAAGTATGCTCCTCTAATAAAAGAAGACTCCAATTCCACCCATGGTTTAGAGGGGTGTGATTAGTTCCTCCCAACTATTCATCCAAGATGGGCTGATTTATAATACTTAACTAGATTGGGAAGGCCCAGGCCTCCATTTTCTCTGCTAAGATATAGTGTGCCTTTTGACACCCTGGGTCGTTGTCTAGACCGAATAAAGTGTTCAAAGGATTTGTGCTGCTGTATTAGATAATTGGAGGGTATCTCTAACGGTAAAAAACTGGAATAAATAAAGAAATTTAGGAAGGAGTTTCATTTTTATAGCATGACTCGTCGCATCCAAGATAGGTGTCCCTGTTTGTGCCATGTGTCAAGAAGTTGATGGGATTCTTTTTGTAGGGGGATATAGTTGAGGTTGAATAATTCTGATATGGTAGATATTATATGGATTCCTAAGTATTTTATTCTGGTTTTGATCAGAAAATCTGTATTGGAAGCATCCATATTTATAGAAAAGTTGGATATTTGTTTGTATTTGGCAAATATACGTAGGAGGGAGGGCATTAAGTAAATAGGTGATTGTAGTGTGAATATAATGTCATCTGCATATAGCAGGCATTTCTGATTAATTAGCCCAAAATCTACACCCCTTATGCTGGTATCAATTTTTATTTGTGTTGCTAGATCTCAACTGTGAGAGCAAAAAACAGGGGGGATAGGGGGCACCCCTGTCTAGTGACTTTGCTGATAGGGAAATTTAGAGAGAGTGCCCCATAGGCACTAACTCTGGCAGTTGGTTTATGATATAGGGCTTGTACTCAAGCGAGGAATGTGTATGTGAAACCAAATTTCGACAGGGCAGACCACATAAACTCCCAATCTACCCTGTCGAAGGCTTCTCAGCATCAGTTGAAAGCAATATCAACAGTGAGCCCGAATCTCTGGCTTTTACTATAGTTTGTAACACCCTAATGGTGTTGTCTTTGGCTTTCCTGCCTGGGATAAAGTCGACTTGGTCAGTATGTATAAGCTGGGGTAGAATTTTATTTATTCGCGTTGCTAGAATCTTGGCGTATAGCTTTATATTGATATTTATCAGGGATATTGGTCGGTAGTTAGTTACTAGATTGAGGGAATTGTCAGGTTTTGGAATCACCGAAATCATGGCTTCAAGGAGGTTTTGTGAAAGTGTTCTTTGTGTTCTATGGATTGGTACATCGCTAAGAGATGCGGACTTAGTTTTGTTTTAAATAGATTAAAATATTTTGGGGTAAATCCGTCGGGTCCAGGGGACTTTCTGGAGGGTAGAATTTTAATTGCTTCATATACCTCTTGTAGTGAAAGCTGTGTGTCTAGTGCAGTACAATGCTCAGCGGTTAACTTTGGTAGCTGGATCTGGGAGAAGAAGTCGTCTATCAACTTTATTTTGGTCTCTTTATCTGGGGTTTACAAGTTATATATAATATATATATATAATAATTGGCGAACTCATTAACTATATTGGTGCTGTGTGGATTGTGATTTCCTGATACCCCTTTAAGTTGCCTAATGAAGGTGTTATACAGGGAGTGCAGAATTATTAGGCAAGTTGTATTTTTGAGGATTAATTTTATTATTGAACAACAACCATGTTCTCAATGAACCCAAAAAACTCATTAATATCAAAGCTGAATAGTTTTGGAAGTAGTTTTTAGTTAGTTTTTAGTTATAGCTATTTTAGGGGGATATCTGTGTGTGCAGGTGACTATTACTGTGCATAATTATTAGGCAACTTAACAAAAAACAAATATATACCCATTTCAATTATTTATTTTTACCAGTGAAACCAATATAACATCTCAACATTCACAAATATACATTTCTGACATTCAAAAACAAAACAAAAACAAATCAGTGACCAATATAGCCACCTTTCTTTGCAAGGACACTCAAATGCCTGCCATCCATGGATTCTGTCAGTGTTTTGATCTGTTCACCATCAACATTACGTGCAGCAGCAACCACAGCCTCCCAGACACTGTTCAGAGAGGTGTACTGTTTTCCTTCCTTGTAAATCTCACATTTGATGATGGACCACAGGTTCTCAATGGGGTTCAGATCAGGTGAACAAGGAGGCCATGTCATTAGATTTTCTTCTTTTATACCATTTCTTGCCAGCCACGCTGTGGAGTACTTGGACGCGTGTGATGGAGCATTGTCCTGCATCCCTCTGCAAGATATCTCACTATTTTTGACTTTTCTGAGCCTGTCAAGTCCTTCTTTTGACCCATTTTGCCAAAGGAAAGGAAGTTGCCTAATAATTATGCACACCTGATATAGGGTGTTGATGTCATTAGACCACACCCCTTCTCATTACAGAGATGCACATCACCTAATATGCTTAATTGGTAGTAGGCTTTCGAGCCTATACAGCTTGGAGTAAGACAACATGCATAAAGAGGATGATGTGGTCAAAATACTCATTTGCCTAATAATTCTGCACTCCCTGTATGTCTTTTTTTTTAAGAGACCTAGCCATCAACTGACCAGTATTATTATTTTTAACAAAGAATTTGGCTTTTGTCGTGAGTGATCTCATATGTGCATGCTTTATAAGATAGTTGTGAAGATCTTCTCTAGCTTGCTGCATTTCAATAAGTAGTTGTGTAGATTTGGGTTTTAGTTTAAGTGATGTCTCTGCTTTGAGGAGTGCTCCTGTAAGTGTATTGTATTGTGTAGCTTTTAATTTACGTTGTTTATGCGTGTGTTGTATTATTTCCCCCCTAATATAGCATTTATATGCTTCTCAATTATTTATTGCAGATGTATCTGACGGAAAATTAAAGGAAAAGAACTTGTCTGTTTTTTCAGAAATCAGTGTTAGTGCTTGCGGATCTGAGAATATGTAATCATTCAGTTTCCAGTGTTGTTGATGTTTAGGTTTGGTGGACCAGGTGAAAGTGCTTTGTACCATGCTATGGTCTGACCATACTGTATGTGTGATTCTGGAATCTATTAGAGTTGACAGGGTGACCTGGTCACATAATATGTAGTCCAGTCGGGAGTATGTGTGTTGGGGATGGGAAAAGAAGGTGTTGTCATTGGTGTGTGGATGGGTAATCCTCCATGTATCGAAAGGGGTATAGCCTGTAGTGATTGCCAGTTAGATTTTATCTGGCTTCTGCAAATGTAAGAATTTCCTGTGGAGGTGTCAATAGAGGGACATATGGGGAAATTAAAGTATCCTCCAATTAGTATAGGGCCTCTGGCTATATCAAGTACCAGGTTTATAACCTTTACGGAAGAAAGAGGGGGCAGGTCTGTTAGGAGCATAAAGGTTCACTAGAGTCAATGCTCTGCCATAGTATAGTCCTACTATTATGAGTATCCTGCCTTTGGGATCTTGGTATTTTTGTAGTAGGTCAAATGATGAGACTCTTTTGAAAGATATGCATACTCCATTTTTCTTGTCTGGGCCAGAGTTCAAATAATGTTGGTTGTAGTAAAGTTTTGACAGTTTCGGTTCATTTGTTCTTTTAAAGTGTGTTTCTTGTAGCATAATACTGTCTGTCTTTTATGGAAATCATGAAAAGCAATAAATCTTTTTTCAGGGGAAAGAAAACCCTTAACATTTTGGGTGGCTATACAGAAATGTGTTGTAGGGTGAGTCATTTGTAAGTAGGGTTGACTGAGGCTTAGTGCTTAGTATAATACAGTCCATGGCCTCTAGTTATCAAAGCGTCCAATATGGTGCATTCCCGACGTCAAATACGCTCGCCAAACTTCGGCATACATCGCCGTCGCGGACGGTAATACGTTTGCCATAGTTATCAAAAAACCCGGCAAAAATATGCGCGTCAAGTACGGTGCGAAGAGGAGCGGACTGTTGTTAACTAACAGTCATCGACGTCTCAGCTATTCTGGCTTTTCCCAACTTTATTTATATCTTCAGTAAATTCAATGAACAGAGAACATACCTTGTCAGCAGCTGATTGTATATAGATACTGAAATTTTTGTTTTCAATTGAATTTTAAAGATAGCAAGTAGCGACATATTCTTAGCAAAATGGAGAGTGATTTTTTATTTCTCAAAATTTCATATATTGGACATATTTTACTATACACCAGTGGGAGCTAGCTGGTCATTGACCCTATTATGTATTTCTTTTGTCTTTGTATATTAATTAATTGCGACAACTTTGGTCCCACACTGTGCACAAAATATGTAATCCCTAATTTTTAAAGAGAGACACACTTGGAGCCTAATTCATTCAAAGCATTTTTCTTTTTGTATTCTATATATAATGCATTAAATGGTCCCCCCCCAGTGTCTAAATATTAATTTCTAATTGACATATATATATATATATATATATATATATATATATATATATTACTTAATATCTCTGTCTCTCTGTATGTATGTACATATTTATCAATGTCATTATTAAATAGAATAATAGATGTATTTATGTATATATATATATTTTTTTTTTATTAATATATATTTTTAATTAATAAATGGGACACCAATATCATAGAATATAATTTCAAGCGACAATACAAACCTTGAACTTTTACTAAAGGAACACTAAGCACTTTTATGTACTTTATGAATTATGATTTAACATTCAAGTTCAAATTATTTTCAAAATTACTACTATTAACCATTTTAATTAGTTCTTTGTTTATGTTTATTTTAAAAAGAAGGAATCTAGGCTGAGGAGCAAGAGAAATTCAATTGAACCCCACTTGGAAAACGACTATTTCATTGGTGATGTTCAATCAGCAAGGTCAACTCATCTTCTGATTAAAAATGGTCACAATTCATAAATTGAAATGTTTGATGTAAAATACAGATACAAATAGACTGATGACAATTTGAGAATCTGACTATCTTACAAAGTTGATTGAAATTGTACGCTCTATCTGAAGCATGAACAATAAAATTGATGTTTATTTTCACTTTAATCCTCAGATAACCTTTTCTACTTGAAATAGCAATGCACATGTGAAAGGCAATCATATAATGATTCCGATTTAACAAATATCTGCCGGACCTGATCCGACAGTGTGGATCAGGTCCGCCAGACCTTGATGAATATGCTTTCTGTATTCAGCATTGCACCAGCAGTTCTTGTGAGCTCCTGGTGCAATGCCGCACCCTGCAGACTTGAGGATAATTGTCCACCAGCAAGGGGTGTCAATCAACCCGATCGTACTGTATCGTTTGGAATTGTTGAGATTCCTGTCCGCCTCATAAGATCAGGTGGACATGGTTATTGAGCAGCAGTCTTTAGCCCGCTGCTCCCTAACTTGTGTTTCTGTTGATTCCTAATACTTGCCAGAAACATGTCCCCTTAATAAATGTGCCTCAATGCATCTATGTGCTTTCATCAATCAGCAGCTATATAGTTTTAAAAATTGTAGGATATTTATACTGATTTATCTTTGTTTTTTTCATGTCACTAGAAATTAATCTTTAAATGAATACAGTGAGACATTAATTACTATAAAATGTATTTTTTAATCCTAAAAAAACTTAATTTCTTTTTTTTTTTTTTTTTTCAACTTTTTTTCAACACAAAAAAATATTCAATCACAGATCATTGAGGGCCTCCTGCATATTCCGCACAGCCCTAGAAACAGCTCTTAGGGCCTGTGCAAGATTTTAAAATATATCTTGCAGGAATGGCCCAGTTTGGGTCCCCTGATCTTGATCTAGAAAAAGAACAAAAGAACGTATGTTAGATAAATTATTTATCAAGATAGAATTTGGGAAACATTATATTCTTTTTACTTACATTCCACTCTAGGCACCTCCTCCTCTTCCTCCCTAGCCACCTCCTCCTCTTCCTCCCTAGCCACCTCCTCCTCTTCCTCCCTAGCCACCTCCTCCTCTTCCTCCCTAGCCACCTCCTCCTCTTCCTCCCTAGCCACCTCCTCCTCTTCTTCCCTAGCCACCTCCACCGCCGGTGACAAGGGGTTTTCCAATTGATTCCCCGGTACTTGGTCGTCTGTAAGAGATGAAGCATAATAATGAATAGTATTAGTAGGATCAATGACAACTCCAAAATTTTACAATTATTTCATTAAAAACTATTTAAAAATTCCTCAAAAATTTGAATTTTTAAATAAATACATAAAATGGAAATGCAAAACAAATCTTTTCCTTCAGCTTTTATAAAGAGACTATAAATGTTTTCAATCATTATAATTTACTTCATTCTTCTATTATACTTTTAAGAAAAGCATATCTAGATATTCTCCGTAGTTGCAGAATTTATAATGATCAGAGATGCCTTGAATAACTGTCTCATCCATATGCAATGTGATAACTTCATCAAAGGATAGATATAGAATGAAGTAAATGTATTAGAACTAAATTGTCAACTTTTTTAATCTTCAAATCTTTATCTAGATTCTGAAAGAAAATGTTTGTTTTTAGTGTCCTTTCAACATGCACCCGAAAGAACATTTAAAATTAAACAAATTGTAAAGTTAAATAATTCCAACATAGTATGATAATTGGAAAATTAGGGACTTCCTCTTCTGTCCCTGAATCCTCATGAGGAGCAGTAATGAAACGAAGTGGCAACGGTGGCGAGGACCGGTTGCTCCTCGGCGTTGCCATTGAAACTGGCCTCATGTATCTCGGTACTCGAGTACGCCTGCGATCTGTGAAAATATAAAGTATGTACACATTAGATACATGTTATATATTATTGTTGAGTTATGTATCTGCAGCATCAATGCATGTAATGTACAAAAATAAATAAAAAATTGTTTAGAGAGAGAGAGAGAGCAATATCTCTCTGTCTCTCTCTGTCTCTGTCTGTCTCTGTCTCTCTCTCTGTATGTCTCTCTCTCTCTGTCTCTCTCTGTCTGTCTCTGTCTGTCTATATATATATATCTTCAATATATGATTAAACTTTAATGTATCATTGTTAATAATTATGATGGAGCATGAATTTTTGATTAAAATAAAACATTATTATATCTCTTTTTCTCTCTTTAAATATGTCTCAATAAAATTATGTTGATAATGTAAGGGTGAAATAAATTGTATTGCATTGACCCTCTACAGTAATTATAGGTTGGTGAATGACATTAATTTTTGAATTCAAGTAAGTGAAATACATACAAATAGCAAAAATAAATGGCCTGCTCAAAATAAATTATATTCTCAAAGAAATGTAAGGTATTTATGTAACACAGTAAAATAAAAATGATTAATTCATAAAACCATGAACAATTAATTTAATTTTTAATTAATTGCGTCATTTAAGTATCCATCTATTCATTATTAATTTCTAAGTACAATACACAAATATATACTTACATGTACGAACAAGCGCTCTTAATTCTGTATAGCGCTCCTGCTCGCACCGCCTAAGGTCTGAAAACCTTCGCAGGCAGCTGTGCCGTGTACGGGTGATCCCTCTCATAGATGATGCGGTCACGATCTTCATGCTGGATCCCCCGGACACCACCTATGCGACGGGGAAAATACCTGTTCATCCCGTACACTAATATTAATAATTCACCCTGGGTGAAAGGTGTCGCCATTTTTTATCTCGCAAAAAAAATTATGACATTTTTTGAAAGTGCGACATAAATATAGCAATTATAGAGAAATATGATTGGTTCTTGCAAGTGTACATAAAAATATCAATATTTGGTTGGCGGATTATATGTAGCACGTGTTCCTGACGATTAATATGCAAATTTAATTTTCAAATGATATAATACATGCGTCACTAATGACTGACTGTCAATAGATTGAAATTTAGTTGTGAAAAATATAAAATACCCAAATTTGAGCATATGATTGTCTGGATTCATACGTCCTAAAAGTATGATCAAATATTAATAGATACGATCCCTTTGTTTCCTGTCAATAGCACCCTCATAATCTTTGTGAAATATAATTTTTGTATATTGCTGTCGCACAAAAAATATATTTTAGATATTTATTTGTAGTTAAAAATGTCGCCACCATTCACTCAGGCCGAATTGTTAATTTTAGTGTTTGGGATGAATAGATATTTCCCCAACTTTTAAAAAAAACATCTATGGCGCTGTCTAAATTAGTTAGTGAAGGTGAATCCGTCATGCTTGTTTACAGGATGTCATACTTATCTACAAGTATAAACAAGTATGACACCCTGTAGAGAAGGATGACCATTCATCCCAAACACTAAAATTAACAATTCGGCCTGAGTGAATGGTGGCGCCATTTTTAACTACAAAAAAAATATTGGATATATTTTATTAGTGCGACAGCGATATACAAAAATTAGACAAATTTGATTGGTTCTTGAAAGTGTAAATAATAAACATAATATTCGGTTGGCTGATTGCATGTCTCACGTGTTCATCATTACTGGTTCTTGAAAGTGTAACTAAAAATATTAGGTTGGCTGCTTAGATGTTTCACGGGTTCATAACGATTACTGTGTAATTCCTTAACATAAAAAAACATGCAACATTACTGAATCAACGTAAAACAAATTAATTTACTTACGGTTTATTCAAATATAAAATTGTGATCATAGGATTGCCTGTATTCATGCGGCTTCAAAGTATCAGCAAATATTTAAAGAGATCCCTCTCCTGTCGGACAATAGACCTCAAATATAATAAGTTAATGTAAACTAGGATGAACCCTTTTATAGACAACTATGACACACTGTAGACAAGTATGACACACTGTAGACAAGTATGACGGATTCACCATCATCAAATAATTTATACTGCGCCATAGATATATTTTAAAATATTCACTAATATTGCTTTACTGAGACATCAAGAGATCGTTATTATTCGATCATTATATTAAACGGGCGTCATAAATGACGAAATTATGTGAACAATTTCTTAATATTGTAAAAATTAAAAAATATTTCATAATTGTTAACTGCTGATTGTCTAACTATTACCAGTCTATAAAAGGGGATTTAAAATGGAGTCTAATCACCTATGCTTTACAAGAGCTGTAGGTCCAAGAGATAGTTGATATATTTATTGATATTTATTAATATTTATTTATTCACTTGCTGCTCAAACTTATTTTTATCTTGTTATGTCTGCGCCTGGGAAAACAAAGTCAGGGCGCAGCATACAATTTAATTTTGAGCAAAATAAAGTTTTAGTGACCCTTGTTTTAGAGCACTATGATTTTATTGGTTCTAAAGCCCATAAGACCTCGCTCTCCAGGAAATCTGAGATCTGGAGAGCAATAGCTGACAGTGTGTCCGCCGAAGGGACTAATCCCAAAACGGTGACACACTGTAAGAAACGATTTTCGGACATCAAAAGATATAGTATATATACAAAAGAAACTTAAAGGCCAAGCTGTCCAGGGAGTTACAGTCTGCACGTATGACCGGTGGTGGCGAGCCATATGTGGCTGAGCTATCCGAATATGAGGTTCAGCTGCGGGAGAAGCTGGGAGCAAACATGACGCTCGGTCTGGATTTAGTGGGGCATGATACTGATGAGTTAGCAAGTAAGATGATATTACTTGAGATATAGATGTCGCACATTTTTTGGTTGTTCCACCAAATGTTTAGCAAAGGGACATAACACCCACATTTTTTATTTTATGATTTAGAAAGAGAATGCAATGTTAAACATATTTTTAATTTACTTCTATTATGTAATTTGTTTTATTCTCTTGATATTATTTGACGAAAAGCATATCTAGATATGCTCAATAGCTGCTGATTGGTTGCTGCACATAGAAGCATCATGTGATTGGCTCACCCATGTGCATTGCTTTTAATTCAAATAAGGATATTTTACAAATAAAGCAAAATAAAATATGGAAGTCAATTGGAATGTGTTTTACATTTATATTATCAAGCTGAATCATGAAAGAAAGATTTTCGGTTTAGTGCCCCTTTAAGATCATGATGTGCAATATTAGTGATAATAATATTTATTTCATGTATTTTGTTTAAGCATCTACCAGTGCAGCAGCAGCTACTGCTGCAGCAGATAGTGATGCTGCCACGGATGGCGATGAGACACTCCTATTGCCCGTCAGTATCCACACTGAATCCAGTCACAGCTTCTCCTCGGCCGCCACGCACCCGGACATTATGTGCAGCACCCCTGATGGAGCAAGCATTGGCTGATCTACAAGTATGTTTGCTATTATTACTTTGCTTTTAATTTAATTGTTATCACTTGTATGATTGTTCTAATTTCTAAATATGTATATTCAATTTTCATTATACAGCTGATGTCCGAAGGGCTTTAGGACCACCTCCAAGATCTATGATCTCCTCCTCAGGGAGTATCAGATTTGTCAATAGCTCAATGTGAATGCTTTTTTATTTTTTTAAAGAACAATATCAATTTCATACACATTAATGGGAAATAATATACATTGTTTAGATAATCTCTCATGTCATAGTATTTCAAAGAATAGGACAGTCAAATGATGTTAGTTTAGCCATAAATTTACAGGGACATGAAACAAAAACACATATTCATTGGATTAGGATAGTGAATACTAGATTAAACATATGTAAAACTTCGAGATATTTTTAATTTGCATCATTAGATTTTTAGACTTTAGATTAAAACGTTTAATTTGAAAGCACTGTAGTATCATATAACCAAGCTTATAGATGATGATTGCTACATGCATACATGTATAGATAGGTATACTTATATACTGATTGTGATTGGCTCACCAATGTGTTAAGTGAACAAACAATAGTGCATTGTTTCTACTTCAAAAAAAGAGTAAATGAATACAATGAAATAGATATTGATATGTTATTGAAAATTTAATTTTGTATTATATATCTTAAAGGGATAGTTTAGTTAACATTAACATTTAATGGTTCAGATAGAACATACAATGAAAGGGACATGAAACCAACATTTTGTATTTTCATTAGTTAAAAGAAAAGGCATTTTCAAAAATCTTTCTAATTTATTTATATTATCTAATTTGTTTTATTCTCTTTATATTTAGTTTTGAAAAGCATATCTAGATATGCTCACTATCTGCTGATTGGTTGCTGCACATAGAAGCATTGTGTGATTGGCTCACCCATGTGCATTGCTTTTTCTTTAAACAAGGATATCGTATAACAAAGTAAAATAAATAATTAAAGTAAATTGGAATGGTGTTTAAATTTGTATGTTCTATCTGAATCATGAAAGAACGATTTTGTGTTTAAATGTCCCTTTAAGTTTCAAATTTGCTCCTATTATCAATTTTTAATTATTATCTTGTTATCTTTATTTTCAAATCATGAATGTAAGCTTAAAAGACAGGCCATTTGGGATTCAGCACCTGGGTACCGCTTGTTGATTGTTGTCTATATGTAAACATCCAATCAACAAACGGTATACATTTTTCTTTGAAAAAAATGTGCCTGCTTGTAATATTACTTTATAATGATTTTCAAAGAAACATAACAAGATAACTACTAAGAATTGATAATTGGATTAACTAATAATCTTGATTAAAATGTAATGATCTATCTGAATCATGTAAGTTTAGTTCTTACTAGACTATCACTTTAATGATGATTAAATATATTGGAATTGACAGTCCTTTGCAAATTATAATGAATGAAAGGTTTGGATAATCAGCTGTGTATTGCATGACCATTCTTTGAGGCCTATTTATCAAATGTCTGTCGGACATGATCCAACAGTGCGGATCAGGTCTGACAGACATAGCTGAATGTGTAGAGCAATACGTTCTCAGAGCTCAGAGCAGGTGGACAGGGTTATGGAGCAGCGGTCTTTAGACCGTTGATTCATAACTGTTGTTTTCCGAGAGTCTGAATACTCCCAATAAACACAGCCCTTAAAGCTACATACGGAGCTTGAGAAATGGACCTCTATATCTCTCTCTCTCATGTATTAACTGACAAATGGAGTTGGAGATAACAAGTTTATTGCGAGCATGCAGGCTTTAAAGAAAATGCAGTTATAAGTAGACGTATAAAGAATGCTGCTCCATACCCTTGCCGCTATTCACCACAATTGAGTATGATCTTGTTTATTGAACACAGTGCTGACGAACCATTGTCCGTGACTCTGAAGGGGGCATTCTCTACATTCAGTGAGTTATTGCGGACATGATCCACACTGTTGGATCATGTCCAACAGACCGAAGATAAATAGGCCTAGAATATATTCTCAGCGAAACATCATTGTCATTACTCAAGCTTATCACACTATTAGTGGTGCTTGTAATCATGTCATTGATTAATAAACAGTCTAAACAGATTTTGATATTGTTGAATTTATAAAATTGATGTATTAAAAATTATGTTGTACAGTGAATAATTTCAGACAATGTTGAATATGATATATGTTTTATACTAAGCCCCTTTAAAATTAAAAATGTATATTCACATTTTATACATTTAAGATAACCTAAAATATACAAATCATTAATGTTAAAATACAGTGTCTTACAATTTTGATCTAGTTATGATTTATTTAAGATATATGTTTAATATCATATGCATTTAATCCTTCAAATTACATAAAGATACCTAAGAATATATATTTTATTTTTCATTTCTTTAGATGTCAAACGTGCATTGCAGACTTCGGAGGAGATCGACTGTTGTCTTCGTGGGCTGAGAGATTTGACAGAGGAGTCGTCCCTGGGAGAAACACAATTTCCAGAATCACAGGATCAGGGAATCTCCCAGGGAACATCAGATATAGATTCTCTCAGCCGTTCTGCCCCTCCTGACCCCGAAAACACAGCTGCTTTGGACCCTGGTGCCCCTCCTGTCCCTGTTGTTCATGCCCCATCAGCTCATGGCCGTGCTGATGCTGGCCACCGACTGCTTCACATCAATGATGATGAGGCAGTCATGGAAATATTAGATCGGGCCAGGCAGTACCGGGAACAACACCGTGAGTTGCATGGGGCATTAAGGTTATCTGTTGAGCAAACGGGGCGGATATTAGAGATGGGCATTACAGTAGATAGGGACAGATTAGATATAGAGAGGGAAAGGTTGAGAGTAGATTCAGCGAGAATAGATTCAGAGAGGGAAAGATTTGTATTTGAACAACGTAGGGAAAGTGAAAGATTAGAGTTAGAGAGGGATAGATTAAATTATGAAATGCAGAGGGATAGTGATAGATTAAACTTTGATAGGGAAAGATTAGCGTTCGATGGGTCCAGGGCAGCTGAAGAGCAGCTAGAACGGCAGCGTTGGGAGAGGGCGGACGAAGACAACAGGGTTTTAAATCGTCACTTGATTTTAAACTTGGGGAGAAGGGGAACAAGGGAGAGATCACCCCCCCTCTCTCCCTCACCCAAAAGAAAAAAAGATTAGGGTGTTTTAATTTGCTCATTTTATTAGGGTTTTTAATATTATTTTTATTATGTATGTGTTTATGTTTTTATGATTTTTAATTTAAAAATATGAAACAAATATTTTTAAATTATTTAAAAAATGTCGATGTTTTTATGATTTTTAATGTAAAAATATTATTAAAATATTTTTACATTATTAAATGTGTTTATGTTTTTATTATTTTTAATTTAAAAATATGAATAAAATATTTTTAAATTATTAATATATTTTTTTAAAATATTTAATTATTATTAATAAATGTCTGGATGTTTTTATGATTTTAAATTTAAAAATATGTAATGAATATTTTTAAATTTTTAAAAAAATGTCTGCATGGTTTTATGATTTTTAATTTAAAAATATGAATAAAATATTTTTAAATATTTTTTTTTTAATAAAAATATATTTTAACATTATTAATAAATGTGTTTGTTATTACTTGATTCACACGTTACAAATGATTAAATGCAGGAGTAACATTATCTACTCTTATTATTAAATGTTAAAATTAATAAACATAAGAACATTTATTTTTTAATAAAATAATTAATATTGAGCTTTTGGATTAACAACTCAATTAGAATGAAGTTTACTTGATCAATAATTCAAATTTAAATATTCATTGTTAACATGTGATATTCACATGTGTAACAATTGTTTGTAATTGTCTTGAAATCTTAATTTTAAAAAGAAAGTCCATACCCTTGGACAGCACTTATTTATTGTGGATGAATGTATACACCAATCAACAAGAACAACCAAGGTAGTTCAATAAAATGGGCTTGCATATAAAGTTAGCAAATTTATTTTAAAAAAAATATACAAAGAAAATGAATTTATTTTTCTAATAGGAGTAAATATAAAGTTGATTACAATTGTATGCTCTATATGAATAACACATAGAAAATCATTAAGTTCAGTGTCTCTTTATTATTTCTAACATTTAAAAAAAATATTTAGAGAGAGAGATAGATTTTGAGAAAGAGAGAGATTGAGAGAGTGCAATTGTGAGAGAGAGATTGAGAGAGTGCAATTGTGAGAGAGAGAGAGAGAGAGAGAGAGAGAGATTGTGAGAGAGAGAGAGAGAGAGATTGTGAGAGAGAGAGATTGTGTGTGAGAGAGAGAGAGAGAGAGAGAGAGAGAGAGATTGTGAGAGAGAGAGAGAGAGAGAGAGAGGGAGAGAGAGAGAGAGATTATGAGAGAGAGAGAAAGAGGGAGATTGTGAGAGAGAGAGAGAGATTGTGAGAGAGAGAGATTATGAGAGAGAGAGATATTGTGAGAGAGAGATTGTGAGAGAGAGAGAGATTGTGTGTATGTGAGTGAGAGAGAGAGAGAGAGATTGAGAGAGAGAGAGATTGAGAGAGAGAGAGATTGAGAGAGAGAGAGAGAGAGAGAGAGATTGAGAGAGAGAGAGAGAGTGAGAGGGAGAGAGAGAGAGAGATTGTGAGAGAGAGAGAGATTGAGAGAGAGATAGAGAGAGGGAGATTTAGAGAAATGGAGAGAGAGAGGGAGAGAGAGAGACTGTGATATAGATAAAGACAGACAGTGTGAGAAACACATGTATACATTTATAAACCTGTAGTGCATTGCTGCTCTGTCCATTAATGTTAACAATAATTTTTATCTTCAATTTTATATTATTTTAATGTGACAGTGAAATTAAAAAAATATTGTTTTTAAATAATTTTTGTAAAATTCATATAGATAACATTGAGCTCATGCACATTAAAGGGACAATTAACCAATTTTTTAATTGTTTTTTATATGCAGATAGAGCATGACATTTTAAGCAACTTTTTAATTTACTCCTATTCTCTGATGTTCTTCATTATCTTGTTATATTACTTGTAAATGCAAGAATGTAATTGTTAATTCTGGGACATTTATGGTGATAAACTTGTTTATTCTAAAATGCAAGTATGCCTAAAGAAATTAAATAAGTGGTAATTTAAAAAAGAAAGAAAGATAGAATCTTAACACATATAAAATAAATTTCTTGTTATAGCCTTCCAAATAACAACAGAGTCAAGTGTAGATCTCAATTATTTTTATTTAATGAGATTTTATTAAACATGTGTCTCATCAACTTTACATTAAACAATTGCAACATTTGCCCAAATGAACCACTTTCAATCAATAGCTTTACAATGATATACAATATCATTCATTAAAACGACAATATTTGCTCAACAGTAATCCAAAATATAGCAGCTTTTGGATTACAAATAATAATGTAAAGTAAAGAAAAACACAAATAAAAACTGTATGTTGCACAATCAAGCTTCTTGCCCAAAAACCGCCTGGATATAGACTGCTCGAGCTTGGACACCCAGAGCATCATGCTCCAGGTCTGGGTCAATGAATTGACCATACTCATTGTCCAAGCTCTCCATATCTATATCCTGGATTTTTAGGGCAATATTGTGCAACATACAGCAAACCATAAAAATTAAGGAGACTTTGGAGGGGGCGTACTGAAGAACATCACCAGAGATGTCCAAGCAGCGGAAACGGCTCTTCAGCACGCCAAAGGTGCGCTCAATAACAGATCTTGTTGCAGTGTGTGCACGGTTGTAGCGCACCTCTTCCACTCCGTTGGGGTTTTGGACGGGTGTGAACAGCCACAGAAGACACGGATACCCAGAATCACCTGCACAAACAAAATAGATCATTGACATTAGCAATCAGAATGAATAAAATATTTCATATACATAGGTTAGAGTATGTAAGAGATATTTACCTATCAGGATTCCCTCTGGCATTTGGCCCTCCTGGAACCGATGGTAGATGGTAGAATTCCGGAGGACAAAGGAATCATGATTGCAGCCAGGGAGTCCAGATCGAACACTCATCACCCTCAACCTGGCGTCACAGATGACCTGGATATTCAGCGAGTGATTGAATTTCCTATCCCGGTAGGGCTCCTCTTGACCACTGGGAGGCTGCACTAAGATGTGTGTGCAGTCTATGGCCCCCAATACCCTTGGCAATCCAGCTCGATGGTAGAACTGGAGCTTGACAGCATGCCACTCCTCCGGTGTGTTTGGGAAGTGGACATGATGGACTAGGCGTCGGTGCAAAGTAGGGTTGCACCGATACCATTTTTTTAAGACCGAGTACAAGTACCGATACTTGTTTTCAAATACTCGCCGATACCAATTACCGATACTTTTTTTATGTCATGTGACAGTTTACCAAGCACAATACAGACTAATTATTTAAGATTCCTTCTTTAAAATTATGAAGGACTGTAGCTCAAAATACATTATGAAATAATAAAACAGGTTTTATTTGTCACAAAGTTCACAGAACATGTTTAGAAATAAAAATATTACAATAAAATATATTAACAACAACAATAAATAACAAATATAAAATTGCAACCAACCAAAAGTGCCATACAGTAAAAATAGAACAGAATACTGTTTAATCATGGTGAACAACACTATGGGCTAGATTACATGTGACTGGTAAGCTTTACCAATTACACGTCCTACTCCATTAAAGGCTATGGAGTTGGAAATGTGAACAGAGCATTGGTAAAGTTTACCAATCAAATGTAATCTAAATCTAGTCCTATAATTGCAGGATGAGTGTTCATTGGGATTAACTTAATTTTTCCTATGAGTACTCTTCCTGCAATTATATAAGCTAAGATGTTCCTCAGAGTACAGTATGTTTTGAACATAATTGTGCAAGATGAGAACTAGCAGTATAAAAGGCAATCTAGCAATTAGAATAATTTTTCAAAAGTTAGTGGCAAGTTCTTTTTAAGGAACAGAACAGAAGCATCTCTGCATGTTCAGCTATAAGTCTGTTTTTGCTATCAGTAAGGAGGTTCAACTTTCCACACTACTACATGGGGCAGAAAGATATTTTTGTGCCATTTTAGCCAGAGCTGGAAATCTCAGTTTATTAACTGCCCAGTACTTCAGGGGTTTGTCTTCACGCAGTACAGTGATCTCTCCTACAATAATACAAATAAGAGCAATTTGTATTGGCAGAACAGTAGTAAACAATTTTTAGTTTAGTCTCCACTCCAGCTTTAAATGAAATGGGAACATGCAGTTTGAAAAAACGCCACAAGATAGCATATGGGTAAGAAGTGGAGGTATCTGTTTAAGTATCGGTGCATTTGCATGAGTACAAGTACTCACGCAAGTACTTAGTATTGGTACCGATACTGATACTAGTATCGGTATCGGTGCAACCCTAGTGCAAAGCATCCAGGACAACCTTCAGATGACGTGAGAAGGTTGTCTGGCTCATACCAACGCCTAGACCTGTCACAGCCTGGAATGACCCAGTTGCCAAGAAATAGAGGACCGCAAGCAGCTTTACCATCCCAGGGATTGCCCTAGTTCTTCTAGTGAGTGGCTCGAGAGAGTCCGCAATCTCAACATAGAGCCTCTCAATAGAGGCCCTATCCAGTCGAAATCGACGGATCACCTCTCGGTCACTGAGGGCATGGAGCCCAATCCTTGGGTAGAAAACCCTTGGCACTCGCCAGCGTCTTCCGTGTTGTATTGCAGCCATCAACACCCGTCTTGCCCTGCGTCTCCTTAAGAACAGAACAAAATTGACAACATTGAGGATGTCCATCCTCAAAGTAACTCCAAATAATAATAATGAAATGCAGTGATTGAAGAGCCCCTTTTATAACGCCTAGTTTCACAGATGTGAACGTTTTCATTAATTGACTAAATTGGTGCAGCAATCATTACCTGACACATGACTTGCACATTTTGATAACTATCGCGTCATATTACGCGCAATTAAAGTGACTAATTATTTTAAAACACGTATTTGTCTTTTTTATCGCGTCATTTGACGAGCACAATACAATGTTCATAAAAATATCTTATTAAGCCATTCAGGTGTGTTTATCACCTGTAAGAAATGCAGGTGTCTGTGCAATTATCAAAATTAGTTAGTAAAAACACATGAGTATTTTGCTCTAGTTTCAATGTTATTTCATATTTTTCTGTTTGGATGGCAGCATTATAAAGGTGAAAAAGGTCAGTGATTACTGTGTTTTTAAGATTAAATATTAGTGTATTAACATTTGCAATCCTAAGTGACAAAAAGAATGCAGTGTCGAACATTATGATGTGAAATATTTTGATATCCTTGATGTGATTCCTAATACCATTTACAAATCAGTTCAATGTATTTTGAAAGTGCAAAGGTAAACAGTGACATAAAGCCAAGTTAAATTTATAATTGCATTTTAGCTACAAAAAGGGATCCTAGCAACTGACTGAAATCAGTTCAATGTATTTTGAAAGTGCAAAGTTACACAGTGACATAAAGCCATCAAATTTATAAGGGCATTTTAGCTACAAAAAGGGATCCTAGCAACTGACTGAAAACCGTGACTATTATACGTTATCCTAGTGATTTACCTTTTAAGCCTCCACGATGCTGCCATCCAAACAAAATCAGAGTTCATGTCATGCCTATGTAAATATGCATGTGTTTTTAATAATTGATAGCCTAATTAGTATTGTGCATAATTAATTAATAGCCTAATTTGTATTGTGTATAATTAATTTATAGCATAATTGCTGTGCAGTGTTTTCATTCTTTTCCTATCCTTTGTGTGAATGTGTTTTTCTTTAACAAAATTGTAACAATTGCTGTGCAGTGTTTTCATTCTTTTCCTATCCTTTGTGTGAATGTGTTTTTCATTTTCAAAATTGTAACAATTGCTGTGCAGTGTTTTCATTATTTTCCTATCCTTTATGTGAATGTGTTTTTCATTTTCAAAATTGTAACAATTGCTGTGCAGTGTTTTCATTCTTTTCCTATCCTTTGTGTGAATGTGTTTTTCATTTTCAAAATTGTAACAATTGCTGTGCAGTGTTTTCATTCTTTTCCTATCCTTTATGTGAATGTGTTTTTCATTTTCAAAATTGTAACAATTGCTGTGCAGTGTTTTCATTCTTTTCCTATCCTTTGTGTGAATGTGTTTTTCTTTAACAAAATTGTAACAATTGCTGTGCAGTGTTTTCATTCTTTTCCTATCCTTTGTGTGAATGTGTTTTTCATTTTCAAAATTGTAACAATTGCTGTGCAGTGTTTACATTCTTTTCCTATCCTTTGTGTGAATGTGTTTTTCATTTTCAAAATTGTAACAATTGCTGTGCAGTGTTTTCATTCTTTTCCTATCCTTTATGTGAATGTGTTTTTCATTTTCAAAATTGTAACAATTGCTGTGCAGTGTTTTCATTCTTTTCCTATCCTTTGTGTGAATGTGTTTTTCTTTAACAAAATTGTAACAATTGCTGTGCAGTGTTTTCATTCTTTTCCTATCATTTGTGTGAATGTGTTTTTCATTTTCAAAATGGTAACAATTGCTGTGCAGTGTTTTCATTCTTTTCCTATCCTTTATGTGAATGTGTTTTTCATTTTCAAAATTTATACAATTGCTGTGCAGTGTTTTCATTCTTTTCCTATCCTTTGTGTGAATGTGTTTTTCATTTTCAAAATTTATACAATTGCTGTGCAGTGTTTTCATTCTTTTCCTATCCTTTGTGTGAATGTGTTTTTCTTTAACAAAATTGTAACAATTGCTGTGCAGTGTTTTCATTCTTTTCCTATCCTTTGTAACATAGTAACATACATAACATAGTAGATAAGGTTGAAAAAAGACTGAAGTCCATCGAGTTCAACCTATACAAATCTAAAATACTTACAAAAAGCTCCAGTTAAGCTTAAATAACCCCATTAAAATGTGACCCATTTAATACTAGCAATCATATCCATGAATTTTGTTTATATACAGAAATTTATCCAGACTATTTTTAAATGTATCTATGGTATTGGCATTCACTACCTCCTTTGGTAATGAGTTCCACAATTTTATTGCTCTTACAGTGAAAAAACGTTTCCGTTGCAGGAGATTAAATCTCCTTTCCTCCAACCTTAAATTATGACCTCTTGTCAGAACCAATTTTCTTGGAATAAAAAGAGCTTCTGCCATCTCTGTATATGGGCCTTGAATATATTTATATAAAGTAATCATGTCACCTCTCAAGCGCCTTTTTTCTAAAGAGAACAGACCCAGTTTGGCTAGCCTCTCCTCATAGGTTAATTTCTCCAATCCCCTTATTAGCTTTGTGGCCCTTCTCTGAACTTTTTCTAGTTCTGCAATATCTTTTTTAGCAATCGGTCCCCAGAACTGCACTCCAAACTCAAGGTGAGGTCTTACCAGGGCTTTATATAATGACAGAATTATGCTTTCCTCCCTTGAATCAATGCCTCTTTTAATACATGCTAGTATCTTATTAGCCTTTGAAGCCGCTGCCCTGCATTGTGCACTCATCTTTAGCTTGTTATCTATTACTACTCCCAAATCCCTTTCCTCCTGTGTTTGGCTAAGTCTTGTCCCATTTAAAAAATACATAGCCTGCTTATTTTTACTTCCAAAATGTAGAACCTTACATTTTTCCGTATTAAATCTCATTTTCCATTCACTTGCCCATAGTTCTAATTTTAGCAAATCCCTTTGCAAAGAGAGTTCATCCTGCTCTGACCTAATGACCTTACTTAACTTAGTATCATCTGCAAAAATAGAGATGTCGCTATTTAATCCTTGCTCCAAGTCATTTATAAAAATATTAAAAAGAACAGGGCCCAGTACTGATCCCTGGGGGACGCCACTGATTACCTTTGTCCAATCTGAGTATTATCCATTTACTGCTACTCGTTGCTCCCTATCTTTTATCCAGTTATTTATCCATGAGCTAACATTTTCAGCTATTCCCAGTCCCTTAATTTTGTGCATTAATCTCTCATGTGGCACTGTATCAAATGCCTTTGCAAAATCTAAGTATATCACATCAACTGATTCCCCTTTATCTATATTTTTACTTACTTCCTCGTAGAATCTAATTAGATTAGTTTGACATGATCTATTTCTCCTAAAGCCATGCTGATTAGAACTCATAATCTTGTTTACACGAATATGCTCATCAATATAATCCCTTATAATCCCTTCAAATATCTTCCCCACTATTGATGTCAGACTAACTGGTCTATAGCTTCCTGGATCATCCCTGCTTCCCTTTTTGAAGAGTGGCACCACATCAGCTTTACGCCAATCCTGGGGTACCATGCCTGAGGATAATGAGTCTTGAAAAATTAAGAGTAAAGGTTTGTCTATAACAGTGCTAAATTCACTTAACACCCTTGGGTGTATTCCATCTGGGCCTGGAGTTTTATTTACCTTAATATTTTTTAGTTTTTTCCTGATATCCTCTAAACAAAACACAGTTAGTGGTATGGACTGGCATGTTCTATTCTGTTCCAAAGTATCATTCAATGGTTCCTCTCTTGTGTATACTGAAGAAAAAAACTGGTTTAGTACCTCAGCCTTCTCCCTGTCATTATTTATCATGCTACCCTCCACACATTTTAATGTACCTATATTATCCTTCTTAGACTTTTTGCTATTTATGTACTTAAAGAACCTTTTAGGGTTAGACTTAGAATCCTTGGCAATTAATTTTTCATTTTCAATTTTGGCTAATTTGATTGCTTTTTTGCATGCTTTGTTACATTCCTTATAAATATTGTATGCTGAGTCTGTACTATTTTCTTTTAATAATTTAAATGCCCTACTTTTAACACATTTTTATTTAGCCATAACGGCTTAGTTTTTTTTATTTTTATTTTTATAACCATATGGTATGTATTGATATGTATATTTATTTAACAAATTTTTAAATATTATCCATTTATCCTCTGTATTTTTATTAGAAAATACATTGTCCCAATTTATATTATTTAATGATTTCCTTAAATCGTTGAATTTTGCTTTCTTGAAATTAAAAGTCTTAGTTAAGCCTTTAAAACACTGCATATGAAAAGAGATTTCAAATGTGACCATGTTATGATCACTGTTACCCAAATGTTCTTTAACTTCTATGTTTGATATTATATCTGTATTGTTTGATAGCACTAAATCCAATATAGCTTTACTCCTAGTTGGCTCCTCTATTAATTGTGACAAGAAGTTATCCCTGAGAACATTTAAAAATCTATCCCCTTTAGCTGAATTACTAGTTTCATTGGCCCAGTTTATATCAGGGTAGTTAAAATCTCCCATAATGTGTTTTTCTTTAACAAAATTGTAACAATTGCTGTGCAGTGTTTTTATTCTTTTCCTATCCTTTGTGTGAATGTGTTTTTCATTTTCAAAATTGTAACAATTGCTGTGCAGTGTTTTCATTCTTTTCCTATCCTTTGTGTGAATGTGTTTTTCATTTTCAAAATTGTAACAATTGCTGTGCAGTGTTTTCATTCTTTTCCTATCCTTTGTGTGAATGTGTTTTTCATTTTCAAAATTGTAACAATTGCTGTGCAGTGTTTTCATTCTTTTCCTATCCTTTGTGTGAATGTGTTTTTCATTTTCAAAATTGTAACAATTGCTGTGCAGTGTTTTCATTCTTTTCCTATCCTTTATGTGAATGTGTTTTTCATTTTCAAAATTGTAACAATTGCTGTGCAGTGTTTTCATTCTTTTCCTATCCTTTGTGTGAATGTGTTTTTCATTTTCAAAATTGTAACAATTGTAACAAAGGGAATTGTATTTGAAATAAGGTATACATATTTAATAATGCTTTCCATTGAGTTTTATTAGGTGACATGATTGACTCGAGCAGCATCGAATATAGTAGTTTCCCGATTTCCATTGACTACTATAGGATCCGCGACTTCTGAGGCGGCGGATTGAAAACTAGGTACGCTGCGTCGGATAAGACGCGAGCGTAAGTGGTCATTTTTTGATAACTTTCAGAAAGCTTCTAATTGTGTCGAAGAACAGGGCGAAAGCACTGAATTCCGCAAGTTTTCCAGAGGTTTTCGAGTAGCAGCGATCGGCGTCGAATTGAGAGCGCCGGATCGTATGTTACGCCACAAAATTTGACTTCTTCCGATTTTGACACTTTGATAACTGCGGCGATGCAATCTCGCGACGTGTACGACGCGGATTTCCAGCGGATTCTCAGTAGATGCTTTGATAACTAGAGGCCCATATATCTATTTAGTCTGGTTGACTGTTATAGAGTTTTATTGGTGACTTAGATGGTAGAAAAAAGGGGGCAATAGAAACTAATAATAGGGAGAGTAATAAGTAAAATGTGTATTTCAAGTCCAGGTTGTAGAGGGGCCTGGAGTAGTCAAGATACTTAATCAGGGTAACAATAATAAAACAGTAATAGCTAGATTACGAGTTTTGAGTGCCATAGGGAAATTAGCGAAAGCCACAAAAGCATCGTTATTTCACCTCCCTATAGCGCTGCTATTACAGGTTTTAAAAAAGCAGGCTTGTGCGGGCGATATTGTGGCGTTGAGCTCCATACCGCACCGAAACACAAGCGCTGCTTTGATGTGCTTGTGCATGATTTCCCCATAGACATCAATGGGGAGAACCGGCAAAAAAGAAGCCTAACACCTGCGATTGCGGTAACAAAAGCTCCGTAACGCAGCCCCATTGATGTCTATGGGAAAAGAAAAATGTTTAAACCTAACACCCTAACATAAACCCCACGTCTAAACACCCCTAATCTGCTGCCCCTAACATCGCCGCCACCTACATTGCACTTATTAACCCCTAATCTGCCACCCCCAATGTCGCCACCACTATACTAAAGTTATTAACCCCTAAACCTCTGGCCTCCCACATCACTCACACTACATAAATATATTAACCCCTAAACCTAACCCTAACGTAACCCTAACCCTAAGCATAAGTCTAACCCTAACGTAACCCTGAACCTAACCCTAACCATAAAACCCCCTAACTTAAATATAATTAAAATAAATCTAAATTAAACTTACAATTATTACCTAAATAATTCCTATTTAAAACTAAATACATACTTACCTATAAAATAAAACCTAAGCTAGCTACAAAATAAATAATAGTTACATTGTAGCTAGCTTAGGTTTTATTTTTATTTCACAGGTAAGTTTGTATTTATTTTAACTAGGTAGACTAGTCAGTAAATAGTTAGTAAATATTTACTAACTACCTACTTAAAATAAATACAAAGTTACCTGTAAAATAAACCCTAACCTGCCTTACACTAAAACCTAACATTAAAATAAAATAAAATAAATTAAATTAAATTAATTAAATACAATTATCTAAATTACAAAAAAATAACACTAAATTACACAAAATAAAAAACAAAATTATCAAAAACAAAAACGAATTACACCTAATCTAATAGCCCTATCAAAATAAAAAAAGCCCACCCAAAATAAAAAAAAAACCTAGCCTACACTAAACTACCAATGGCCCTTAAAAGGGCCTTTTGCGGGACATTGCCCCAAAGAAATCAGCTCTTTTACCTGTAAAAAAAAATACAAACAACCCCCCAATAGTAAAACCCACCACCCACACAACCAAACCCCCCAAATAAAAACCTAAATAAACCTAAGCTAAACATTGCCCTGAAAAGGGCATTTGGATGGGCATTGCCCTTAAAAGGGCATTGAGCTCTTTTACATTGCCCAAAACCCTAATCTAAAAATAAAACCCACCCAATAAACCCTTAAAAAAACCTAACACTAACCCCTGATGATCCACTTTCGATGACCGGACATCCATCCTCATCCTGGCGGCAGAAGTCTTCATCCAAGCCGGCAGAAGTCCTCCTCGAAGCGGGCAGAAGTCTTGATGCAGATGGCATCTTCTATCTTCATCGATCCTGTGCTGAGCGGGTCCATCTTCAAGACATCCGGCGCGGAGCATCCTCTTCTTATGAAATCCGCTGGAAAATGAAGTTTCCCTTTAAGTGACGTCATCCAAGATGGTGTCCCTTACATTTCGATTGGCTGATAGAATTCTATCAGCCAAAAGGAATTAAAGGGGAAAAAATCTAATTGGCGGTTGCAATCAGCCAATAGGATTGAGCTTTCATCCTATTAGCTGATCCAATCAGCCAATAGGATTGAGCTCTCATTCTATTGGCTGATTGGATAAGGCAATAGGATGAAAGCTCAATCCTTTTGGCTGATTGTAACAGCCAATAGGAATTTTTCCCCTTTAATTCCTATTGGCTGATAGAATTCTATCAGCCAATCGGAATGTAAGGGACACCATCTTGGATGACATCACTTAAAGGGAAACTTCATTTTCCAGCGGATTTCGTAAGAAAAGGATGTTCCGCGCCGGATGTCTTGAAGATGGACCCTCTCCGCGCCAGATGGATGAAGATAGAAGATGCCGTCTGGATGAAGACTTCTGCCCACTTGGATGAAGACTTCTGCCGGCTTCAAGGAGGATTTCTGCCGGCTTGGAAGAAGACTTCTGCTGCCTGGATGAGGATGGATGTCGGGTCTTCGAAAACTGTAAGTGGATCGTCGGGGGTTAGTGTTAGGTTTTTTTAAGGGTTTATTGGGTGGGTTTTATTTTTAGATTAGGGTTTTGGGCAATGTTTAGCTTAGGTTTATTTAGGTAGGTTTTTATTTGGGGGGTTTGGTTGTGTGGGTGGTGGGTTTTACTATTGGGGGGTTGTTTGTATTTTTTTTTACAGGTAAAAGAGCTGATTTCTTTGGGGAAATGTCCCGCAAAAGGCCCTTTTAAGGGCCATTGGTAGTTTAGTGTAGGCTAGGTTTTTTTTATTTTGGGTGGGCTTTTTATTTTGATAAGGCTATTAGACTAGGTGTAATTCGTTTTTGATCATTTTGTTTTTTATTTTGTGTAATTTAGTGCTATTTTTTTGTAATTTAGATAATTGTATTTAATTAATTTAATTGATTTTATTTTATTGTAATGTTAGGTTTTAGTGTAAGGCAGGTTAGGTTTTATTTTACAGGTAAATTTGTATTTATTTTAGTTAGGTAGTTAGTAAATAGTTAATAACTATTTACTAACTAGTCTACCTGTGAAATAAAAATAAAACCTATGATAGCTACAATGTAACTATTAGTTATTTTGTAGCTAGCTTAGTTTTTTTTTTTAAAAGGTAAGTATTTAGTTTAATTTAGATTTATTTTAATTATATTTAAGTTTGGGTTAGGGTTATGCTTAGGGTTACGTTAGGATTAGGATTAGGGGTTAATATATTTATGTAGAGTTAGTGATGTGGGAGGCCAGAGGTTTAGGGGTTAATAGTTAATAAAAAAATTAAGTGGCGCCGATGTCCGGAGCGGCAGATTAGGGGTTAATATTTTTATTATAGTGTTTGCGATGCAGGAGGGCCTCAGTTTAGGGTTTAATAGGTAGTTTATGGGTGTTTGTGTACTTTTTAACACTTTAGTTATGAGTTTTATGCTGCAGCTTTGTAACGTAAAACTCATAACTGACTTTAGATGGCGGTACGGATCATGTCAGTATAGGTTGTACCGCTCACTTTTTAGCCTCCCAGGGAAACTCGTAATACCGGCGCTATGAAAGTCCCATTGAAAAATTGCTTTTTTTAAAAGTGCAGTACTGACGTTGCATGATGGCCAAAAAGGTGTGCGGTACACCTATACCTGCAAGACTTGTAATAGCGGCGTTAGGGAAAAAAGAATTGTTATGGAGTATAACAGTGCTTTTTCACTCATAATGCAAAACTCATAATCTAGCTGTAAATTAATTAAAATAACTTAGAGGGTCTGTACATGGTCTAGTAAGATCCCGCCTCCTGTAGTGCAGTATGATTGCAGGTCTGGTGACATACTTTTATTTCATATAATTTTTATTGAGAGTTCAAAAACAGGCACATTAATCCATCAGCATTCTCAATGACAATAAAATAAGGTGAAAGCCAATGTAAATATAGTGATACTGAAGATTATCTAAATAGTATAATCTTATCTAAAAAGTATAAATCATGGAATCCCAACCTTGAACCCTCATTTTTTAGCCTTCTTAAAACAAATTAGGCCACTTGTGGACCTCAAAACTAGCTAACAGAAGGATCATATTTATATAGGGTCACTTTTGGACCAGATTGTGTGATAAGAGTATGCATAGATCTGACAAGGAAAGGTTGCTTTTGGATCTGAGATATAAAACATATTAGCAACAAGGAACTTTTATAGGTGGGTATACACTGTACAAGCAGAACTATGGATAAGGACCTAAAATGTGAGAGGAGAACTGTGTGGAGTAAAGGAAATTACTTGGTGGAGAATGACTCTGACATTTATTAGGGTTAGTTTATGAAGGGTTCTCGAACAGTTTAGGGTGGTATTTTGCATTTAGAAAGATTGTACACTCCTATTCAGGAAAAGATATGGGTGGTTTCGATCTGGGAGATATTATTATAGCTGCCTAGTATTAAAAATGTTGAGAATAGACCCTAGTCAGTAAATTGCAAAGGCATTGTCGTTAAATAGTACAAAAGCAGCAAGGCTAGACTTCCTATTACTAACGCATCCAAGTATGCTGGTCTTAATTATAAGTATTTGTACACTCCTTGTATTTTGAGGCAAAGCTGTGTGCAGAAGTAAGGGCATGTCAGTCCATATGTACAGATATACACACCACTAGCTAAGTATGGGCAGTAAACCTTGTTATATGGGCTAAAGTGTGAATATGCTGTATTAAAAGGAAGTAAAAAACAAACAGATCTCTATGTGTGTAGTAGCAGGGACTCAAACTTCGAGCTATTGAGTTCTCATTGAGGTGTCTAAAATACTAAACTCAAAGAAGAGCTGATTGCAAGTGCGACAGAGAAAAGCTTCATGTGCAGAACATCAAATGTATACAATACTAGACTTATTTATATCCCCAGTGGATAGATCTCATATAATCCAAGATATGTCAGTACAGCCTATGGGTTGTCTGTATAGCATTATATGGCATTAGAAAATACAGCCCCAATGTGATATCAAAAGTCAAATTCTGTCAAGAAAATAGATAATTTGCCGTAATTGATACACATGTAAGTATTACGAGACCAGACTGCAAGTGAAAAGTGAGGGATCTTGACATTTAGCACTGTTCTCCGCAGCCCATCATGACCAGACAGTGGGAGTGCTGGCTAGCCGACCGCGACTATTCTGATCAGGTGTATCCCAAACCAGTGTCCGTAGAGCAAGTGTAAAGGTAAGGTACCCAGCAAAGTTTGTGTCCCAGTCTCATTGCCGATGTTGGGGAGTTGAAACATGTACCACCAAGCCAAATTGTGTTCCTCTTGTGCTTTACCATCAGTTAGGTCATCAGTAAGCAAGGTAAAGGCATGATCTCCCATGCCAAGCTGGAGTGACCCTATGTACTGAAAGATTGTCCCGTGCCACAGGTACAACATATCCTGTTCTCGGGAGCTGGTAGTTTCGTCCGTAAGCAGGGGCATAAGTTGGATATTGACTCCCTCACATAGATGAGGGGCGGGCAAGGAATCAACAGAGTGTTTCTCACTTATAGCCAGCGTGTCTGCGGGAGGTCTCCCGGTAGACGCTTGTGTCAGTCTTGCAGTGTCCAGTGGGGGATCAGGCTGAATGTACAAAGGTAAGCTAGTAGGGGGCATACACAGCTGGCCAGTGTTATACACCTTTTGTATCATAATGATCCCCTATCTGCATGTCTTCTGCAGCTGTAGCTGGCTGTGTGGGGGTCCGGTAATAGACTGTAGTAATCATTCTGGTCTTGACATGCAGTGGGCAGTTACCTTTTGTTGTTTCCCATCTGCCGGGCTGCAGTGAATCATCAGAGTCTGTCCCTAGTAGAGACTCACTTAGGGGGTCAGAATGTATGTTATCTGCAACTCTTACCATGTCGCTCATCTGAGCTGTTTCGTTAGGTAGGCTGTATGAGACCTTGTGGGTGATCGATTGCATAGATTTAGAGAGGTTTTCCTCAATTTGGGTAAGATGTTGCGAGAGCAGGTTCTCCAGTTATTTAAGTATTTGCTTCTCCATAGTTGCTTTATCTTAGTAGCAGTGTCAAAGCACTGTATACCCGGCGTACAGGATACCAGGGGGGGGTGTTGAGCACTTCTCACTGAAGAGTCTGCCTTAGGCCTCAACATTCCGGATCAGTGAGCTGAAGTAGTGTTCTCAATATTAGTATATCATAGGAATCAGCATGTATTGCAGACTGTAGATATCCAAAGGAAATAGTTAGATGACCATGTATTTCACTGATAATTGGCAGATTATCCGTTATCTACTAAGAGCTACCGATATTGCGACCATTCAAGGTGCTGCCCAGAGACACGCCCCCCCTGGTGACATACTTTAAACTGCGAGTTAGACCAACCTATAACTTACACCACAAATAACAAACATTTTGTAAGTGCTGCAAAACATAGTAATCGTAACATAATATCCTCAGTCATGTCTCATGTGGACTGATGGAAAATATAACTGATAAAAAATAAAATAAAAATATAGTCTAACATAAAAGAATATTTCAACATAATGAGTTTATGTACCTTCTATTAGATATTACAATAATACTAGTTTTAAACCAACTTATAGCTTCTACTATATTTAACAAATGTTTTGAGAATTGAATAGAACATGTTATTATATGGGAGAAGAATAATCTAAACACAAGACAGCTGATTTTCATATCTACCATACAGGTTGCCATCTTGCTTGACAGGTCAGGTTGTCAATATGCTTGGAAAAGGTGCTAGGTCTCATGTGACCTCAGGCTGATTCTGAGTTGGGAAGCATTGCTTTTTTGCTTGCCTATTGGTGACCTCTGCCCACTCTCGTCTTTGAAGCTTAGGTTGTGTAGAAGTAGCTGATGTCGTTGAGGGCGTTGGTAATGCCATCTTGTCTGGTAGAGCAATGTTGAGTTGTTTACAAAACAAAGTAATTTCTGCCGGGTCAGAACATTCTATACGTTTTCCGATCTTGGTTGTCTGTAGGGAGACAGGGAATCCCCATCTATACGGAATCTTAAGGGCGCACAGGTGTGTGGTTATGCTTGTAAAGTCCTTTCTTTACAAGCATAACCTTACTGAAAGGTCCTGAAAGATTTGTATCTTCGCCCCCAGGTGTGAAAAATTCTGTTGTGTTCTTGCAAAGTTTGACATTTTTTCTCTGTCTCTAAAACAAATTATGATATCTCTGGGGGGCTGGTTTTCCCTGGTTTGGGGCGCAGGGATCTGTGTGCTCTTTCTAATGGGATGTCCGAGATAATGACTGAGTTGGCGATATGCAGTGATTGGAAGATCTCTTGGAGGTAATCATGGATAGCTTCTCCCAGAACTGTCTCAGGGATCCCACAAATATGGAGGTTGTTCCTGCTCTTATGATTCTCAATGTCATCTATTTTAGTCTCCAAGTCTGAGATCTGAGTTTGCTGTTGCTTGATTGTCTGTTACATTGGGGCACATTTATCAAGCTCCATAACCCTGTCCGCTTGCTCTGATTAGGCGGACAGGAATCGCCGGAAATCAACCTGATCGAGTACGATCGGGTTGATTGACACCCTTCTGCTGAGTCTGCAGGGGGCGGCATTGCACCAGAAGCTCTTGTGAGCTGCTGGTGCAATGCTGAATACGGAGAGCGTATTGCTCTCCACATTCAGCGAGGTCTTGCGGACCTGATCCGCACTGTCGGATCAGGTCCGCAAGACCTTTGATAGATAGGCCCCCATGTGTCCATTTCTTTGACCAGCTCTTCACGGTCATCTTCAAGTGCTTCAACACGAAAGCCTATCTCATTCATTTCTCTCTTTAGGCCAGCACACTCCGTTTTGATACATGATTTGAGCTGGCTGATAAACCCCTCCGTTGCTTTAAAGCTTACAGGCCCGTCTTCACTTTGTGAGTCTGAGGTTGTCAAAGTTGATAGTTATGATATGTCAGTGGGATCTGACATGCTTTCTTCTTCACGGTTTGCTAAAGCAAGATCAGCAGGGTTTTTCTTGTCTACTTTTTTGAAATAGGTATTAACAGTGCCTGTATTAGTGTTTAGTGGCTTATTCACCATGAGGGTCTGTTCTGCACTATTTTGTGATGTATCTAGGCAGATGCAGTATTGCGTGTGCTTTTAAAAATTGCCAGCGAAGTTGTGATGATTTCTTTATAAGCGTTATTGGTCGCACAAGTCTTTTTTTCTTCAGAGTCACTTATTTTAATCGTGATATATTTATAAAAGCTAGTTATGTGAGGTTAGATGGATCTCACCCTTTACTTTCGTTTGTAGAGAGACTCAACAATGATACTATTTATGGCAAATTACTATATGTGGTAAAAGCTGGTAGGAATGGAGTATAGGACCTTTTGTAGTGCCTCAATTATCACATTTTGATGAATGGTTAAAGCACCTGAAGTCATTTCTGCTTTATTAATGTCTTGTGTATCTGATGTTTCTATAACATGAGTTGGTATTATGCTAATAGAAGGTACTGGTGGTGCTCAAGCATCATTTTATTTTTTCATAGTACTTTAGCATATGGGAGCGGCCTAGTATCGTATCGCTTCTAGTTTACCTCAGATGCATAGCCTCTGTTGCGGTCTGTACACGGCTCTGCAGCCGCTTCTCAAGTATGCATTCGCCTGATCTGCTTGATGATTCGCGGAGAAGCGCCTACAGTGATAGCATGTCCTTCACAGTACCTGCGTGTGGGTAAGATGGCTGCATCAGAAAAGTCTCTGCGCTCTCAGCGCTTAGCAGTTTGCTGAGGAACAAGACCAATCGTGTTACACCGGTGTAGTTGAGGTTGGCACTCGGTTTTCATATCTGCGACATCGGATTGGGGGCTTAGAAGCAGGTTCTTAGCACAGCCATGTCAGGTGCTTCAGTGTGGTGTGGCCATCTTGGACGCCCGCACGCATCACCCTTCACTGCTGTTTTTTGTTACACCCCACTTCCACCAATTTTAAAGCCCCCAAACTGCCTAGTGCAGTTTTTTTATTTAAAAAAAAAATGCTAGACTTTTTTCTTAATAAAAAACTAAAATGCCCTCTATTTTGAGGGCATTTGGGGCACTTTTAGAAAATTAACCAGAGACCTAATCTCTTGTTAATTTTTAGAGTGCTAATTGCTACCAGCCTCTTGTAATTCCCCAGTTTTGCATAACCAACACAGTTATATTAATATACTTTTTACCTTAGTGATTAACTTGCATCTAAGACTCTGCAGACTGACCTCTTATTTCAGTTCTTTTGAAAGACTTGCATTTTTAGCCAATCAGTGCTGACTTGATAACTCCACGGTAGTCAGCACAATGTTATCTATATCACACACATCAACTAGCCGTATCCAACTGTCAAAAACTGTCAAAATGCATGGAGTTGAGGCATTTCAAAGGCATAGAAATTGGCATATAAGTCCAAGAAGGTTTAGCTTTCGATAAAAAATAATAAGAGAGCAAAGCAAATTTGATGAAAAGTAAATTGGAAAGTTGTTTAAATTTGCATGCCCTATTGGAATCATGAAAGTTAAATTTTGATAAATTACAATTTAATCAAGGCACTGGTTTATATCAGGTAGGAAAAAAGTCCTTTGTACACCAGTGCTAAAGTAATATCAAAATAATAAATATATAAAGAAACTGTGAAAAGTACTTTTAATGCAGCATTCTTGCCTCAAAATCTTTAAATAAAAATTAGATGGCTACATATAAAACATACCCATCCATACTGGTACAGATCAACACACAAACAATGGATATCAGTATCTAAGGATTTTATTACATCATAATAAGGGAAAAATAAATAAACCCTCAAGCATATAATTAGGGTTGCACCGATACCATTTTTTTAAGACCGAGTGCAAGTACCGATACTTGTTTTCAAATACTCGCCGATACCAATTACCGATACATTTTTTTTTTAAAGGGACAGTCTAGTATAAATTAAACTTTCATTATTCAGATAGAACTTGTAATTTTAATCAACTTTCCAATTTACTTTTATCATCAAAATTGCTTTTTTCTCTTGGTATTCTTAGTTTAAACTAAACATAGGTAGGCTCATATGCTAATTTCTAAGCCTTTGAGGGCTGCCTCTTATCACATGCTTTTTAAATCTCTTTTCAACACAAAGAGACAGAAAGTACACGTGGGCCATATAGATAACACTGTGTTCAGGCACAGGGAGTTATTTAAGATCTAGCACAAAACAATGCTAAATTTAAGACAATAGATAATAAACAGTCACAGTCATGTGATCAGGGGGCTGAAAGAAGGTTCTTAGATACAAGGTAATCACAGAGGTAAAAAGTATATTAATATAACTGTGTTGGTTATGCAAAACTGGGGAATGGGTAATAAAGGGATTATCTATCTTTTAAAACAATAACAATTCTATGGTAGACTGTCCCTTTAATGTCATGTGACAGTTAACCAAGCACAATACAGACTAATTATTTAAGATTCCTTCTTTATAATTATGAAGGACTGTAACTTAAAAGACATTATGAAATAATAAAACAGTTTTATTTGTCATAAAGTTCACAGAACATGTTTATAAATAAAAATATTACAATAAAATATATTAATAATAACAACAAATAACAAATATAAAATCACAACCAACCAAAAGTGCAATACAGTAAAAAATAGAAAAATAGTAAAAATAGAACAGTGCACTGTTTAATCATGGGGAACAACACTATGGGCTAAATTACATTTGACTGGTAAGTTTTACCAATGCTATGCTAAAGTCTATGGAGTTGGAAATGTGAACAAAGTATTGATAAAGCTTACCAATAAAATGTAATTTAAATCTAGTCCTATAATTGCAGGATGAGTGTTCATTGGAATTAACTTAATTTTTGCCATGAGTACTCTTCCTGCAATTATATAAGCTAACCTATGGATGTTCCTCAGAGTATAGTATGTTTTGAACATCATTGTGCAAGATGAGAACTAGCAGTAAAAAAAGGCAATTAAGCAATTAGAATAATTTTTCAAAAGTTAGTGGCAAGTTCTTTTTAAGGAACAGAACAGAAGCCTCTCTGCATGTTCAGCAGAAAGATATTTTTGGACCATTTTATCCAGAGCTGGAAATCTCAGTTTATTAACTGACCAGTACTTCAGGGGTTTGTCTGAACGAGGTACCGTGATCTCTACCACAATAATACAAATAACCGCAATTTGTATTGGCAGAACAGTAGTAAACAATTTTTAGTTTAGTCTCCACTTCAGCTTAAAATGAAATGGGAACATGCAGTTTGAAAAAACGCCACAAGATACCATATGGGTAGGAAATGGAGGTATCGGTATAAGTATCGGTGCATTTGCAAATACTTGGTATCGGTACCGATACCGATACTAGTATCGGTATCGGTGCAACCCTACATATAATGCAGTTAGTGCTAGTAACACAAAATAAAAACATTTACAAAAGTAAACCTAAAGTGAACATACATCTTGAATAATATAAGTTCCCTGAATAAAAATATCAAGTAGAAAAATAAATGTCCTTTTCAAAAGAATTACCACACTGGATATTAGAGAATCCTTGGTTATTCTATAATGGCCCAAAAGTGTAATTTTAAGTCAGAGTCCGCAGACAAGGTTTCTTCAGGTAGACTGGAAATACTGAAACATGGAATCCAATCCGTGGGTATGACAGCCCAGTATTCAACTGGAGATACTATCCTGCAGAGGCAATAATGCTGGTAAAACACAAGGTTTAGATATTTGAAACCTTGCTCGACATCCGTACGCAAAGGGAATCAGCTGACAGGCAAAGCTAGCAGTAAAAAAACGCCAGACAGAACAGATGAGCAGCCGGAGGGATTCCGGAACGCTAACACCTGACTGTGTCAGACCCCAGGCGATTTATTAGAACCTTGAATTACCTAAGTGGACCTTAAGTAACAACTTCTTTAGCGGTACACACCGCAAAGTTCAGTGTCCCAGTATAGAACTCTCCTCTCTTAGAGCCGTATTTGGTGTTGTTAGTGTGGTAAGAATCACGTATTCAGGGAGCCAATAACAGAATGCCTAAGATCGTTTCACCAACTGGCCTTAAGTAGCAACTTTTGTGTCAATTCCCCGGAAACACATTACGTGAATTATAGTTCCTATATAGATGCATGGAGTTCACTACACTGTGTGCAGAATTATTAGGCAAATGAGTATTTTGACCACATCATCCTCTTTATGCATGTTGTCTTACTCCAAGCTGTATAGGCTCGAAAGCCTACTACCAATTAAGCATATTAGGTGATGTGCATCTCTGTAATGAGAAGGGGTGTGGTCTAATGATATCAACACCCTATATCAGGTGTGCATAATTATTAGGCAACTTCCTTTCCTTTGGCAAAATGGGTCAAAAGAAGGACTTGACAGACTCAGAAAAGTCAAAAATAGTGAGATATCTTGCAGAGGGATGCAGCACTCTTAAAATTGCAAAGCTTCTGAAGCGTGATCATCGAACAATCAAGCGTTTCATTCAAAATAGTCAACAGGGTCGCAAGAAGCGTGTGGAAAAACCAAGGCGCAAAATAAATGCCCATGAACTGAGAAAAGTCAAGCGTGCAGCTGCCAAGATGCCACTTGCCACCAGTTTGGCCATATTTCAGAGCTGCAACATCACTGGAGTGCCCAAAAGCACAAGGTGTGCAATACTCAGAGACATGGCCAAGGTAAGAAAGGCTGAAAGACGACCACCACTGAACAAGACACACAAGCTGAAACGTCAAGACTGGGCCAAGAAATATCTCAAGACTGATTTTTCTAAGGTTTTATGGACTGATGAAATGAGAGTGAGTCTTGATGGGCCAGATGGATGGGCCCGTGGCTGGATTGGTAAAGGGCAGAGATCTACAGTCCGACTCAGACGCCAGCAAGGTGGAGGTGGAGTACTGGTTTGGGCTGGTATCATCAAAGATGAGCTTGTGGGGCCCTTTCGGGTTGAGGATGGAGTCAAGCTCAACTCCCAGTCCTACTGCCAGTTTCTGGAAGACACCTTCTTCAAGCAGTGGTACAGGAAGAAGTCTGCATCCTTCAAGAAAAACATGATTTTCATGCAGGACAATGCTCCATCACACGCGTCCAAGTACTCCACAGCGTGGCTAGCAAGAAAGGGTATAAAAGAAGAAAATCTAATGACATGGCCTCCTTGTTCACCTGATCTGAACCCCATTGAGAACCTGTGGTCCATCATCAAATGTGAGATTTACAAGGAGGGAAAACAGTACACCTCTCTGAACAGTGTCTGGGAGGCTGTGGTTGCTGCTGCATGCAATGTTGATGGTGAACAGATCAAAACACTGACAGAATCCATGGATGGCAGGCTTTTGAGTGTCCTTGCAAAGAAAGGTGGCTATATTGGTTTTGTTTTGTTTTTGAATGTCAGAAATGTATATTTGTGAATGTTGAGATGTTATATTGGTTTCACTGGTAAAAATAAATAATTGAAATGGGTATATATTTGTTTTTTGTTAAGTTGCCTAATAATTATGCACAGTAATAGTCACCTGCACACACAGATATCCCCCTAAAATAGCTATAACTAAAAACAAACTAAAAACTACTTCCAAAACTATTCAGCTTTGATATTAATGAGTTTTTTGGGTTCATTGAGAACATGGTTGTTGTTCAATAATAAAATTAATCCTCAAAAATACAACTTGCCTAATAATTCTGCACTCCCTGTATACTCATATTGTTACCATTTGTGTTACACTTAATTAGAGTTAGATACATAGAGGCCTACTTATCAAGCCATCAACCGTAATTATGCCGGAATTCCGCAGCGTATAGAGGCCTACTTATCAAGCCATCAACCGTAAATATGCCGGAATTCCTCAGCGTAATTGTGGAGAGCCTGATTCCCCTTAGTTATCAAAGCCTACAGACCACCACCTACATTATACTTATTAACCCCTAATCTGCCGTCCCCTACACCGCCGCCACCTACATAATGTTATTAACCCCTAATCTGCTGCCCCGACACCGCCACCACCTACATTTTACTTATTAACCCCTAATCTACCGCCCCGCCACTGCCGCCACCTACATAAAGTTATTAACCCCTATCCCGCCGCTCCCGGAGCCCACTGCAACTAAATAAATGTATTAACCCCTAAACCCCTGGCCTCCCACATCACTAGCACTTACTAAACCTATTAACTCCTAAACCGCCAGCCCCCCACATCGCCATAAAATAAATTAAACTATTAACCCCTAAACCTAAGAACCCACTAACTTTATATTAAATATTAATTCATACCTATCTTATAATAAATTTAAACTTACCTTTAGATTTAAATTAAACTATATTAAATTAATAATTAACCTACCCTAACTATTATACTAAAATTACATTAAACTGTATTAAACTATTAATTAACCTACTCTAACTGTTATACTAAAATTACATTAAATTATATTAAACTATTAATTAACCTACCCTAACTATTATACTAAAATTACATTAAATTATATTAAACTATTAATTAACCTACCCTAACTATTATACTAAAATTACAGTTTTCTTCTAAACTGGGTACTGGCAGACAGCTGCCAGTACCCAAGATGGCGCAGATAAAATTAGAGTGGGAGGGTTATAGAGCTGTTTGGGGGGGATCAGTGAGGTTGGGGGCTAAGGGGGGGATAGTACAAAGCAGCATAATAGCATATGTAAATATGCTTTAAAAAAAAAACACACAAAAAACAAATATAGCTTTTATTTTAGTACTGGCAGATTTTCTGCCAGTACTTAAGATGGCGGGGACAATTGTGGGGTGGGGGAGGGAAAAGAGCTGTTTGGGAGGGGTCAGGGGGTCTGATGTTTCAGGTGGGAGGCTGAGCTCTACACTAAATGTGATATTAACCCTGCAAGCTCCCTACAAGCTACCTAATTAACCCCTTCACTGCTAGCCATAATACACGTGTGATGCGCAGCGGCATTTAGCGGCCTTCTAAATACCAAAAAGCAACGCCAAAGACATATATGTCTGCTATTTCTGAACAAAGGGGATCCCAGAGAAGCATTTACAACCATTTGTGCCATAACTGCACAAGCTGTTTGTAAATGATTTCAGTGAGAAACCTAAAATTGTGAAAAATGTAACGTTTTTTTTTAATTTGATTGCATTTGGCGGTGAAATGGTGGCATGAAATATACCAAAATGGGCCTAGATCAATACTTGGGGTTGTCTACTACACTACACTAAAGCTAAAATTACCCCAAAAAGCTCCCTACATGCTCCCTAATTAACCCCTTCACTGCTGGGCATAATACACGTGTGGTGCGCAGTGGCATTTAGTGGCATTCTAATTACCAAAAAGCAACACCAAAGCCATATAAGTCTGCTATTTCTGAACAAAGGGGATCCCAGAGAAGAATTTACAACCATTTGTGCCATAATTGCACAAGCTGTTTGTAAATAATTTCAGTGAGAAACCTAAAGTTTGTGAAAAAAATTGTGAAAAAGTTAACAATTTTTTTTATTTGATCGCATTTGGCGGTGAAATGGTGGCATGAAATAAACTATATTATACTATTAATTAATCTACTCTAACTGTTATACTAAAATTACAATAAACTATAAATTAAATTAACTATATTATATATTTAAACACCTAACCCTACTCAAATAATTTAAATCTACAATAAAAAATTACAAAGTTACAAAAAACTTTCTTTTCCACTGCTCACTTTAAACAACGCTGGTATTACAAGTTTTCTGAATGGCTGCGTTAGCCTCAGAAAAGTGAGCGTTGAGCAAATTTAGCGCCACTTCTCCCTGTAATACCAGCGTTGCTTAAGTCAGCGGTAAGCTGGCTAAACATGCTCATGCACGATTTCCCCATAGGAAACAATGGGGCTGAGATGGCTGGAAAAAACCTAACACTTGCAAAAAAGCAGCGTTCAGCTCCTAACGCAGCCCCATTGTTTCCTATGGGGAAATACATTTTATGTCTACACCTAACACCCTAACATGAACCCCCGAGTCTAAACACCCCTAATCTTACACTTATTAACCTCTAATCTGCCGCCCCCAACATCGTCGCCACCTGCATTATATTATTAACCCCTAATCTGCTGCTCCGAACACCGCCGCCACCTACATTATCCCTATGAACCCCTAATCTGCTGCCCCTAACATCGCCGACACCTACATTATATTTATTAACCCCTAATCTGCCCCCCCAATGTCGCTGCCACCTACCTACACTTATTAACCCCTAATCTGCCGACCGGACATCGCCGCCACTATAATAAATGTATTAACCCTTAAACCGCCGCACTCCCGGCTCGCAAACACTATAATACATTTTATTAAGCCCTAATCTGCCGTCCCTAACATCACCACCACCTACCTACAATTATTAACCCCTAATCTGCCACCCCCAATGTCGCCGCTACTATATTAAATGTATTAACCCCTAAACCTAAGTCTAACCCTAACCCTAACACCCCCCTAACTTAAATCTATTTTTAATAAATTTAAATAAAATTACTATAATTAAATAAATTATTCCTATTTAAAGGGATAGTAAACACCAGAATTTTTGTTGTTTAAAAAGGTAGATAATCCCTTTATTACCCATTCCCCAATTTTGCATAACCAACACAGTTAGAATAATATACTTTTTACCTCTGTGATTACCTTGTATCTATGCCTCTGCAAACTGACCCCTTATTTCAGTTCTTTTGACAGACTTGCATTTTTAGCCAATCAGTGCTGGCTCCTAGGAGCTTCACATGCCTGAGCTCAATGTTATCTATATAAAACACATGAACTAACGCCCTCTAGTGGTGAAAAACTGTCAAAATGCTTTGAAATTAGAGGCAGTCTTCAAGGTCTAAGAAATTAGCACATGAACCTCCTAGATTTAGCTTTCAACTAAGAATACCAAGAGAACAAATAAAAATTGGTAATAAAAGTAAATTGGAAAGTTGTTTAAAATTACATGCCCTATTTAAATCATGAAAGATTTTTTTTTACTTTACTGTCCCTTTAAAACTAAATACTTACTTATAAAATAAACCATAAGGTAGCTACAATATAACTAATAGTTACATTGTAGCTATTTTAGGATTTATTTTTATTTTACAGGCAACTTTGTATTTATTTTAACTAGGTACAATAGTTATTAAATAGTTATTAACTATTTAATAACTACCTAGCTAAAATAAATACAAATATACCTGTAAAATAAACCCTAACCTAAGTTACAATTACACCTAACACTACTCTATAAATAAGTTAATTACCTAAATTAAATTAAACTAATTAAAATTAAATTAAATAAACTAAATTACGAAAAACAAAACAAAACACTAAATTACAGAAAATAAAAAATAAATTAAAATGTATTTAAACTAATTACACCTAATCTAATCCCCCTAATAAAATAAAAAAGCCCCCCAAAATAATAAAATTCCCTATCCTAAACTAAATTACAAAGTAATCAGCTCTTTTGCCAGCCCTTAAAAGGGCTTTTTGCGGGGCATTGCCCCAAAGTAATCAGCTCTTTTACCTGTCAAAAAAAAAGAAATACAATACCCCCCCAACATTACAACCCATTATCCAGATCTAATTTGGATCCTTCCCAAATAAAGAGGATATCGTCAATGTAGCGTATCCATAACGGTATTTGTTCCATATAGATGGCATTATTGTCTGAAAAGACGATTTCCTTCTCCCACCACCCTAAAAACAAGTTAGCATATGTTGGTGCACAGGCAGTGCCCATGGCCGTTCCACGCGTTTGAAAATAGTAACGATCATTGAATACGAAGAAATTATGATTTAGTATGAATTTTACTAGTTCCAGAATAAAGAGATTATGTTCATGAGATTCAGAAGAGTCCAAATCCAAGAAGTGCTTCACTGCTTTTATACCAAAGTATAATACTTGTATATAGGGATTCGACGTCGGCGGTAATTAGCCATGTTTCTGAGGCGACCTGAATGCCTTCTAGGTGTTCAAGCACCTCTGTGGTATGCCTAACATATGAGGGTAGCTCTTCTACAAAACAGCTCAATCTTTTGTCGACATATATACTTGCTTTTTCTGTCAGGCACCCATTGCCTGAAACAATGGGGCGACCTGGAGGATTTCTGATGTCCTTATGTATTTTGGGGATTAAGTATAGTGTGGAAATTCTTGGATTTTTAACTTGTAAGAATTTGAATTCTTTATTGTTTATGATACAGTTGTCTTTAGCCATTTCAATTATAGTATCATATTGTCTTTTAAATGATGCTGATGGATTGAATATTAATTTCTTGTAACAGTTAACATCATCCAATTGTTTATTAGCCTCATTTAGATATTGTTCAACCAGCCAGATGACAATATTCCCACCCTTGTCAGAACCTTTTATCAATACATCATCCCAACTTTCAATTTCCTTAAGTGTTTGTTGTTCTTGTAATGAGATATTTACACCTGTGTTTCGAATAGTAAGTGAATTAATCTCATTACAGACTATTTGGTTAAAAGTTTGTATATTATGGAATTGTGAAATGTTGGGTATGTATTGTGATTTGTTCTTGATTAAGTCACGCCACTTTGTATTAATTTGTGTGTCATCACTTTCTTTTAAAAGGTCTTCTAAGTCTTTTAGGCTTTGTAATTCATCACTGGACCATTCTGTGTTGTTAGGGTTGTTTCTCATACAGTGTATCTTTTTAAGCATCAATTTTCTAACAAATAGATGGATATCTTTCGTTAGTGAGAATTTGTCTAATTTATTGTTGGGACAGAAAGATAACCCCTTTATTAAAACAGACGAGTGGTGTTCGGTCAAAGTATGGTCAGAAAGATTGATTATATTTAGTTGTTCAGTCTGATATGGGAGAATGGGCTCACTGTTCTTTTCCTCTGTTTGGCACCCCTGGTTTCCCTTCTGTGATGTTCCTGGGGTTTCCTCTTTGCCCTTGTTTTTACCTCTCCCTCGCCTGGTGTGTCTGTTTCTGATCCTGAACTGGGACCTAAAAAACTAGAGTGAGTATGTGGTGGGATATTTGTGCTTGGGTTTGGAACTGGAGTATCATTACTCTCAGAGATTGTTCCATCAGGTTCCTCCCCATCTGTATCAGATATATCAGTTTGTATAATGTTATTGGATGTCTTGTTATTTTTAAAGAAACCCTTTTGTCTCCATCTATATACTTTGTGATTTGCAAAGTCAGTTTTGTCCCTGTATTGTTTTTGGCCTTTAGTTTTGGTTATCTCTTCCTCTAATTTATCTAGTTTTTTTTTTATATTGTTGGTATAACTTTTGAAAATCTTCCAGGTGTTCAAATTCTGTTAATTTAGATTTGTATTTATCTATCTCAGTTTGGAACCTTGCTACCTCTGATTTGTCATGTTTGACCAAAACAGACATAAATTTTTGTGAACACTCTGTTAAGGCTTCTTCCCATTCAGTAATTAAGTTTTTATCTTTAAACTGAAAAGCCGGGAATAATTGAACACGTAATCAGATTATTTGTAATATAACGTTCAAAGAAATGGTGATTCCACCATACTTTGGATTGCTTATATAATGTTTTGTGTAATTCTCTTAATATATTATTCATATCAGGTGTTTCATTACAAATTCCTGTAGGTGTATTAAATACTGCATTTAGGTCTTTCATTCTTTTTTGCTGTCTAGCAGCCAGATCCTGATCTAATGTGGTCATGATATTTGTTTGAATATTTACTACTTTCTTCTAAATGAAATAGAGGAAAGAGGAGTGTGCTCAATTGAGGAAATCTAGTATAAACTAGATATAATATATACTGTTTATAGAGAAGGAACAATGGCACTACTCAGAACTTGATAAAGTATACTGAACGTTCCCCTATAAGCCCAAAATGGTGGGTTTGTCTCGATAAATTCGAATAATCACAGTCTAGTTAGGGGTTGGTGCTTGTACCTGCTTATAAACTATACAGAGAATCAGTAAGGAACTGACTAAAGGGTACAAATATAGCACTCATGAACGTGTAGAAATATATGAGAGATTATGTGTTAAAAAATAACTTTTATTAGATCATGATAAAAACGGGGGTCACACACACATTTAAAAATACATTAGGTCTACTACCATATAGCCATGAAAAATAGTGGTGGCTAAAGAAAACAATACAACCAAGTAAGGATTAGTATTGAATTTGATATGGGAATGACTAGCTACGATTCCCTATATGGGTAATTAAAATGGTTTTACATAATTGTGGGTCCTCTTAATTGTGATATTAGGACGATTGTAAAAACATGGCTCAAGGTACACAGTAAATAGAAATAGGTAGGAGGGGAATGATACTATCACTTGAGGTTAGTACAAAAGATTAATTAGAGTGATATATTATTACCCCTGGAAATTGAGAATATATTGTGACCACTGAAAAAACCTAGTCACCAATGGGCTAGATAATTGAAGATGTCTGCTCGGTAGTCAGGAAAAGCCTGACTGGTTACCTTTTTAGTACCGAATATGATAGTCTATGGGTGGTTTGGGAAAAGCCCAAATCAAATACCTTGTTGTTATCGTGGGTTTGATAGCCACTAGAATTTGGGTAATATATTGTTGCCACTAAGATGACCTAGTTCTAAATGAACTAGATAATTATGGATGTTCATCCGGTAGTCAGGAAAAGCCTGACTAGTTACCTTATTAATACCAAATGCTGTCAGATAGTCAGGAAAAGCCTGGCTGGTTACTTTGTTAATACCTAATATTGTAGTCTATAGGTGGTTTGGGAAAAGCCAGAATTCAATACCTTGTTATTACCATAAGTGGGTTAGAACAAATAATCAACCATTGTTCAATTGGGTAAGAAACTGTTTGGATTACCTTATTATTACCGTGATAGAAACAGTTTTTTTCTGAGTTAGGAAGAGACCTAACTATTGAACCTTGTTAATACCATAAATTAATTATAAATAGTAGAGGAACTTGAGCTAGATCAAGTATCCCTATTAGGAAGCGTCTAACTAAGTTACCTTTTAATACCTCTAAAGAGTACCCAGTATCAAGGTTAGGAAAAACCTAACCACTATACTTCATTATTACCGTTAAGATTACCCAATATCAAGGTTAGGAAAAGCCTGACCACTATACCATATTAATACCGTTATGAAATATATTGATATATGTTAGGAGAAATCCCTGTTGGTTAGGCTTATTCGATAGCGTAGCGTAACTGCATTAGTTTCTAACCGCCTAGACGGTTGGTTTATCTTCCAAAGTTAAATAGTCATTCTATATTAGGTAGTAGTACACAAATTACTAAAAACAACAAGAAGGGAAAGGGGGAATGCCACTGACGCGTTTCGCCGTGGTTGCTGTATCAAAGGGCAGTCTCACTCTGTCTTCGTGAGGTTTAAATACCCTTATTTGTGAGTGGATTGGTTGCTGGTAAAGGGCTTGGTTTTTTTAGCATCGTTAATTGGTGGAGAAGGTGGGTGTATGCTGATGATGGACTCTGATTGGTCTATTAGCCGTTGTGAATTTGCGGTATTCAAATGTTAAATATAGTTCACCTTGTTTGTATATTATGTGAAATACTCCTATTTTAAATCCATATAAACATTGTTGTCTGATATACTTATTTTATGGCCATAAATATCATTATAAACATTCTTCGATATCTCATCGTTCTGATTGGTTATAATCGCTGTCAATATTGTGTAGTTATTTTGCTCTCATTGGTTTAAAACTCTGTCAATCATTCAGATTCCGTTGTTAGATTACCTGTTTATGTTAGGAGGTTTCTATAGGTTATAAATGCTGTCAATCTTATGCTTAGTTGATTTGCAAGCGAGTACGTCATCCGCATTTTGGTTGCTAAGCTCCCGATATACGCTATTGACTAGTGATTCTTGAAACTATCCGTCATTGAGGAATTAGTGAGCTTATTTTCTGATTGGTTCCTCACATTATCCTCAATTTATTGTGATGAAAAAGAATCAGATTGTAACGTAAATCGTTTTAATGTGGGCTATTATGTTTTTGACGCTCGATTATTTGTTGTGACAGCCGGTCTGACTATTCAACATTTAAACAGATATTATATACCACTCATATTCTTTTTGGTTTGTAAACATTAACTAAAAAGAGGAGATTTATGCTGAAAATTAAACCTTTGAATAGGGAATATGGATCGGTTGAATACTTTTAATAAATCGAATCCAATGTGACTGAGGTCGTGTAAATGTGCAAATATTGGTGAATGATGCCTGTGTATGGTGAAGGAAAATTGACAATTTATGGAGTGAGTGACATGTATGAATGGCAGATGAGCTTCAAGCTTAATAAACTTAAGATTTATATAGAATAAAATCATAATGAATTATGATGTGATGTGAGAAAATCTAAGTGTGTGATAGAGTGAAAATGATATGAATAAAAGTGACATTAAAATTATATTTTTATTAAAACTGATGACTGTTCATCAGGGTGTAAATATTATCAGGGTGTAGGTATCAAATGTGATGAAGGGGAATGGTATATGTGAATGTGAGTTTTAAAGGGATCGCAACGAAAGTGATATTAGTGAAATCATGGTGAAAAATAAAATAAAAGTGAGATTAGTGGTGATATCTATATTCCCAAATTTGATGATTTGAAAGTTACAGTAAATGTTTGGATATGTTATATCAATAGATATACCCTGAAACCTTAAGGTGACTTAAAAAGGTAACTTGGTTATCTAGCTCAAGTTCCTCTACTATTTATAATTAATTTATGGTATTAAAGGGACATGAAACCCACGTTTTTTCTTTCATGATTTAGAAAGAGAATGCAATTTTAAACATCTTTCTAATTTACTTCTATTATCTAATTTGTTTTATTCTCTTGATATTATTTGCTGAAAAGCATATCTAGATATGCTCAGTAGCTGCTGATTGGTTGCTGCACATAGAAGCTTCATGTGATTGGCTCACCATGTGCATTGCTTTTTCTTCAAATAAGGATATCTAAAAAATGAAACAAAATAAATAATAGAAGTAAATTGTAATGTTGTTTAAATTTGTATGTTCTATCTGAATCATGAAAGAAAGTCTTTGGGTTTAGTGGCCCTTTAACAAGGTTCAATAGTTAGGTCTCTTCCTAACTCAGAAAAAACTGTTTCTATCAAGGTAATAATAAGGTAATCCAAACAGTTTCTTACCCAATTGAACAATGGTTGATTATTTGTTCTAACCCACTTATGGTAATAACAAGGTATTGAATTTGGGCTTTTCCCAAACCACCTATAGACTACAATATTAGGTATTAACAAAGTAACCAGCCAGGCTTTTCCTGACTATCTGACAGCATTTGGTATTAATAAGGTAACTAGTCAGGCTTTTCCTGACTACCGGACGAACATCCATAATTATCTAGTTCATTTAGAACTAGGTCATCTTAGTGGCAACAATATATTACCCAAATTCTAGTGGCTATCAAACCCACCATAACAACAAGGTATTTGATTTGGGCTTTTCCCAAACCACCCATAAACTATCATATTCGGTACTAAAAAGGTAACCAGTCAGGCTTTTCCTGACTACCGAGCAGACACCTTCAATTATCTAGCCCATTGGTGACTAGGTTTTTTCAGTGGTCACAATATATTCTCAATTTCCAGGGGTAATAATATATCACTCTAATTAATCTTTTGTACTAACCTCAAGTGATAGTATCATTCCCCTCCTACCTATTTCTATTTACTGTGTACCTTGAGCCATGTTTTTACAATCGTCCTAATATCACAATTAAGAGGACCCACAATTATGTAAAACCACTTTAATTACCCATATAGGGAATCGTAGCTAGTCATTCCCATATCTAATTCAATACTAATCCTTACTTGGTTGTATTGTTTTCTTTAGCCACCACTATTTTTCATGGCTAAATGGTAGTAGACCTAATGTATTTTTAAATGTGTGTGTGTGACCCCCGTTTTTATCATGATCTAATAAAAGTTATTTTTTAACACATAATCTCTCATATATTTCTACACGTTCATGAGTGCTATATTTGTACCCTTTAGTCAGTTCCTTACTGATTCTCTGAGGGGTTTATCTAATTCCTATTTTGAGCATTTGAGAGCAGTTCATGCCACCTCTCTGGTAACCGACATAGCTGGAAACTTGAAGAGGAAATGGCGTCCCTGATTGAGACCCACTGCCATGAAGCAAGTACCTTCCACAGCTGACGATCGACTCCGCACAGCAACTTTGTGATTTAGTAGTTCCTAAGACCGTAACTTGTACAGTTATTAGGGTGTCAATTTTTTTGGGTTCAAATACTAACGAGCAGAAATCTTCATTTACCATGGTGAATTTGAAATCTGGCACCATTAGCACCCGCATGGATGTCGAAGTGGCTGGGGTTCGCTTTGGAGTGAAGTCCTCTCTCTTTGCCATAGACAGATTTGCGATGTGTAGAAGTTCTGTGCTTGTCAAGGGTGTGCTCAGCCGGTATCCCACTCTCTCTTGTTGTTGGGGTTCACAGTGATCTCGGTGACCGTCCACATGGTGTGTGTTATCAAACTTAGGTCGAATAGGACTGCACTTCACTTCCATAGCCAGGAGGTTGTAGTGGTCACGGTCTGGTGAAGATATTAGCTCTGCAAAGTGCTGTGTCAGAGTCAGACTTGACTTGAGTCTTGCATCAGAGGCATGGGTTTCAGATCTGATCTCCTCTACGCATTTAGAGCATAGCTGGGATATGGATGTCTCCTGTAGCATTGCGCAAAAGTTTTTCTCAAAGTCCGATAGGATTTGCATTAGAATATTTGGTAGTTCCTCCATTGTCATATTAGAGTAGGTATATTCCACTGTAAAACAGAATGTGCTTCAAAATTAGCTTGTAACCCAGAATTCTGGGGAGGGGTAATGTGCGGCAGCCCAAACTCCACCGTTCCTCAACAAAAGGATAGGCCCTTCAGGCCATGCGGCTAACAAGTTCTTTAGACGGTTAAGAAGTCAGGCACAAAGTTTAGGAATACGTTTCTGAGTTAAGAATAAATAGAACATATACTGCAATGTAAAGAACATTGGAATGTGAAATATTAATATTTTATGTCAGGTTAGCACACATGGTTCAACGTGATCAGGTTTGTGCGTGAGTAAGGGTGTTAGGTTTTTTCCACTTTTTGCACTATATTGAAGTCTATGGAAAATAAGTTAACCCATTCGTGATATTAAAAGTTCGGATTTTTGCACATATCGGATTAGCGCTTGTACGCAAACTTTTTACTTTCAACTTATAATACTTGCACAATCCAACACGCTCAAAAAGCCTCTGTCTGACAAAGTTAACTCATGAGCGGGAGCTAAACCAGCTGCGCTAAAGCTAAAGGTGCGTAAGGAATTTCAATTGAGCTGGGGAACAGGGTAATAAGACATCCTGTCATTATAGTGGATCTGCCATCTGATCATTTAATTATTGGTAGTGATCTCCTGAAGCGATTAAGTACCATAATTCATTGCATAAATAATTTGGTCACAAGTAAAAAGACCTATTAATTATGAGCGGTCCGGCATATCTCGCACCAGACATAACTGTAACGTGGTGGAAGAGAAGCCAGATGCTGTGGAGATTCATTTTAGGAATGACTCTGTACCTGAAATCACTATCCTACAAATAGATGATCAGACTCCCCTAAGCAGCTCTGATGGTAATATTTTTAAAATTTCGCCTGGAAACATAGCCAATATTTCCTTAGACGGCGATGTATTAACCATATCTCTCCACAAGGGGGACACTAAGTCCCCTAAAGGGGGAGATCACTCAATTCCTCGCAAAAATTGAGAAGGTGAAAGATGATCTATTTATCCCTATACAGGTGCATGACCTTGGAAAAACCAAGTATGCTAAATTAAACTTAAACCAGGAAGTTAGCTATATAAGTGAAGTCTTATTGGCGCAGATAGCTGAGCCGAAGATGATTAAATATCTTTCTCCCCAAGATCTCTGGGTCTATGACCTGGATGACAAATCTGAAAGCTATAATGTCACAGCAAAATGTTTATTATCTATCTCCATAGGTAATAAATCAGCGAAGCACCTGTTTTTAGTTTTAAATACTCCCCAAAATCAAATATACATTGGCAATGATCTCTTACATAGATATGCCATACAAATAGATTTGATTAACCTTTGCCTCTGGAGCAGGTTCAAGGGGGACCCTGAAGTATTTCAGGATGAAAATGCAGCCCTGAAATCAAACCAGCAATTGCCATATGCTGTGAATATGCAGGTATCTAACGAAGTACCTGCTGGGGATGATAAATTCCTCCTATGGTAAATATTGGAGCTATTCCAAAACATGTTATTGTGCATAACATGACCCCACAGGATATCACCTTGTCCAAGGGAACTACCATAGGATATGCTCTAGAATCCAGTTATTACACTTTTGGATTCCTGAATAATGTGATTGGGCTAATACCTGAAGGATACTTAACTGAAAAACAGTTAATAGAACAATCCTTTGCATCTATACCAGAAGGATTGTTTACAATTCAGTCTATTTATCCCTTCAGCTCAGAGGAAGGCATCTGTAAAATTAAAGAAGCCTCCCTAATATTTGATCAGCTGAGATCAGCAAGAATACCCCAATACCCAGAACCAACCCACATAACCTTAAAGTTAGCTCATTCTCCCCTGTTACTGAGGAAGACGTTTCAGCACTTATACTGTGCTCTCACCTCACTACCTGTCCCCTTGACCCTATCCCCTCACAGCTACTCTCCTCCCTCTCTGCTACCATTGCCCCTATACTCACACACATTTTCAACCTCTCCCTCAGCACCGGTATATTTCCCTCATCTCTGAAATATGCACTAGTCACACCTCTCTTCAAAAAAACCTTCCATTGATCCTACCTCCCCATCCAACTACCGCCCTATTTCCCTCTTGCCTCAAAGCTTATTGAAAAACTAGTATATGCACGCCTATCCCATTTCCTTACTTCAAACTCCCTCCTTGACCCACTACAATCTGGATTTCGTCCCCATCACTCCACAGAGACAGCCCGATGTCTCGGGGTCACATTTGACTCAGATCTTTCTTTTACTCCTCACATTCAGTCCTTGGCTAAAGCCTGCCACTTCCACCTTAAAAACATCTCTAAAATTAGACCCTTCCTTACACAAGACACAACTAAGATTTTAATTCACTCTCTCATCCTTTCCCGCCTCGATTACTGCAATTCTGTCATCTCTGGTCTCCCCACCTGCCGCCTAGCTCCTTTACAATCCATAATGAATGCCTCGGCTCATCTTCCTTACACGTCGCTCTTCATCTGCTGCACCTCTCTGCCAATCCCTTCACTGTCTTCCTCTTGCCTCTAGAATCAAACATAAAATTCTCTGACATACAAAGCCCTCAACTGCACTGCTCCCCCCTTTCTCTCAGACCTTGTCTCCTGATACTCTCCCTCCCGTCCCCTTCGCTCTGCTTATGACCTCCTACTCTACTCATCTCTTGTTACCTCATCACACTCCCGTTTACAGGACTTCTCCAGACTGGCTCCCATCTTCTGGAACTCTCTGCCTCGCTCCACAAGACTCTCCCCTAGGTTTGAAAGCTTCAAGCGCTCCCTAAAGTCTCTACTGTTCAGGGATGCATTTCGTCCCAATCACGTCTGGATTTCATCCCCATCACTCCACAGAGACAGCAATTGTTAAGGTTACCAATGACCTACTTACAGCAAAATAAAAAGGCCACTTTTCCTTGCTTATCCTCCTTGATCTGTCTGCAGCCTTTGACACTGTTGACCACCCTCTTTTGCTCCAAACCCTACAATCCTTCGGCATCTGTGACACAGCCCTCTCATGGCTCTCTTCCTAACTGTCAAACCATACCTTTAGTGTAGCCTTCTTTGGGGCCTAATCTGCCCCGTCACCACTTTCTGACGGAGTACCGCAAGGCTCTGTCCTCGGTCCCCTTCTCTTCTCAATCTACACGTCATCGCTAGGTTCCCTAATAAAGTCCCATGGTTTCCAACATCATTTGTATGCCGACGACACCCAAATCTACTTCTCTGCACCAGACCTATCTCCTTCCTTGCTAACCCGTGTCACTAACTGTCTTTCTCACATCTCTTCCTGGATGTCTTCTCACTACCTCAAGCTAAATCTCTCCAAAACTGAGCTCCTTATTTCCCCCCCTACTTCCAAAATCTCCACCCCCAATCTCTCTATAACTGTCGACAACTCCATCATTACCCCTACCCCGCATGCCCGATGTCTCGGGGTCACATTTGACTCAGATCTTTCTTTTACTCCTCACATTCAGTCCTTGGCTAAAGCCTGCCACTTCCAACTTAAAAACATCTCTAAAATTAGACACTTTCTTACACAAGACACAACAAGGATTTTAATCCACTCTCTCATCCTTTCCCGCCTCGATTACTGCAATTCTGTCCTCTCTGGTCTCCCCACCTGCCGCCTAGCTCCTTTACAATCCATAATGAATGCCTCGGCTCATCTTCCTTATACGTCGCTCTTCATCTGCTGCACCTCTCTGCCAATCCCTTCACTGTCTTCCTCTTGCCTCTAGAATCAAACATAAAATTATCTGACATACAAAGCCCTCAACTGCACTGCTCCCCCCTATCTCTCAGACCTTGTCTCCTGATACTCTCCCTCTCGTCCCCTTCGCTCTGCTCATGACCTCCTACTCTACTCCTCTCTTGTTACCTCATCACACTCCCGTTTACAGGACTTCTCCAGACTGGCTCCCATCTTCTGGAACTCTCTGCCTCGCTCCACAAGACTCTCCCCTAGTTTTGAAAGCTTCAAGCGCTCCCTAAAGTCTCTACTGTTCAGGGATGCATTTCGTCCCCATCACGTCTGGATTTCGTCCTCATCACTCCACAGAGACAGCAATTGTTAAGGTTACCAATGACCTACTTACAGCAAAATCAAAAGGCCAGTTTTCTCTGCTTATCCTCCTTGATCTGTCTGCAGCCTTTGACACTGTTGACCACCCTCTTTTGATCCAAACCCTACAATCCTTCGGCATCTGTGACACAGCCCTCTCGTGGCTCTCTTCCTAACTGTCAAACCGTACCTTTAGTGTAGCCTTCTTTGGGGCCTCCTCTGCCCCGTCACCACTTTCTGTCGGAGTACCGCAAGGCTCTGTCCTCGGTCCCCTTCTCTTCTCAATCTACACGTCATCGCTAGGTTTCCTAATAAAGTCCCATGGTTTCCAATATCATTTGTATGCCGACTACACCCAAATCTACTTCTCTGCACCAAACATATCTCCTTCCTTGCTAACCCGTGTCACTAACTGTCTTTCTCACATCTCCTCCTGGATGTCCTCTCACTACCTCAAGCTAAATCTCTCCAAAACTGAGCTCCTTATTTTCCCCCCTACTTCCAAAATCTCCACCCCCAATCTCTCTATAACTGTCGACAACTCCATCATTACCCCTACCCCGCATGCCCGATGTCTCGGGGTCACATTTGACTCATATCTTTCTTTTACTCCTCACATTTAGTCCTTGGCTAAAGCCTGCCACTTCCACCTTAAAAACATCTCTAAAATTAGACACTTTCTTACACAAGACACAACTAAGATTTTAATCCACTCTCTCATCCTTTCCCGCCTCGATTACTGCAATTCTGTCCTCTCTGGTCTCCCCACCTGCCGCCTAGCTCCTTTACAATCCATAATGAATGCCTCAGCTCATCTTCCTTACACGTCGCTCTTCATCTGCTGCACCTCTCTGCCAATCCCTTCACTGTCTTCCTCTTGCCTCTAGAATCAAACATAAAATTCTCTGACATACAAAGCCCTCAACTGCACTGCTCTCCCCTATCTCTCAGACCTTGTCTCCTGATACTCTCCCTCCCGTCCCCTTCGCTCTGCTCATGACCTCCTACTCTACTCCTCTCTTGTTACCTCATCACACTCCCGTTTACAGGACTTCTCCAGACTGGACCCCATCTTCTGGAACTCTCTGCCTCGCTCCACAAGACTCTCCCCTAGTTTTGAAAGCTTTAAGCGCTCCCTAAAGTCTCTACTGTTCAAGGATGCATACAACCTACGCTAACCTTTCTTTATACCAGTTCCTCTCCTCCATCGCTATCCCCTGTACTCCCTTAGCATGTAAGCCTAAGAGTCCAGCTGTTTGTAGATCACCTTCTTAAGAGTTGACTACAACAGTGCAACTCTTGGCAGGGCCCTCTACCCATTTGATCCATATAATTGTTTTGTTGTACTCCGCATTTGTTTATAGCACTGCGGAATCTGTTGGCGCTCTACAAATAACCGATAATAATAATAATAATAACAATCATGGGGGCAATGTAAATTATGATCAAGGGGATCTCACCTCTAGATTGGAAGAAGCCTATGAGATAGGACAGCCTAAAATCTTTCCAGGATTTCAGAAAATAGTCGAAGAGCAAATCTCCTTAGCTAATGGCTGTTCCAGTGATGATGAACGCCGACAGCTACAAGAACTCCTGATGGAGTACAAGGATATTTTTGCTAGGGATTCTTATGACTATGGGACTAAAGACCTGCACATTGCAAGAATCCAAACAGATCCCAATGCACCACCTATCTTTGTTAAACAATACAGACTTCCTTTAACCTCATATGATTCTCTTGCAAAAATCATAAGGAACCTGGAAGAAAGGGGTAACATCAGACAGGTGCATAACTCTTATAACAATTCTATTCTAGGTGTTCTTAAGCCCAATGGACAATGGCGTTCGTGTGCTGACTTAAGACAGCTAAACAAACGAGTATACATGTCTGGCTGACCTGTGCCATATATTGACCAGTGCCTAAAGCAGATGCAGGGATCCAAAATATTCACTGCCATCGATTGTGCACAGGGATATTGGACCATAAAGGTACATGAGGAGGACCAGTATAAGCTTGCATTCTTGTTCCAAAAGGTCCAGTATGCATTCCAAAGGCTCCTGTTCGGATACATAAATTCAGGACATGAATTTGCTGTATTCATGCATAAGGCTATGCCTGATGCACTGGAAAGGGGGACGTTATTCTATGTTGATGATGTTTTGATCAAAAGCACAGACTTTGAAAAACAAATCACATATCTTAAACATGTTCTCAGCCAACTTAAAAGGGCAGGTGTCAAATTATCCCTACAAAAAGCTCAATGGTGACGCACTTGTGTAAACATCTTGGGACATGAAGCTACTTCTGAAGGGTTAAATCCTCAGAAGAAAAGGGTGGAAGCTATAATAAATTCTAAGAACCCAAAACTTAAAGGAATTAAGATCATTCCTGGGTATGACAAATTATTCTCGCAAATGTATTGATAATTATGCAGAACTAGCTAAACCAATGTTACTTCTTCTAAAGAAGGATGTGAAATGGCACTGGAGTGAGGCTCAAGAGACAGCCATCAGAGAGCTGAAGAGAAAACTCACTCAAGCACCTTGCTTAGCGTACCCTGAAGGGGTAAACCTTTCTACTTAGAGACAGGTTAGACAGATATAAGAACGAGTGCTGTTTTGTACCAAAAGCATGATAATTTAAGTAAAGTCATTGCGTATGCGAGCAAAACTTTATCCCCAGTAGAAATACAATTTAGTGATTGCGAAAAAGCATTTTTATCTACTGTATGGTCTCTACAAAATTTCCGCAGCTATATACAGGGCAAGAAAATTATTGTAGAAACGGCCCATCAGTCTTTGCTATACCTGCAAAGGTAGAGAATGAGAGAGGGGAACTTGTCTAATAGCTGCATAACAGCTTGGACTCTTTACTTACAAGGCTGGCCTTTAGAAATTCGCTACAAACAAAATAAAAAGAATCAAGTTGCACAGGGGCTTGCTGAGCTCCATGACTGTACTGCTAAGGATCATGGGGAAGAGTTATTAGGAGAAACAACTGATTTCCCCGTATAAAATATATGAGGACCATTGTCAAACATTACCTTGGGTATATTTTGATGGTTGTTCTTACCATGCCACTGTTGATAATGAGTGCAAATTAGTCGCCGGCATTGGTATAACTTGGGCAAATGGATTCCCAAATATTTCTGTAGGTTTCAACATTGGACCAAGATACAGTCTAGTTGCAGAACTAACTGCTGTTCTAAAAAACATTGAGATGGCTATTGAACAGGGTATTCATGAATTTGTGATCATTACTGACTCAAATTATGCGCGTGACAGTTTTGTTGAATACCTGCCAACTTGGAAAAGAAATGGCATGCAGAAAACTAACAAACCAGTCAAACATGTCAAGTTGTTCTGTGAGATTGATAATCTAGTGGTGTCCAATGGTTTAACCATACACTGGAAAAAGACCAAGAGTCATTCCAGGATTCTAGGTCCTGATAAGGAAGGCAATGATCTTGCGGATTCATTAGCCAAACAAGGAGCCATAAATGGAGAACTCCTTAATATCGACCACTTAATCGGTGCAATTCAGGTAGAAGCCATTACCAGAAACCAGGCTAAACAACAAAATGAGCCTAACCTGGTACGGAGTCAGGATTCTCCTAGTGAGGACCTGATCACTACTCAAAATGAAGACCCCATTATAGGTATCTTCTATAAACACATAGAAGATCCTGAGAGCAACCCCATCTCAAAAGAGGAAGGTATTGGTAAGGAAGATCTTAGAATCTTAATCAAATCCAAATCACAATTCAAGTTACAGGATAGTTTGTTAAAAAGAAGATCCAAAACTGGCATCCAGCAATAGCTACCTACCCAGTTCAGAGGTCTCATGCTTCAACATGCCCATGATTCTCCCACATCTGGTCATCGGGGCTCCAAATTAACATGAAATATTGCGTGATTATGCGTTTTGGCCGCATATGTTGAAGGATGTTCAAACCTACTGTCAAGGTTGTTTAATCTGTCCACAGTTCCAGCCCACTGCACCAACGCATAGAGCGCCATTGCAGAAAAGGGGGATGGTAATGCCATGGTCAGATATACAATTTGATTTTATTGGTCCAGTAACTAGGTCATCAAGAGGTAACAGATGTTAATAGTGACAAGCCTATTCACTAAATCAGTGCACCTAATAATAGTGCTGAAACATACCTCAGCATCTACTGTACCGTACATCAGACCAGAACTTGATAATTGCCGCCAATACACATCAATATGTGGAGAACCTAAGGAAGCACCTGCAATATGCCTTTGCATTTGCTCAGAGGAATATAGAAAAGTCTGCAACTGCCACAAAAACCTATTATGATCTCAAAACGTCCAAAAAGGAATATGAAATAAATGATAAAGTTTATCTTAATGAGTTTGGAAGAGATCAGGTTAAGGAGAAGAAATTTCTTCCATCATGTGTCCTTTTGTCATTACTGACAAAATATCTCCAGTCGCCTATAAAATTAGGATACCTAAAAATGATACTTTAATGGATAAATGGGTCCATATTAATCAGATGCGAGCGTGCCATCCTAAATCCCAACTACAAGTCATAGAGGGAGAATGAAGTGTCATATCCCCAAATGCACGAAAGAAGTACTGTAGTTTAAAGATGCCTAGCCAACAAGCATAAATATGAGGATCGAAAAATAACAAACTCTCTCTTCGTAGAAGATTGTCTGATGCATATTGTCAATACACTCACCAAGTACCACTGACTTTAAGCCAATTCAAATACGTGTCCTACATATATTGAAATTGGAAGGGGAAATTATGTCAGGGTATCTGCGAATGTCAGTAGATTATATATATAAATATATATATATATATATATATATATATATAATAAGATAAAATAAGTATGCAATCTATCAAATATTAAATTTGAGCATGCTTAATACTTTTGCTGAATACATTCTGTGTATTGCAATTCTGAGGCCAGACATGAAATGCCTTGCTGATTACATATCAGAATTCGGCTCAGACCCTCTCCCCACTCACAATACTAAATTATACCTCACAGGCAGGATGATTTTATTTCAAAGGATCTTTGTTATAAACTTGTGTGGGCCCCCCAGCCATAGTCAAATACCCATTACAGAGAAATAACATTTGTCCCAATAGTGAAGGCAGTTCATTTCAAAGAGATTTTTATCACATGGCTCTCTCAAGTTTGAACGCCCATATATGGATTTCCTAAACCTTCTTCTAGGTAATAAAATTACCAGGTAAATAAACCCCGGGGGTGGGGGAGATGAAATTCTGCGCTGTTTTCAGATAAGCTAGTAGAATCCCAGGCTGTTATAAGCTAACAGACACGTGATAATTTAACACGATAGCTCACTGGATTTACTTTGAAAACTGAATACACATTATGCTAGCTAGCAGAAACAAATGTGTACTTTGAAAGCATAAAGGTCTTCGAGAGTTAAAGTTTAGACAAACTATCTATATAGTTTTCAAATATTTAATGTGTGCCTCAGACTGTCCAAATAAATTGTATAAATGTGTAATTGTGGATCTGAGAAGAAGTGCCTAACAGTAACATATTAGATAAGTATTTGAGAACTTTAATGAGTAGCTATATAGTCAATGTAAAATGTTTAATCAACTTGTTTCAAAATGGATAACATATTCTTATATTTTTCAGGCATTTAATAAGTGCATATGTAATTGGTGCTGTAAATTATATTATATGTTTTTATACACTTAGCAAGATATACACAGATATGCAATATTTATATTAATATGGGATAATAGTTCAATATAAATATAACTATATGAAATTACATTTGATTGCTAATCTCAAGTATGTATGTGATATTAAGATAACTGAGATATTACTTAGATCCATGCTAAAAGTATTAAAATCCTTTTAAATACCCATATATTTAAATGTATATGAATTACTTACTTACTATGGTAATATGGTACTAGAGATATACTCATGTTTAATATGAAAATACTCAGAATAAATGATATTAAATGGACCATGTATGGAACATATAATTATTAAAACTAGGAGATTAAAAGTATATAAAAAACATAATTTATGCTTACCTGATAAATTTATTTCTCTTGTAGTGTATCCAGTCCACGGATCATCCATTACTTGTGGGATATTCTCCTTCCCAACAGGAAGTTGCAAGAGGATCACCCACAGCAGAGCTGCTATATAGCTCCTCCCCTAACTGTCATATCCAGTCATTCGACCGAAAACAAACAAAGAAAGGAGAAACCATAGGGTGCAGTGGTGACTGTAGTTTAATTAAAATTTAGACCTGCCTTAAAAGGACAGGGCGGGCCGTGGACTGGATACACTACAAGAGAAATACATTTATCAGGTAAGCATAAATTATGTTTTCTCTTGTTAAAGGGACACTGAACCCAAATTTTTTCTTTTGTAATTCAGATAGAGCATGCAATTTTAAGCAACTTTCTAATTTACTCCTATTATCAATTTTTCTTCGTTCTCTTGCTATCATTATTTGAAAAAGAAGGCATCTAAGCTTTCAGTACTCTGGACAGCACTTTTTTATTGGTGGATGAATTTATCCACCAATCAGCAAGGACAACCCAGGTTGTTCACCAAAAATGGGCCGGCATCTAAACTTACATTCTTGCATTTCAAATAAAGATACCAAGAGAATGAAGAAAATTTGATAATAGGAGTAAATTAGAAAGTTGCTTAAAATTTCATGCTCAATCTGAATCACGAAAGAAAATTTTTGGGTACAGTGTCCCTTTAAGTGTATCCAGTCCACGGATCATCCATTACTTGTGGGATACCAATACCAAAGCTAAAGTACACGGATGATGGGAGGGACAAGGCAGGATTAAGCGGAAGGAACCACTGCCTGAAGAACCTTTCTCCCAAACACAGCCTCCGAAGAAGCAAAAGTATCAAATTTGTAAAATTTTGAAAAAGTGTGAAGCAAAGACCAAGTCGCAGCCTTGCAAATCTGTTCAACAGAGGCCTCATTTTTGATGGCCCAGGTGGAAGTCACAGCTCTAGTAGAATGAGCTGTAATCCTTTCAGGGGGCTGCTGTCCAGCAGTCTCATAGACTAGGCTTATTAAGCTCCGAAGCCAAAAGGAAAGAGAGGTTGCCGAAGCTTTTTGACCTCTCCTCTTTCCAGAGTAAACGACAAACAGGAAAGATGTTTGACGAAAATCCTTAGTAGCTTGTAAGTAAAACTTCAAGGCACGGACTACGTCCAGATTATGTAAAAGACGTTCCTTCTTTGAAGAAGGATTAGGGCACAACGATGGAACAACAATCTCTTGATTGATATTCTTGTTAGAAACCAACTTAGGTAAAAACCCAGGTTTGGTACGCAGAACTACCTTATCTGCATGAAAAATCAGATAGGGAGAATCACATTGTAAGGCAGATAGCTCAGAGACTCTCCGAGCCGAGGAAATAGCCATCAAAAACAGAACTTTCCAAGATAAAAGTTTAATATCAATGGAATGAAGGGGTTCAAACGGAACTCCTTGAAGAACCTTAAGAACCAAGTTTAAGCTCCACGGGGGAGCAACAGGTTTAAACACAGGCTTAAATCTAACCAAAGCCTGGCAAAATGCCTGGACGTCTGGAACCTCTGCCAGACGCTTGTGCAAAAGAATAGACACAGCAGAAATCTGTCCCTTTAAGGAACTAGCTGATAATGCTTTGTCCAAGCCCTCTTGGAGAAAAGACAATATTCTAGGAATCCTAACTTTACTCCATAAGTAAGTCTTGGATTCACACCAATAAAGATATTTACTCCATATCTTGTGGTAGATTTTCCTGGTAACAGGCTTTCGTGCCTGTATTAAAGTATCAATGACTGACTCGGAGAAGCCACGCTTTGATAGAATCAAGCGTTCAATCTCCATGCAGTCAGTCTCAGAGAAATTAGATTTGGATGATTGAAAGGACCTTGTATCAGAAGGTCCTGTCTTAGAGGCAGAGTCCATGGTGGAAAGGATGACATGTCCACTAGGTCTGCATACCAAGTCCTGCGTGGCCACGCAGGTGCTATCAGAATCACCGATGCTCTCTCCTGTTTGATTTTGGCAATCAGTCGAGGGAGCAGAGGAAATGGTGGAAACACATAAGCCAGGTTGAAGAACCAAGGCGCTGCTAGCGCATCTATCAGCGTCGCTTCTGGGTCCCTGGACCTGGATCCGTAACAAGGAAGCTTGGCGTTCTGGCGAGACGCCATGAGATCCAACTCTGGTTTGCCCCAACGATGAATCAACTGAGCAAACACCTCCGGATGGAGTTCCCACTCCCCCGGATGGAAAGTCTGACAACTTAGAAAATCCGCCTCCCAGTTCTCCACGCCTGGGATATGGATTGCTGACAGGTGGCAAGAGTGGTACTCTGCCCAGCGAATTATTTTTGAGACTTCTAACATCGCTAGGGAACTCCTGGTTCCCCCTTGATGGTTGATGTAAGCCACAGTCGTGATGTTGTCCGACTGAAATCTGATGAACCTCAGTGTTGCTAAGTGAGGCCAAGCCAGAAGAGCATTGAATATCGCTCTTAACTCCAGAATATTTATTTGAAGGAGTTTCTCCTCCTGAGTCCACGATCCCTGTGCCTTCAGGGAATTCCAGACTGCACCCCAACCTAGAAGGCTGGCATCTGTTGTTACAATTGTCCAATCTGGCCTGCGAAAGGTCATACCCTTGGACAGGTGTACCCGAGACAACCACCAGAGAAGAGAATCTCTGGTCTCTTGATCCAGATTTAGCAGAGGGGACAAATCTGTGTAATCCCCATTCCACTGACTCAGCATGCATTATTGCAGCGGTCTGAGATGAAGGCGCGCAAATGGCACTATGTCCATTGCCGCTACCATTAAGCCGATTACCTCCATACACTGAGCTACCGAAGGGTGCGGAAAGGAGTGAAGAACACGGCAAGCATTTAGAAGTTTTGATAACCTGGACTCCGTCAGGTAAATTTTCATTTCTACAGAATCTATAAGAGTCCCTAAGAAGGAGACTCTTGTGAGTGGGGATAGAGAACTCTTTTCCTCGTTCACTTTCCACCCGTGCGACCTCAGAAATGCCATAACTATCTCTGTATGAGACTTGGCAACTTGAAAGCTTGACTCCTGTATCAGGATGTCGTCTAGATACGGAGCCACCGCTATGCCTCGCGGTCTTAGAACCGCCAGAAGTGAGCCCAGAACCTTTGTAAAGATTCTCGGGGCTGTAGCCAACCCGAAGAGAAGAGCTACAAATTGGTAATGCCTGTCTAGAAAGGCAAACCTTAGAAACCGATGATGATCTTTGTGAATCGGTATGTGAAGGTAGGCATCCTTTAAGTCCACTGTGGTCATGTACTGACCTTCTTGGATCATGGGTAGGATGGTCCGAATAGTTTCCATTTTGAAAGATGGAACTCTGAGGAATTTGTTTAAGATCTTTAGATCCAAAATTGGTCTGAAGGTTCCCTCTTTTTTGGGAACCACAAACAGATTTGAATAAAAACCCTGTCCTTGTTCTGTCCGCGGAACTGGATGGATCACTCCCATAACTAGGAGGTCTTGCACACAGCGTAGGAATGCCTCTTTCTTTATCTGATTTGCAGATAGCCTTGAAAGATGAAATCTCCCTTGTGGAGGGGAAGCTTTGAAGTCCAGAAGATATCCCTGAGATATGATCTCCAACGCCCAGGGATCCTGAACATCTCTTGCCCACGCCTGGGCGAAGAGAGAAAGTCTGCCCCCTACTAGATCCGTCGCCGGATAGGGGGCCGTTCCTTCATGCTGTCTTAGAGGCAGCAGCAGGCTTTCTGGCCTGCTTGCCTTTGTTCCAGGACTGGTTAGGTTTCCAGGCCTGCTTAGATTGAGCAAAAGTTCCCTCTTGTTTTGAAGCGTAGGAAGTTGATGCTGCACCTGCCTTGAAATTTCGAAAGGCACGAAAATTAGACTGTTTGGCCTTTGCTTTGGCCCTGTCCTGAGGAAGGGTGTGACCCTTACCTCCAGTAATGTCAGCAATAATTTCCTTCAAACCAGGCCCGAATAAGGTCTGCCCCTTGAAAGGAATGTTGAGTAATTTAGACTTCGAAGTCATGTCAGCTGCCCAGAATTTAAGCCATAGCGCCCTACGCGCTTGGATGGCGAATCCGGAATTCTTAGCCGTTAGTTTAGTCAAATGAACAATGGCATCAGAAACAAATGAGTTAGCTAGCTTAAGTGTTCTAAGCTTGTCTATAATTTCAGTCAATGGAGCTGTATGGATGGCCTCTTCCAGGGCCTCAAACCAGAATGCCGCCGCGGCCGTGACAGGCGCAATGCATGCAAGGGGCTGTAAAATAAAACCTTGTTGAATAAACATTTTCTTAAGGTAACCCTCCAATTTTTTATCCATTGGATCTGAAAAAGCACAACTGTCCTCAACCGGGATAGTAGTACGCTTTGCTAAAGTAGAAACTGCTCCCTCCACCTTAGGGACCGTCTGCCATAAGTCCCGTGTAGTGGCGTCTATTGGAAACATTTTTCTAAACATAGGAGGTGGGGAAAAAGGCACCCCCGGTCTATCCCACTCCTTGCTAATAATTTCTGTAAGCCTTTTAGGTATAGGAAAAACATCAGTACACACCGGTACAGCATAGTATTTATCCAGCCTACACAATTTCTCTGGTACTGCAACTGTGTTACAGTCATTCAGAGCAGCTAATACCTCCCCAAGCAACACACGGAGGTTCTCAAGCTTAAATTTAAAATGTGAAATCTCTGAATCAGGTTTCCCCGAATCAGAGATGTCACCCACAGACTGAAGCTCTCCGTCCTCATGATCTGCATATTGTGACGCAGTATCAGACATGGCCCTTACAGCATCTGCGCGCTCTGTATTTCTCCTAACCCCAGAGCAATCGCGCTTGCCTCTTAATTCAGGCAACCTGGATAATACCTCTGACAGGGTATTATTCATGATTGCAGCCATGTCCTGCAAGGTAAACGCTATGGGCGTCCCTGATGTAACTGGCGCCATATTAGCGTGCATCCCCTGAGCGGGAGGCGAAGGGTCTGACACGTGGGGAGAGTTAGTCGGCATAACTTCCCCCTCGTCAGAATCTTCTGGTGATATTTATTTTATAGTTAAAGACTGATCTTTACTGTTTAAGGTGAAATCAATACATTTAGTACACATTCTCCTATGGGGCTCCACCATGGCTTTCAAACATAATGAACAAGTAGTTTCCTCTGTGTCAGACATGTTTAAACAGACTAGCAATGAGACTAGCAAGCTTGGAAAACACTTTAAACAAGTTTACAAGCAATATAAAAAACGTCACTGCACCTTTAAGAAACACAAATTTTGTCAAAAAAAGGCAGTTACACTAACAAAATTTTTACAGTGTATGTAACAAGTTAGCAGAGCATTGCACCCACTTGCAAATGGATGATTAACCCCTTAATACCCAAAACTGAATAATAAAAGACAAAACCGTTTTTTTTTTTTTTTTCCAAACAGTCACAACAACTGCCACAGCTCTACTGTGGCTTTTTACCTCCCTCAAAAACGACTTTGAAGCCTTTTGAGCCCTCCAGAGATGTCCTGGATCATGCAGAGGGAAGCTGAATGTCTCTGTCAGTATTTTTATCTGCACAGAAAAGCACTAAAAAAGGCCCCTCCCACTCATATTACAACAGTGGAAAGCCTAAGGAAACTGTTACTAGGCAAAATTCAAGCCAGCCATGTGGAAAAAAAACTAGGCCCCAATAAGTTTTATCACCAAATACATATAAAAATGATTAAACATGCCAGCAAACGTTTTATATTACATTTTTATAAGAGTATGTATCTCTATTAATAAGCCTGATACCAGTCGCTATAACTGCATTTAAGGCTTTACTTACATTAGTTCGGTATCAGCAGCATTTTATAGCAAATTCCATCCCTAGAAAAATATTAACTGCACATACCTTATTGCAGGAAAACCTGCACGCCATTCCCTCTCTGAAGTTACCTCACTCCTCAGAATATGTGAGAACAGCCATGGATCTTAGTTACTTCTGCTAAGATCATAGAAAATGCAGGCAGATTCTTCTTCCAAATACTGCCTGAGATAAACAGTACACTCCGGCACCATTTAAAAATAACAAACTTTTGATTGAAGAATAAACTAAGTATAAAACACCACACTCCTCTTACGACCTCCATCTTGGTTGAGGCTTGCAAGAGAATGACTGGATATGACAGTTAGGGGAGGAGCTATATAGCAGCTCTGCTGTGGGTGATCCTCTTGCAGCTTCCTGTTGGGAAGGAGAATATCCCACAAGTAATGGATGATCCGTGGACTGGATACACTTAACAAGAGAAATAGGCATTTGATAAAAATATATATAAGAAATGTATTTACTGTTAGCAATATTGATAATGAAATTGCATTTCTAGTTGTCTGCTGCCCCCTAGTGGACTAAAACTAGTATGACAGCCAAACAAATTGATTGTTAGAGCCCAAACTTTCATTTGCCTAATAATTCTGCACTCCCTGTACATTTCTCGAGTTGTGGTAAATTAAGCAGAGAAAGTTTGTAATCCATATTGGGCATTGAATTAAAGTTATTGGCTAATGATATACTGTGCTGGGATTCTCATTTGTGTGAAGTATCTTGTATATTGTTTAACTAAGCACTGCTAAGTTAGCGGTCCATATTCTGGTATTTTATTGTGATTCACTGTGAATAAGGTTAAAGGGACACTGTACCAAAAAACATTTTTTCGTGACTCAGATTGAGCGTCAAATTTTAAGCAACTTTGTAATTTACTCCTATTATCAAATTTTCTTCATTCTCTTGGTATCTTTGTTTGAAATGCAAGAATGTAAGTTTAGATGCCGGCCCATTTTTTGTGATGATAGCAAGAGAACGAAGAAAAATTGATAATAGGAGTAAATTAGAAAGTTGCTTAAAATTGCATGCTCTTTCTGAATTACAAAAGAAAAAATTTGGGTACAGTGTCCCTTTAATTGTTAAGGGTATATTTTTATGATCTGTGGTATAGAATATTGTAAAGGAATAAGCGTGTTTAATTGATTCATAATCTAGTTTCTACATAAATATATTCATTCAATGTGTATATAAAGCTAACTAATCGAAGAATTTAGGAATAAATATTAATTTCAATTGTTTCGTATATACATTTTAATTGTAAGTTATTTTAAAGAATAATAATAAATAAATAAATAATTTTATAACCTGGTATATACCTTCAATTTTTAAAACATTTTTATCAATATAAATGTTTTTATTAAAATGTGCATATATGAGTGTAATACTTTATTTTAATGTGTTTTGTAAAGCTTTTTTTAACCCATACATTTTAATAAAGGTCTCAGGGTGTGCTAATCGTTCTAGCTCTATTTGGGCTTTTGCTTAAAAGCAACACATAACTTTCAACACTATTTAGCACAGCCACAATAGCCATCGAAAGTAATGGATGCACTAGAGCAATGTCAGCCACGCAAAACTTTCTTTGCTATATCTGATTTACCATGGACTTAATATCAAGTTGCGCACTAATATTAGCACAGTCCAGCGATACTGCTTATTGTGTCCTGTGCTAGCTTTAGCGCTCCACTTGTAATATGGCCCAGTATTTGATATTTGTATGCCAGTGTACACACACAACACAAACTGATAGTGTATAGGTTTTGATTTATTTTTCGTTTGTTTTGAAATATGTAGCCTGTATTTGGTATTTTGTGCACACACCAATAATAAAAAAAAATGATAGTTCTGAACAGAAAACATGAGATCAGCATGTAAATAAAGCATGCTTTGTGGTACTCTTTATTTATCATTTGAGTTACTACAGATGTAGTTATCTCAGCTCATCAAATTCCAACAGTTTTATAAATTGGCAAAAAAAGTGTATTTTAATTAAAATACAATAACAAAAAAGTAAACACATATTTTAGCCAAGCACATTTATATCTAGTGAGAAAAGCTTTGTACAGAAAACAAGTTCTTTATGAAGAGCAGTGGTAATCATGTGCACAGAAATGAGGCATTTTGACAGCACAAAAGGCAACAAACTCCCATAAACCATTTGAGGGACCAAATGACATGACATTCAGTCAATCGTCCCAGTAAATCTTTGGTAGCCAAGAGTGAAGTGAACATTTATTATTTATGTAGAACAGCTTAACATAAAACACAATCAGAACCAGCCAGTACAAATTGAACATGGAAAGTCTAAACTTCAAATAGTGATTTAAAATTTAGTAGGTTTAAAAATGGTGTTTTTAGTTAAGGATGGTTTATTTTGAGGAACAATCTAGCACTCCAAACATAGTAAGTTTTCACAACATAATTACATTTTGTCTAAACCAAAAAGACCAGTACCATTTTATTTTAGCCTTTGGTTTTAGAATAATGAATACAGCTAGGTCTTGGAAGATAATACTGTAAGATGGGACATGAAGAACACCAGATATATGCATTAAACTTCCTCTTCAAAAGTAAACATGGGCAGACTCAATGAACTTTCTAGTTCTTTCTTGCTTTCAAAATCAATGTTTCTAATAATAATCATAACAAGCAAGACCTGTAGTCTTCAGAATAATAATTATTCACATAAAATATATATTTGTGTAACTTAAAAAAATAGGTTTTTAAATGTTTGTTGAAAAGAAAATTTGGATTTTTACATAATCTTTTAAGCAAGACATTTTTTATTCTCTGCACAAATGGTGCATTTTAGAATTTTTACTAATATGTACATGCTTTGGAAAAATGTGGAAACTGAATTCTTTATTCATATTTTTCTACTTCAACGTCATGCAAATCCCAAATATTCTTTACTTGGACAAATTTATGTTCACTCAAGTAACATGTTTGATATAACTAAAAGTAAATTTATAATTAAAAACACACAAATTCTTCAACAGAACATATGAAGCAGATATAGTGATATTGCACAGTCATTTTCAATTTTTCAAAATAAATGTGGTATTTTTTAAAAAAAATCTCTTTACTACAAGAATGGTAAGCAGTTTGCCAACTGTGGCATCTGGTAAAAATACAAAACAAAGTGACTCCTTGGATCTCAAGAACAAAGTTAATAGTGAAATGAAGGCAATACAAATAAATAATGATGTTATACTTCCTTAGAAGTGGATCAAGGACAGCATTTTTTTTTCTTCTGCTCTTGTCCAGTAATAGCAGGGCTTTTAGCTCATCACCAGATAAAGTGCTGAAAGCCTTTCTAGCATTGATAGGGTTAAGGAACATTAAACGTGTAACCACACTGATTGTGTTTACAAAATAGTTGTGTCAGGAATTACACACCCACAGACAGTGAGGCACACAGATACACGGTGAGGCACACAGACACACAATGATCTGATGGCTCATGGAACTGGATAATATATTTGGGATATGTCATTAAATAAAGCAAGGTCTGGGTACTAATTTTGCCAAATTTAGGAGAACAAACATATGATAAATCCTTTTGTGGCAAAGACATAATGCATACTGGGCAACAGGCTTGGAAGAACTACAGAAATATTTATGCTCTCAGCATGAAACCCAGCACCCAGAAAAACTGAGCCCTAAATGAACAGAGATTCAGATTTCTGCGACTCCACAGATGTTTTAAACCCCTCTTTTGGATTCCCCTCATCATAATGATATAATTATGCTGACTCATCTTCTCATACCAGCAGCACAGGGATGGGTTCTCTGGACAGTGTAAAATAAATGTCATTAACCATGAAGCACAAACTAGCATTAGGATGTATGGTGCAATGATTCAGCTGCATTAACTTAAACAGTTGTCAAGCCTAAAGCCTTGGCCGTGGGGCCACAGTATTGTTTTAATCTATCCATCACCAATTGCCAACTTAGAACACACAGACTGTACATCTTCTTTGTAACTGCCTAATTCTCTATGTCTATGTTTTTTCATCTGTATTAATATGTAGGTTTGTGGCACTTGTCTTTTGCTTTTAATAAAGTTATTGCTATTTTAATGTAGAATTATATCGTAGTATATTTTTGGTATAATATTTATTTACAAGTTCTGTGAATAATATTTTTTTTATGTTTATTGTGACCCCTGATCTTAAATGTTGGGCACATTTATATTACCTAAACTCGTGGGTACATTTGTAGATCAGGTCATTTAAATCCAATGCAGTGCTCCTCATATAGAGACTGGCTCCTCGGTGCTACTGTCATGAGCAATATTTCAGCCTTTGTAAAAAATGTATTATTGCACAACTTATTAAACGTTGTCAATGACAATGCTGTTAACTGCACCTTAACTGCAGAAAAGCCTCAGACTATGCTGGAAAGTAAATACCATACTGTTAATTGCTATGTCCTTCTTCGGGTTTAAATGTGGCCTGCGGCTGAGCTTTTATATAAAGCAGGGCATCAAAACCTAGCTATGAGCCCAAGACAACAGATGCCAAGAAGCAGCACATCTATGAACAATCAAATTGTGTTAATATTTTGCTTCCAGGGTGAACTTTTATGTCAAATGGTTTAAGATCCATAAGATTACTGTTACTTTCCCTTTATTATTCAATAATGTTATCCAATGAGCTGATAGTAATAACAATACTAGATAGTAGCAAACTGTATTCGCTATCCTTCTATTAAAAAGTATATCTTTTCTTTTTAATTGCTTTGAATTGGTCTTTGTACTCCGTAACATATGATCTTCCTTTGTTTAATAAAAATGTTTGAGATCAATCTAATTAAATCCTGTGTTTCTGGGTCAGGGTATATATGTAATACTAGCCTCAGTCCTGGTAATTCCAGGATAATAAACTGGTTGAATGTATCTTTGTTTTTTTATTTCAAACACTCATTCCTGAGGCCCCTTTATAAAGCACCAAGGCATGGAGCATATACTGTAACAGACAGGCTTCATAATACTCAGCTGTGCTTCACACTACAGCATATTAATTATAACCGGCTCCCAAACATGCAATATTATTTAAATACTTGCACTCATCTCCCTTTTATCCCATCAGTTTCCCAGGAATAGAACTTGGTGCCCTTATGCAGGTAGTACAGAGAAGTCATATCTTATGCTGCTCTTCTTATTTTACTTAATTCCACTTTAAAGTCACACAGATACAAGCTTTTTTTTCCCTGTGAGGGTGTCCTGCTGTGGACAGATAGTCTATTTGAGTGACAGAGCTGTGTAAATATCCTTAGAAAGAAGGAACATTTCTTATCTAATCAGGTGGAGGACAAAAGATCCAAATGGTGATAAATATAAATATATGTATATATTTTCTTCTTGGGGTTCTCTGAATTTCTATCTATCTGGGGCAAAAGGGAAAGTCCCCTTGATTTTTTACTGACAGATATTTGATGCTAAATTCAAGTTCACTCCTCTTCCTCTTCTTCCTCCTCCTCTTCCTCCTCCTCCTCCTCTTCTTCTCCCTCCTCTGGCGCCATCACTTCCACAATGAGCTCTGCAGTGCAGGCCACTTCTCCTTGGCTGTTGATAGCTTTGCATTTGTATTTGGCATCGTCATCCCCACAGACCTCGGAGATTGTAAGGGAGCAGTTACCATCCTCATCATAATCTATTTGAAAGTGGCGAGACTCCTTGATGGGTTGGTCATCTTTGTACCAAATGACTTCTGGATCAGGATGACCTGCAGGATTGTGCAAGGGCAGAAGTTAGTGGATCACAAACAAGTCTCACATATATAAAAATATTTTTTTTCCCTAAATATTGTTTAAACAATCGGATAATAAAAGGGATATTAAACAGTGCTAGGCATAATGATGTATTCAAAGCAAACTTTAGCCTGAGATTAGTATGTAGATGCATTTTCTACAATTATATTAGTTGTTTCAATGTAGAAGATATAAGTGTAAAGGTTTATTTCTATAAAGTACTTTGGTTTTTAAAAAGTAATGAGTGCCACACTGCCACCATTTTTAAACTTCAGTTTCCCCCTCATCTATCTCTTCGGCTTAGGACAATTAGAAACAGATATAAAACAGGCAATAAAAAAGAGTGTGCAAACAAGCCTGTGTGAAAACACTTGTAGATAATTACACAGTTTTATTGCCTGTTTAATATCTGTCTCTAATTGTCCTCAGCAGGAGAGATAGATAAGGAGGATTAAAAAAAAAATTAAAAAAAATATTAACCATGGCAGCTCCCCTTACTTTAACTCAAAATGTTGCAGGAAAAAAAGATTTATCCTTACTTGATAAATCTATTTCTTTCTGAATATGGTGAGTCCACAAAGAGGCAAAGAGCACCACAGCCAAGCTGTTAAGTATCACTCCCCTTCCCACAAACCCCAGTCATTCGACCGAAGGGAAATGGAGAAAAAAAAGGAGAAACACAAGGTGTAGAAGTGCCTGAGGTTCAGTCAAAAAATAACTGTCTTAAAATAAAGGGTGGGGCCTTGGACTCACCATATCCGGAAAGAAATAGATTTATCAGGTAAGCATACATCTTGTTTTCTTTCCTAAGATATGGTGAGTCCACGGCTTAATCAATTACTGTTGGGAATCAATACCCAAGCTAGAGGACACAGATGAATAGGGAGGATAAGACATGCAGACCTAAACAGAAGGCACCAACACTTGAAGAACCTTTCTCCAAAAAGAAGCCTCAGTCGAGACAAAAGTATCAAATTTGGAAAAAGTATGCAGAGAAGACCAAGTTGCAGCCCTGCACATTTGTTCTACAGAAGCTTCATTTTTGAAACCCCAAGGAGAAGAAACAGCTCTAGTGGAATGAGCCGTAATTCTCTCAGGAGGTTGCTGACCAGCAGTCTCATAAGCAAAACAAATTAAACTTCTCAACCAGAGGGAAAGAGAAGTAACAGAAGCTTTCTCACCCTCACGTTTCCCAGAGAAACAAACAAACAGGGCAGAAGACTGGCGAAAATCCTAGACGCCTGAAAATAAAAAGCACGCACAACATCCAAGTTGTGCAACAAACATTCCTTATGAAAAGAAGAACTAGGATATAGAGAAGGAACAACAATTTCCTGATTAATATTTCTGTACGAAATCACTTTTAGGAAGGAAACCTAACTTAGTACGAAGAACCGCCTTATCGGCATGAAAGATAAAATAAGGCGAATCACACTGCAAGCTGAGAGTTCTGAGAGTCTCCGAGCAGAAAAGATAGCAACAAGAAACAAAACCTTCCAAGGTAACAATCTAATATCTATAGAATGCAATGGCTCAAAAGAAGCCAGCTGCAAACACCTTGAGAACAAGGTTAAGGCTCAAAGGAGGAGTAACAGACCTAAACACAGGCCTGATTCTGACCAAGGCCTGACAAAAAGATTGCACATCTGGCACGTCCGCCAGACGCTTAAGAAGCCAAAAAGGTAGTGCAGAAATCTGACCCAACAGGGTACTGGTTGACAAACCCTTCTCTAGACCTTCCTGGAGAAAGGACAAAATCTTAGGAATCCTGACCCTACTCCAAGAGTAGCCCTTGGATTCACACCAAGAAAGATATTTGTGCCATAGTTTATGGTAAATATTTCTAGTAACAGGCTTGTGAGCCTGAATCACGGTCTCAATGACCGACTAGGAAAAACCATGCTTAGACAGGACTAAGCGTTCAAACTCCAAGCAGTCACCTTAAGAGAAACGAGATTTGGATAAAAGAAGGCACCCCGATCAGAAGGTCCTTCCTCAGAGACAGTTTTCAAGGTGGGAGAGGCAACATCTCCACTAGGTCTGCATACCATATCCTGTGAGGCCATGTATGGGCTATTAGACACACCTACGCTCTCTCCTGTGTGATACGAGAAATGACTCATGGAAGGAGAGCAAACGAAGGAAACCTGTAACCCAGCCTGAAATCCCAAGGGACCGCCAGAGCCCCTATCAGAGCGGCCTATGGATCCCTTGATCTTGAACCCTACCTTGAAAACGTGGTATGCTGCCAAGACTCCATCAGATCCAGCTCCGGCAACCCCATTTGAGGGTTAAGCTGGAGAATACTTCTGGGTGGAGTTTCCAATCCCCGGGGAAAAAAATCTGTCTGCTCAGAAAATCCTCCTCCCAGTTGTCTACTCCTGGAATGAGGATGACAGATAGACAGCCATTGTGAGCTTTCACACACTGAATAATTCGAGCCACCTCCTTAATGGCTAAGGAACTCCGAATTCCTCCCTGGTGGTTGATGTAAGCCACTGAGGTTCCGTTGTCCGACTGGAACCTGATAAACTGGGCAAAGTACAGTTGAGGCCAAGCCATCAGAGTATTGTAAATTGCTCCAAACTCCAAGATGTTTATGGGAAGAGCAGACTCCTCCCAAATTCAGAATCCCTGCACCTGTAAGAGTCCCAGACTGCTCCCCAGCCCAGCAGGCTGGTATCCGTGGTCACAATCACCCAGGAAGGTCTCCGGATTTATGTTCCCTGAAACAGATGTTTCTGAAAAAACCACCACGGTGTGTCGACTGAGCTATATTTCCCTCTTGACGGACGGTACTCTGAGAAACTTGTTAGACACTTCAGGTTTAGAATAGGTCAGAAAATTCCCTCTTTTTTGGGAACCACGAATCGATTGGAATAGACACCTAGACCCTGTTCCTGTACTGGGACTGGAACTATAAGTCCCAGGGAGGAAAGATCCTGTACAAATTTTGAGAATGCCTCTCTTTTTATCTGATCTGCAGATAAATGAGAGAGAAGTAACCTGCCTCTGGAAGGAAAGGCATCAAGTCTTTTTAATAACCCTGAAATACTATGACCGCAGCCTATCTGGGACATCTCGTATCCATGTTTGAAGACAAACATGAGAGAATCAACCCCCACTTGGTCCGAACCCGGATTGGAGGCAACTCCTTCAGGTCTTTCATCTTATCTTGACAATCAGGACCTAACAAGGTATTACTCTTGGAAGGAAGCGCCAGAAGCTTGGACTCAGGGGAAAAATTCACTGACCAAGACATATAGTTGCAACGCCCCGTGGGCTAGCACATTGAAGCTAGATATCTTGGCAAACCAGCTGAAAGACTGGCATGGTAGCATCAGAAAAATAAGAATTGGCTAGTTTAAAAGCCCTAATTCTGTTCTGGATCTCCTCCAAAGGAGTCCCTATCAAAATGGAATCAGACAAATCGTTGCACCAATAGGATGCCGCACTTGTTCCATGTAAGCCTCCAGCTTAGTCCATTGATCCTGAAAAGAGTAGCTATCCTCTCTAGGGATCATAGCTTTCTCAGTCAAAGAAGAAATGGACCCTACTAGTTTAGGTACCGTGTGCCACTCCTAGTCACTCCTAGCATGGACTGGGACAGGAAAACCTTCCACAGAAGAATCCTAGTATTTAAGTTCCCACAGGAACATGGCCCTCAATTCCCCCTGTATTTGTCTGTAAAATTTTGTCTCTTATTGTATTGTTTCTCTGTTGTACTTTTATCCTTGTACCCATGGGCAGCGCTGCGGAATCTGTTGGTGCTTTATAAATAAATAAATAATAATAATAATATATAAAGTTTACTAGATTCTCAGGGTTGATAACGACAGGCATATCGGAGTCGCCCCAAATAAGCAAAAACCTCCCTTAACAAAACTGAAGGTGTTCAAGCTTAAATCTGAAGAATACTACTTCAGCATCAGATGAAGGAATTATACTGTCCGCATCTGAAATTTCACCCTCAGAGTCTACCGGCATATCCTCCTCATCAGGATTGAGGAGGATTGAGGGCAACCTGTGTAGTAAGGTGGAACAGAAACCTTACTATGTGAATCTCTAATTTTCCTCTTGCATGTTCCCTTTAACATAGGAACATAAGATAATGCCACAGATACCACAGAAGAAGATCGCTGTATCACAAAATCTATAAGCAAAAGCACCCCTCCAGGAGACTGAGAGGAATCGCATGGCACTGCATGTGATGCCATTGAGGCTTGGGACATTAGAGGAGAAAGCTGTGGCATTGCCTAAACAGCATCATCCTGGGAGACATTGGGCTCAGAGACAACACTCTATCTCTTCATTCAAGCGATCTAGCTAAATATTGCATAGTTGGACAATCTTATTCAATGTAAAGCAACATTTAATAAACCTTCAAATATTAAATTGTGATGGAGAAATTAACATTTTAATCTTGAAATGTACTCCAGCCGTTGTGTGCAAAAAACATCCTGCTTACATCTAGCCTGCTGAAAAATCTGCATCCAAGCATTCTTAAAAATCAAAAGGCATAATTGTCTGACTATTGCTAATTGTAGCAATAACACTGTCAGGCCTGAGGCTGCTTCCCCACCAGAAGAAAAGGGACTTAGATGACCGTCATCTATTTTTTAGCACGCCCAAATATGCCTGACATAAGCACAGAGAGAGACAGAGCTCTGAGATTCAGAGAATTATTAAGAAACACTGGGATGTGTTAGCTAGATGTAATCCGAATATAGCAGAATTCCAAGTTCATCCGATGCCAGCCTTTAAAAAAGGTATGAATATCCAAAAGAAATTGATAAAAGCAGATGTGGGCCCTAGAGTTAAAACTAGCCCCCGGATATATATTACCTCTAAAAATGAGGGTTGTTATCCCTGTCTAGGATGTTTGTGTTGTAGTAACATGACTAAAGGTCCCATATTTTATCACCCACACAATGGGTGATAAAAAAAAAATGACACTTCCTTCTCACATACATACGGCGTGCCTGCATACTGCCATAGTGTCAATCCTACTGAGGATCTATGTGTCCCTTTAATGTGCAAACCTTAAAGTGCTAGCCTCCTACCAGAAGATCTAAAATGCACTTACCTGCAATCTAGCTGTCCGGCAGTCAGACGGTTCACCCGGCGTGAGAAAGGAAGCCACTCCTTACAGAGACCTCTGAAAAAAGAAAGGACAGAGTAACCCTACTCTGGCTTTCTATACCAGGGCAGCAAGATGTTAGAAAAACGCAGCAAAGCCCACTTCACAAGTTCCTAACTGCTTAAAAGCCACCACTGCCCTACTGATGAGACTAACGTGGAGTATGGGTATACCCAATCTTGAGAGGAAAGATCAGAGCAAACCTACTTTGGCTTTCAAAATAATAAAATCTTGAATGAAGTGAAATAAATCCAATTTTCTTCAGACACCAAAACTTCACCTCCTCCATGCACTGAAGGCAAAGAGAATGACTGGGGTTTGTGGGAAGGGGAGTGATACTTAACAGCTTGGCTGTGGTGCTCTTTGCTTCCTCCTGCTGGCCAGGATTGATATTCCCAACAGTAATTGATGAAGCTGTGGACTCATCATATCTTAGGAAAGAAAGGTTTTTAACTATACATAATTAAACATTTCATATTACAATCTCATACTGTTTAATATCCATTTACAACGTCTGCATTGTCCTTAATTATGCACATCATATATAGACATAAAAAGACAGAAACACTGGTTGTGCTTTGACCAATATGCAAAATCTATTTATAAAACTCAGTGAGATAAAAATAAATATATACTATATATATATAGAAACATAGATAATGACGGCAGATAAGAGCCATAGGCCCAGCAAGTGTTAATTATCTTATCTAGTTTGTAGGATATTAACAAAATTCAGGGACAAATGCCTCCAATGTGCTGAATTGAGTACAGTATTATATAAACACTATGTAGGTTGTGGAGAATTTAAAGAAATACACATTATAAAATTAAACTTTATTGATAACCATATTAAAATTCCTTGAAGAAAAGGGAAACAAGGTGAATACATATAATTCCTTCCTGTTATCTGATCAAAGGGTTAACTCTCTTTACTACCCTTTGGCAACATCACAGAAGTACAGGAAGGATACAAACAAGGGAACATGGGCCACGGGCTTAGGGCATACACGTGCAAAAGTGACAGTTTTTATGTGGTATATTTCTGCTACCGCTGAATACATAGGAGTATACCTCCACTATAAATATGAAAAGTTACTTAACACTCCCTCATATATTGAATATCGATACCTTCAAGACGTCCATTGGTAAGTAACTATTAATTATTTTATAGCCCACCTATATTTAGATGGTAGTGATGATTAATCGACTCCATGAAGTATATATATCAATTTCTTATCAGTCAGTAACTATAAATCTTAGTCACACCACCACATACAAAATTGTTCTTACAGTATGGTACTGCTCTCTGTTTACATATATAAAAAAGTATCAGTGTATCAAAGGGTCATTTGCAAATAATCAATTGGTCATCAAATTATCCACAACCTACATATTCTTTATCTAGTTTGTAGGATAGCCTTATGCTTATCCCAGCCATTCTTAAAGTCCCCCACAGTGTCTGTCATTACTACCTCTTGTGGGAGTTTATTCCATGAATGAATCGCCCTTTCTGTAAAGAATTATGTGTGTATATATATATATATATATATATATAGTAGTACAGAAGTCAGCACTCATTGGTCATGTGTAATAAAACTTAGCATTTAATAGCCATATTTAAAAACAACAAACGTTTCTAAGCCTAACTGACCTCTTTATCAATGCAAATACACAAATCTTACCTCAGATTCAACGTATAACTCCCATTTCACAAAAAAGATCTTGCTGATTCAGATCACATACCAAGAAATTTAAAATCACTAGCACACAAATCACAGCAAATTCACAACTAGGTGTAATGGGTTGTTATTTTTTTAGTTTATGAGAAAAATACATGACTAATCATCAAAATCATGAAGCTGAGAAAGGAGAAAAACTCACAAGCTCACCATTGGGGATTTACAGAAAAAATAAGCCAAATATAGTATATCACTCAAAACAAAGTATTTATGGTTGGCTAAGAGACATTTTAATCAAGTCTAAGTAGTAGTAAGGAAATAACCGTTGCTCAGGGATTCTATTATGAAGCAAAGTTACATTTATCCAAACTCTTGAGGACTGAGATTGAGGAAAATGTAGTCCACTTGACACACAAACCTTCCTTAACATACCTAGTGATGACCGCTGCAGTCAGAGCTGAGGTCCAGAGATAGCGCCCCTCCTGTGCACTGACATGCTGCTACTTATTAATATATGCATAAAGAACAGCAGAGTTGGCTATGGGGCAATGAAGCTCCTACATTCTGAATGGCTGCCCTGTTGGATCCACCCCAGCCTCCTCTCTCTCTACAGAAGCTTGTGCACAGTAAAAGGTTAAAGCCTGCATGTGGGTAAATTAATGTTAATGAAATGCTTAAGTATATATAAAAAAAAACTTTGCTGTGCCCTAGTTGCCCAGTTACATTTTGTACTCGTCCCGGAAGAGTTATTGTGATGCATCTGGTGACCTAAACCTCAAGTTCTGCACACTTCAAAAGCACATGTGCGCTTGTAGAAAAAAGAAATGTGTGCACAAGCCTTACAGGAGAGAGCGCTGTTCACTTACTTAGGATGTGCTAGCAGGGCAGCTTTATCCATTATAATGTTAACACAACATACATAAACTTTGATCTTTAGTTGGGATTAGAAGCTACTGAAAACTTGAGTTAAATGTTTATTGATTTGTTGAGCATTTTCGCATATGGCTAAATGAGAAGTTGTACAATGTCCCTTTAAGCTCTGTTCCCATTAATACTCTATGCAAGCCCCAAAGTATCAGATGTAGACTGAAGTCTACAGATTCCTACTTGCTTCTGTTTTTGTAATGTGGCTTTTCCTATTCAGGGGAGGGGGAGCTCTTCCTGCTTTCTCAGCCACTTCCAATGGGTGTCCCAGCCTAGCCTTATCCTAAGTGCTAAACTGGGAGCTTGTAAGTAAGTTTAGATCAGAATCTGTGCATATTCTTCTTTATAATAGTGTCTATGACATGCAGTTATTTGAAAATTAGTCTATACTGTCCCTTTAAAGTGATATGTAAGGAATGTATTAGTGAAGCTATGCATATATATCTATGCATGCACAGATATTGTATATCGCAGACCTCCCAACTGTCTCTATTTGAGAGGGACAGTCCCTGATTCTGAGCTCTGTCCCACTGTTCCTCTGAGACAGCCAAATGTCCCTATTTGCAGAATTTCCCTTGGCTACAGCTATGGAGCACCTAGGCAAGCCCACAAACTGCCAAGACACAGCAACTGTCCACACAGACTCTCCCACAAACCTACCCACTAACCATCCATGATCCTACCCCTCCCATTATCGCTCCACCAACAAAATGGTAATAGGCCCCATCAAGCTCCTGAATCCATGATACCCAGTATTAAATGTCGGGAGGTATGTAATATGCAGGATTTTTTGTAATAATCAACATCAAAATGTACTTTTATAATATAGAATTCATACCATTTGACAAGCAGCCTGTCTTCCCACTTCCAAGTTTTTTCTTCAGTGATGAAATGGGAAGTATATTTGCATTATAGGCAATACAGAGGGCTTTACAGCATCTCATTGGCCCGTCACTGCAATAAATTACTGTAAAGGGGGTGGATGGATGCTTGCAAAAAAGTTATAAATTATATATATATATATATATATATATATATATATATATATAAATAAAATCCATAGTGATATAGTGGTATTTGGATTTTCATTAAGAGGCAGCTGAAACCAGGGGTCCTCTTGGTTCCATTGTGTACAGGTGAGAACTTAAAAGTCAGCCATGGATGTAACATTTGTTATATATAATAATTCACATCCCAGTAGCTAAGAAATAAACATGAGATTGGAGTACAATGTCAATGCAGGAAAGGTGGTGTTTCAAGCATTTAATTCTAATAATACACTGTAAAGAGTGCAACAACTCACCATGGATGAGAGTTTCTGACAGAACAAGATAAATATATATAAATGTACATACAAATATACTGTACATATATAGACGTGTTGTTGTTAAATTCAGTTCTTTATTATGATCTTATACCAATCCATGTTATAGAACCAATTACATCTGATTGAGTCAGCTTCCATTTTTGGAGATGCACATTATATTTTATATTCTTTAAAGGTATGTAGGGTATTTGTATATACACAAAGGAGAAGAAAAAAAACTAGCTCAGTAAATATGATGCAATTACAAACTGCAACTTTCTGGGGTTTATATATAGATACATATACAAATACCTAAACATGCACATGATTACACAAGCACAGTTAAGCACTTATTCATATAGGTTCACACAACTGGCAACTAATTACCTTCAATCCTGCAGTCAAATCTAGCTGCACTTCCTTCTACAACTTCAATATCCAGAATAGTCTTGGTAAAACATGGTTTTATGGGGGGCTTCTCCTCTGACACAGATTCCAGGAAGGCCTGATTATTATCTTCTGCAGAACAGAGACAAAGCAAAATTACTCAAGTGAGCGCAATGAGTAGGAGGTATAAGATATTAAGAAACATCTTAAAGCAGCTAATAAAGACTCTCTTATGGTAACATCATCATAATAAAGCTAAAAGTAACATAAAATTAATTGCAACATGTGTCCCTGCATTCCATTTAAATCAACTGCTTTTAGTGATAATTTGTTTATGAGTAACTAGTCCTAAAGCCCTTTCACACGGGCCATTTTTTGCAGTACAGCGGTTCCACCCCTTGCGCTCTCTCCCTCCCCCTCTCTTTTGCTCTCTCTCTCTCTCTCTCTCCCCCTCTTTTGAGCTTTTTCTCTCCCCCCTCTCTTTTGAGCTCTCTCTCTCCCCCCTCTCTTTTGCACTCTCTCTCTCTCCCCCTCTCTTTTGTGCTCTCTCTCTCCCCCCCTCTCTTTTGTGCTCTCTCTCCCCCTCTCTTTTGAGCTCTCTCTCTCCCCATCTCTTTTGAGCTCTCCCCTTCACGGCCATTCACACCCAGGCACGCCCCTTCACGTCGGCCATGCCCCTGGTCACGCCCACTTCTGACGCAGATCTTCAGCTAGGGACTCAAAGGCCAGGTGTGTTTGTCCTTGTGCTGTCTCTACTGCGCATGACAGCTTCAGACAAACACACTTGGCCTTTTATTATATAGGATAGTGTTACATAGTGTTTACATGAAAAAGAAAGTTATACAACTCAAGTGTCATGTGGAAACTGAGCAGCGTATAGCTAATGTTTAAGACATTGTAAATGTTGTGTGGCTTGTGCTGGCTATAATGGGGGCTACATGTGGCCTATTCGGGTGTGGGGCAGAGCAGCATGTGGTCTGAAAAGGGGACAAAATATTATATGGCCCATGAGTAACTAGAGGGGAGTAAACCAGGGAATTAATCTTCCTCCTCTGTAAGACAAACTTGTCTCGTGTTTGCAGTTCCTCCCATCACTTCCTTCCTGATCAGAAATATGGGTAAGTAGCAGGAAGTCAAAAGAGAAAGCACAGCAAGGACTGCCAAAGGCTAGTGAAGGACAGCACATCAGCATGGGGATAAGCTGCTGCCAATGTACTAGGCATGGGCATAAATACACAGCAGTAATTGTACATTTGTATATGGTTGTCCTAAGGAGTTTCACAGATCCTTAGATAATGAAAGGACATTGAGCATGAGATACTTAACAGAAGCTGGTAAGAAAAGTAATTGTAGAAGAGGATATATCTGGTTGAGATTGACAGAGGGTGTTATCTGTGTACAGGTGATGCTAAAACGCAAATCATTTGATGAAGGATCATGGAGATTATGTAAAGAGTGAAAAGGAAGGGGACCTAGAACTGAGTGTTGAGACACCCAGGGGGTAGTCTTAAATTGGCAGAAGATGTGCAGAAAAGGAAACATTAAAGGTACGGAAAGATAGGTAGGTAGAGAATCATGAGAGTGTCACAAATGCTAATGGAGTGCTGGAGTTGACGCAGATAAGGCAGGATAAATTACCTTTAAATAGGTAATTTGTCATCATTCTCTGGAATGTTGGCGATGAAAGACAGATTGCATTGGGACAAGATGGGAATATTTTTTACATAAATGTATGCAATACGTGTTTAAGAAATGATATTATGTTAGTTTTATACATCATCCTCTTTAACAGGTGTCAATAAGTTTATATTTAGCTTGGTTGTTTGTAGCCATGTTTATAATGGTATTTTGTTTTAAAAGTGGTTGGTAAGAGGCAGTTGGTAATAGGTGGGTGTGAGCGGAGGAGAGCATTCAAAGTGGGAAAGAAATCAGGATTAGAGGATAGAGATGACATGAAAACTGAAAGCAGTTTTACTTAAGAAGCTTAATGTGTGTATTCTCCAATACAGCTATGTATCATGGAAACATTTTTTAGGTAGCATCTCTGCATAGTATGCCATGGCTGGGGATGAGCGCATAGCTCAGCCTGTAGTTGAAGGCGACACATTGTCAAGAGTATAGTATAGCTAGGGAGTTATAATGGAAGATGGACAGCTCAGGACAAGAGATGAGAAGACATGACTGAGAGAAGATGGTATTAGAGAGTTTGAAACGTGAATTTATCAATTTGAGATTTCTGTAGAATTTTTAAAGGGATTAGTTTGTGTTGATGGTCCATGTCAAATCAACACTGTACTCAAAATTTATCATGCACAAAAATGTTATTTAAAATCTATTTAAATTTAAACTGAAACTAATACTGCAGTATTGGTTTTGTACTTCCTACTAATCATTACTGGCTGATAAGGACAGATGTCACTACTACTTCACTGGTTGAGGGTAGTACTTGTCTGCAAGTATAATAAGAAATCATTGATTTATTTAGGCCAGGAACATTAAAAAAAATACATTTTTAAAAATGCCTTCTTTTAGTTGGAAAAAAAAAGAAAATTAAAATGTTGATTTAAGAGAAGATGATCAGAAGGAAATTGGAAGTTGGTGAATTTTAAGACAGAACGATGGTGGCTGGAAATCAGACCAAGCAAGTTGCGTATAAGAAATATGATATGATAGAAATATTCAAGTGCATTAAGGAATTTCATACTTCTCTGGAGAACACAGTGTTCCAAAAAACAAACAAAGTGTAAGAACAAAGAGTCGTGATTCATAACTGTGGATATGTAGAATAGTCTTCCAGGATAAATGTTAGACACACAGAACTGGAATTCAAGAATGCCCAGAAAATGTACTTAACTCAAGATTAATTAACACCTTAGACCAAATATGGGCCTTCTGATTTATATGTTATTATAACTGCTTTCATCACACAGGAAGTGCTATAAATAGTATCAAATTAGAAAATATTACTTTTTTGAACATGAAAAATGGGCAGAAAATGGCTGACTGTTTTAATGATAAATCTGTCACCCTCATTTAAAACAATATGTGTAACTAAATGCTTCTGATTTTTTTTCTATAAAACAGATTGTTTCCTACAATCCCAGGACTGTGATCATTGAAAATCATATCAATGTGATGTAGATATTAGACCACTTTTCCCTTAATAAATACCTAAAAAAGAAATGGACTTGCATAGAAGTAGTTTTGCAATACACATTTGTATAGCTCCCAGGAGTTTTTATCATAACTCTGGCACATAATCCATCAAGCAAAAGCAGGTAGGTCACACACAAGCACACTCCCTGATAGCTCATTCTCTTATCCTGATCTCTGTCACCACTGATTCACGATGTGGGAACAAGCATGCATACAACTTCTGTACTTTCTGCAAGCTGCCTGCACAGTATAACAAAAATGGGTGACAACTTACTAAAAGCAGAATACTAGTGTGCGTTTTAAATTTGACTTTTATATCGGTCCCATTTTTATACTTAATGTACTCTGGATTTGAAAGAAGTTTGCCATTAAGATTAAAACTGTGATTAAAGTGATGGTAAATCCAACAAATGCTAGGATTTACCATCACTAAAAATCAAGTGGAGGTTAAGTGATGAGATATGAAAAAAAGGGTGCTAAACTCACCCTTTCTGTGTTGTTGCACAGCACTAAACTCTGCGGCTCCGGCCGCCCATGGCACATCGCTCTTCTACCAATGAGGTGCCGCTTGCACCTCTAAACCAATAGCTGTGCGTGCATACAGAACACTGTCAGTTGACACGCACCGCTATTGGTTCAGAGGTGCAAACGTCACCTCATTTAAAGAGATCAAATTGCCCTGGGTGGCCAGAGCCAATGCGTTTAGCGCTGTGCAACGGCACAGAAAGGTTGAGTTTAGAACCCTTTTTTACATATCTCATCACTTAAACTCAACTTGAATTTTAGTGATGGTAAATCCTAGTATTTGTTATACGCTTGGATTTACCATAACTAAGATTAAATCAAACAATAGCAGCAAATGTTCATTAAAATACTATTAAAACTGCAATTCTTGAATCCCATCAAGTCTAAGTCATTTTTGTCCTTTTTCCACAAGACTCATCCTGTTACAGAGCAAGAAAACATTATTTAAAGGGACATTAAAATCAAAATTAAACCTTCATGGTTTAGATAGAGCATGTAGTTTTAAGAGACATTCAAATTTACTTCCATTATAAAATTGTGCACAATATTTTCATATGCATCATTTCTGAGGGACCAGTTACTACAGAGTATGTGCAGGAGTTTACATATGACTCTGTGATTGGTTGACTGTCGCATAATACAAGGGTCCGGCAAAATGAAATACATTTTGAAAATTTGCCCCATTATATGCACTTGTGGATTATGTAATTCTGCTGTACTTAATGGTCCTTTAAGCTCTTCAGCTTTCTATAAAGCTAGACATCTGAGATATCATCTTATTTTTACCATCATTAGCTTCTGGCTCTATTGATAAAGGACTGGTTGGGGAACTTCCAGAAGACTTTCTTGCAGTTGCACCAGAGATCATGGCCATGGAAGAGAGTCGTCCTATCGCCCGCACTGCATGCCCGGTTTTCTGAAAAATAAAGTTTAGTCTGCCAACCCAAGCGTATACTCATGAGTGATACATCTAGGAATGATTCATTTACACGGAATTAATTAAAACAAATATAACCAATCAATCTGGACAGATCAACATACTGTGATTCCTTGTCTGTTATTATTTAATACAATAAAAATAGTGTGAAAATGTAATTAATTACTTCCCTCTTGCTAAAGAGATGCAGATTACAATGACCAAATGTTGTATGAATGATGAATACTGGGGAAGATGAGATATGATAGACCAAGAAAATACTGCATTACCTGCCATTTCCTCCGTGCCATGTATTTCTTCATCCTGTCTTTAGACAGTTTTTTGGCCTCCATGGTTTTTGTGTCTTGCAGAAGCCACTGATGTTGCAGACACTGAGTACAATTCAAGCGGGTCCTGTGAAGATTAAGTTAAGGTAAGTCAAGGTGGGGCTATTGGAAAAGGTTCCAAAATAAAAAAAAAAACATTCTGATACTTGATTTAAAAAGACAGTAAGCACCTTGTTTCTTGTTTTTGTTGTGTTGCTATAGAATAACAGCTCGGTCTAAACATTTTTAAAACAAAATTAACTTCTTGTTTGCTGCATTAGTTTATCAATAGCCAAACACCACCTACCACTTTTTTGGAGTTGCCAATCTAGGTTTGAGTCTAAAAACAACAAGGCTAGAAATGTAGCAGGGGTAGCCTAGAAAGGTGAGCATGGTTCCTTTCATGTTTTGAGAGGTAAAAAATCCATCATTTTCAGAGCTAAATTACATACAAGAGGGCAAAATAAACAATGAAAGCAAACTTACTTACTACACTTAACTAAACCTTTTTTTATTACAATCTCAAGTTGTCTATTACTGTCCCTTTTACATATTATATTGTTTTATCATCCCTTACTCTGACACAAACTCTTTAGTGTCCTCCTTGCAATGAAAGTGTTAAATACAAAGGGGCCCATTTATCAAGCTCCAAACGGAGCTTGTGGGCCCGTGTTTCTAGCGAGTCTTCAGACTCGCCAGAAATACAAGTTATAGAGCAGCGGTCTAAAGACCGCTGCTCCATAACCCTGTCTGCCTGCTCTGATGAGGCAGACAGGAATCGCTGGAAATCAACCCGATCGAGTACGGTCGGGTTGATAGACACCCCCCTGCTGGCGGCACATTGGCCGCGAGTCTGCAGGGGGCGGCGTTGCACCAGCAGCTCTTGTGAGCTGCTGGTCCAATGCTGAATACGGAGAGCGTATTGCTCTCCGCATTCAGCGAGGTCTGGCGGACCTGATCAGCACTGTCGGCTCAGGTCCGCAAGACCTTTGATAAATAGGCCCCAAAGAGTGGACTGGGATAACAACAAAGCAGTCAGTATAACAAAGGCCATAGACATGCACAATTCTTGTGAAAATATAATATTTGCTCAGGAACATTTAATCTGCATTTATATTTGCTCAGGAACATTTAATCTGCAAGTAGTAACTCACTGCAAAGGATAAAATTAAACTGGAAAGCTACCAGAAAGCTTACAAAATATTTGAATTGGACAGTTTTTTTTCTCTAGTCAGCTACAATAATGAGAGCAGAAACTGCAGGCTTACTTCATGTCCTTCTTCAGTAAACTGCTGATATAGTCCTTAGCATCTTCTGATATCTCATCAAAAGCTTCATCATCAAAGTCCCATGTGGCCGAGGTCACATTGGCCAAGGTTTCATTGTCAGTATCTCCCATAAAGGGGGAAAGTCC